>NC_043717.1:89645866-89719223 GCF_006229205.1 Suricata suricatta
CTTCTTGATCCATTCACCAGTTGATGGACATTTAGGCTCTTTCCATAATTTGGCCAGTGTATAAAGTGCTGCTATGAACATTGGGGTACATGTGCTCTTATGTGTCAGCACTTCTGTACCCCTTGAATAAATCCCTAGCAGTGTTATTGTTGGATCATAAGAACTTTTAAGCAGACTTGTGCCTTGATTTCAGCTCCTCTCAGCTGTCGTGCTGGGTCCATCTTGCTTGTCCAAGAATTCACTTAATGAGTAACATGTCAGAAGCCTTCCAAGGGACCCAGTGTGAATCATATTGATCTTCACACTTGGAAACAGGCCTAACATCTGTAGATCCTGCTATATACTTTTATCCCAGTGCTTGCCTAACTAACCAAAGTCTCAAGGCAATGTTATCTACCTAAACACCAGACAGAATCCATGTATACCCAAGATCCTGGTAACAGGCCCACCAACTACAGATCTCACTGTGGACCCAGCAGCAGCCACATGACATGGCTCCAACTTCATGTGACTCTGATCCTGGAGATAATACCATCAGCTTGGGTACTTAGAAGGAGGAAGCCTTTACTTGCTGAATAAGGTCTGTAAATACTGGAAGAGGTGTTTGCTCCATCAAATGCACAGACACCATTGGAAAGCTACATGGGTCATGAATCAGGTAAACATGACATCACCAAAGGAACCTAATAAATCTGCAGTAATTGACTCCAAAGGGATAGATCCACAAATTGGCAAAAATAATTCAAATAATCATCTTAAAGAAGCTCAGTGATATTCAGAACACAGACAGGCACAGTGCAAAATTAAGGAAACAATGCGTGAACAGAATTGCTTTAATGAATAAATAAAAACCTTTAAAAAACAGAACTCCTGAGACTGAAGAATATGACAGAACTTAAAAATTCAATAAAAAACTGCAAAAGCGAACTCAAATATTCAGGAAAACCAGCAAACTAAAAAACCAGTTATTTGAAACAAAAGGAAAAAAAAAGCATATGGGGTCATGGGACCAATGGATTACTATCAAGAAATGAATATATGCATTATGTGAGTCATAGATGAAGAAAGAGACACAAAGATGATTTAGACAAAAAATGGCTGAAAACTTCCCAAATATGGGAGGGATACAGATATTCAGAAATATGAAATTCAAAGGTTCCCAAGCAAGATCATTTCAAAAATAATTGCCCCTAAGACATGGGTGTCTGGGTGTCTCAGCCTGTTAAGCATTAGACTTTGGCTCAAGTCATGGTCTCACAGTTTGTGAGTTCAAGCTCCGTGTCGGGCTCTTTGCTGACAGTGCAGAGCCTGAAGTTTGCTTCAGATTCTGTGTTTTCCTCTTTCTCTGTCCCTCCCCTGTTTGTGCTCTTTAACTCTTTCTCTCTCAAAAATAAACTTAAAATAATAAAATAAAAAAAGAAACTCACACTGTAGTCCAGCTATATCTTCAGCTTTTCATCCTCTCTATTGGCACCACTCACTTCATGTCTCTCTTCCAAATTGTGTTTCTACTTTTTTTTCACGTTTTTAATGTTTATTTATTTGTCGAGAGAGAGAGAGAAATAGATTGCAAGCCAAGGAAGGGAAGAGAGGGAAACAGAAATCGAAGCAGACTCCAGGCTCTGAGTTGTCTGCTCACATCCTGATGTGGGGCTCGAACTCACAAGCCCTGAGATCATGACCTGAGCCAAAGTCAGAAGCTTAAGCGACTGAGCCACCCAAGCCCCCCCCCCCTTATTTTCTTTGAAATCCTCTTGCTTTTAACACACTTCATTGGCTGGCTTCCTAACCTGATCAAATAAGATGTCCATGTGCTATGCCCCTGGTCCCAGGTGCCTGAACAGAAGAGATGCTTAGAAGTCAGAGAATTTTAGAGAAAAAAAATCCACATCAACTTTCCCCAGACTAGTCCTGACAATGCTGTTCGGTTATTTTATCTAATTATCTCAACCCTCCCTATCAATGTTTTGAATTTTTCTCATTCCTTTTAAACTCTAACAAAATTTGATCTCCTCCTTTTCCCCCTTAACTAAGATAAAGGAAACTGCTCAGTGTGAACTCTTTCAGTTCCTTCTTCACAATCTCTCCATATATTCTTTCAATCTTTCATCCATTCTAATTCAGAAGAAATGTCATTTCTATTGATCTATATCCCTTCATACTTCATCATAAATCTCAGAACATGTATGTGTATATATATATATATATATATATATATATATATATATATATATATATATATATATGTTTGTTTCTGTATTTCATTGTCTTCCTTTGCTTCTAGGCTTTACTAAGCTATTCTATTTGGCCCAATAATTTTTAAATATCTCCACTGAGAATAAGTGATTATAAAACTTATTTGGGACAGCATCCCTCTCAAGCTATCTTTCTGTGTCTCTTTGCACTCACAAAAAATGATGAATATTTTTTATTTATAAACCTTTTTACTAAACACTACCTTATTAACTTCATGGAACATAATAATAAATTAATTTCCACATTTATCAGCCAACTTTGTTTACTGTATTTTGATTATCTCTCACCAAAAATTTATTACTGCACCTTTTTCTTAACATTCTCTTCTCTCCACACCTTCTTTTATGAGATATGTTTCTCTCCTAGTTCCCATTCTATTTGATCTCATCTTCTCTTTCTTCTTTTCTAGCTCCTCTGTCTTTATTCACATTTTAATTATAGATATTCTCTAATGTTTTAAAATTCTATTCCTTCACTTTCCATGCTTTATTTTACTCCTCACACCTTGGCTTCATCTTCTTATGTGCTTATTACTTTTATTTTTATTTTTTAACATTTATTTATTATTGAGAGACAGAACAGGAGCATCGGAGGGGCAGAAAGAGGGGGAGACACAGAATTTAAAGCAGGCTCCAGGCTCTGAGCTATTAGCACAGAGTGCTATGCAGGGCTCAAACTTGCTAACTGCCAGGTCATGACCTGAGCTCAAGTCAGATGTTTAACCAACCAAGTCACTCAGGCACCCTGGTCCTTATTACATTTAAATTCATATCTTTAGTACCCACCTAAATGTCTACTTCAGTACCATCTCTTCAATGAAATCATTATTGATGGTCATCAAAATTCATGACTTCTTTCTCTTTATTTGTATAGTACTTTACATATTTTATTTTGAGCTTACTAATATTGCTTTGTATTCAGAGTAGCTATTTATATGTCTATATCTCTATCTTTATTCAACTTTAAATCCTTTGGAAGCAAGGACCACGACTTTGCCATCTCTGTATGGTTAATTTGAGAATGGAATTTTTTCTCTTTTCCAATAGGAGACACTTTCTGGACAAATTTCCTCTCTGTCAGTGTGTCAAATTTTAGCCATATGTTATCATTAGAATTATCTGTAGAAAGCATAGAAATAAGAGCTAGTTTTTGCTCTGTCTCATGGAATTTCGTTCTAAATCTAATTTCTATGCCAAGAAAACTGTACACAATGACAAATTTCCTCTTTGCTTTTTAGTACATTAATTCTTAGCATTACACTGTTCTGGCAACTGACTTCTGTAAAGTGTGTGTGTATGGTGAAAATCATTTAACCAAGTTTAATATGCCTTTCCAAAAGGGTAACTGGTAGAAGTCTCAGCAGAATTTCCTACTAGAAATAACAGAACAAGAGTCCTGCTATTTTGGGGTATCACTGCTTTATTTACTGTTACTTTACCCAGGAGCTCAAGCAGGTATTTCACATCTATGTATTTGTGCATATTTTTATTTATTTAAAAATATTAATCATGGTTATCTGCAATAAAATAAAAATTCAGTTTTGGTTGATATTTTCTCAACAATTCCAGTCAATGAAGTTAACTTTTTTTTAAATTTATTTTACCACTTTTATAACACTATACTACTATACCACTTATCTACCGACAGAATGCGCAAATGGAGTTAGGCAAATATGAGTTAATTTTTTCATTCTATGATTTCAGTGGCCTTCCCCTTATCTCATTTTATCTTCATGTGATGTCCAGAATAAAATGTATGGTTTTATTAAGTCTTATCAAAGAATAAGGGAACCTAATTAACATTCCTGAACATTAATATGGACTCATTCTTGATATTTTTCTTCACATTCTTTGGCCTTTATAAAATAACTACTCCAACACACATACAGAAATAGAGTTCAATATTAACCATTTGAAATTAAGAGTTTTCATTGTTTCCGAACATCCCTTCCTCCAACTTCTTTACTCAGCTCACACCAGTTTGTTCATACCTGACATGCAATAATAATTGGAAAACTGTACTTGCTATATAGTTTACTATTGAATACTCTCTCACCTTCTGGAATGGCTAGTAGTTTTTCTTTATTTATATGTATCCTATACCATAGACTGAATTTTTAAAAATGTTATGATATCACTGGCTTTTTTAGTCAGTTCTGTTTTAAATAGAGTTCCAAATGTTGATTTTTATTTAAGAGTTATTTTTTGAGTAGGGTGCCTAGATGACTCAGTCAGTTAAGTGTCCAAATTTGGCTCAGATCATGATCTTGTAGTTCACATGTCAAGATCCACGTTGGGCTCTGCGGTGACAGCTCAGAACCTGGAGGCTGCTTCACGTTCTGTGTCTCCCTCTCTCTCTCTCTGCTCCTCCCCTGATTTTACCTTGTCTCTTTCTTTCAAAAATAAATAAACATTTTAAAAAAGAATTTAGTTTTAGAGCTATTGCATGGTTTTCTTCATATTTTCTGGCTCACAAGTGTGAGCCAGAGCTTGCCATGTGAAATTCAAAATGATATAAATGTAGTAGGGGTTGTTACTCACCCATTACCAACTTTGTCTGTAGTTGAAAACTAATGAATGGGTAGTTTGCTAGATGTTTGGTACAGATTAGGAGAGAAGCATAGAGTCCAGTGACTGTCATGTAGTCCTTGCCCAGGTTCTTCTAAGATGACTACATACTAAGGAAACCCTCCAAAGTGAAATGAGCCTTTAGAAACCAAGTCACTTCATCATTAATGTTGTTATCTATGTGTTGTATATAAGTATCATATTCTGCATTAAGGTTTTCTATCCATTTAAGTTTTCATGCAAAAAAAAGTATTTATACCTTTTCACTGATTTTTGCAGGGACCAATAAAAGGGAAAAAGCAAAATTATCTATAGTATAAGAAAACTCTAAGAAGAAAAAGAAAAAGAATTAAGAATATTTTAATTGAATGAAGAAATGATATAAACTAAATATACAATGGTTTAGTAGTCTGTTTACCAATAGGCATAGTTCCGATATTTAACCACTAAACACAAAGATCATTCTATCCTATAACAAAAATTTAATATAGAACTTGAGAGCTTGAGTGATAAAACAGACCATCACCTGTCAGGGAAAATAGTGCATCTTTGCTTCAACATAGTCAATGACCAAGTGATTTATTCAAATTAGTTAAAAGTCTATATGAACAGTCATCTTATATATATGGAATAATTATTCAATATCTAGTGTTCAAGGTATAAACTCTATAAATAACCCATAGAGCATATTTTTAAAATAAATAATAAATTTTACAACATGGTTATTTTCCTAAAACATCTGTAACACAGTGACTTATGTATAAATTTAAACTATTGCCATGGAGGGGTGTTTGGGTGGCTCAGTCAATTAAACCTCTGTTTGGTTTTGGCCCAGGTCATATTTCATGGTTCCTGAGTTTGAGCCTCACATGGGACTCTGCTGACAGCATGAAGCCTGCTTGAAATTCTCCCTCTTTTGTTCTCTCTTTGCTCCTGATCCACTCATTTTCTCTCTCTCTCTCTCTCTCTCTCTCTCTCTCTCTCTCTCTCTCTCTCTCTCTCTCTCTCTCTCTCTCTCTCTCTCACACACACACACACACACACACACACACACACACACACTCACTCTCTCGTTCTTAAAAATAAATAAATAAACTTGAAAATATATATTAAGCTATCGCTATGGAATGTTTCTAACATAATTTTGAATCTTTTAAGCTTTCCACTCTTGCCATTTTGGAGAGATTAACACATTCGTCATATGATTATTGCCTGCTATTTCAATAGATATATGCCATGGTTCTAAGATGCTTCTTTGAAAATCTAAGAATGCTATGGTCTCATTTCAAAGCCCTGAACACCTTTTGCCACACAATTCTTGGTTTTGTAAAACTTCATATCTCTCATAAATTTTATCTTTCTGAACACACAAGTCCTAATATTGTTGCCTGAATATGTGTGAGCATGTTGCCAATCTTTCCATCCTTTTAGTACCTCATTACCAAACCTTTTCCAGATGAGTTTTCTCTGAACTCTTCTCTAGTGCTCCATAATAAAATGGCTATCAAATAGAAATATTTTTCCAAATAGGTACTATCTAATGTTCCATCAAAAAGCAATTCTTTCTTTATTAATTATTTAATTTAGCTCCTGCCAAGGTATGACAGAGATCAGCTATTTATTATGTGTAATTATGAGTACTGACTTAGCTTCTGTAGGAAGTAAAATGAGTAATTTAACCATAGATAAGTATATTCTTACTCGAAGAATTTATGAGAAAATTATAAATAAGAATAAAGAGCATTAATATTTAAAATCCAAGTGACTTGGAATAATTATTTGTCAGAAACAGGAAGTATAGAACTCCAACAATGTTTAGAAATTATGACATAAATTGATCAATCTTGTGTAGATCTGAATTGGTTAAGCTACCTATAGGTATATACTTTAAGTTCATAGTGTTTGAATTATTGTTTTCTACTTCTTTATAATTAAAGGAAAATGAAATGCAGAGAGCATTTAGGAAGCCACATATAATATTAAGAGATAAAACAAGAATTTAGTTCAAATTGTGGTCTTCTACTACTTACTTGGTTGTTAATTTGCTCCATGACCTTCAGTCAGTAACCTCATTGAATCTCAGAAGATATAATAATCTTGACCTGCTTCACAGGGGCGTGCTGTACCTTAATTGATGTGTGTTAAGCACCTGGAGGTACTTTAATGAAAGCCATTATTGAAATACAATTATTAACATTTGGGATAATGAAGTTAGCTTAGATGGTTTAGCCAAATCTGGTGTGAAGATGGTTTCTAAGTTCAAGAGCACAAAAATTCCCTAACACAAAACTTACAAAAAGGTTTCAAAAAACAAAAACAGAAAATGAAATCATGGCAGGTTTATTTGCTGACTTTAGCAGCATTGGGGCCTGCAGTTTATTGCTTTGTCTCTGATCAAGTATATTGCAATCAATGCAAATTACTACAGAGATGCTAGAAGATAATTTTGCAAAAATGTCAAAAATGCAAAACTTCGGAGAGCTGGATAGGCTAAAAATGACTATTGATTTTGTAAATGTTAGTGAATTACTACAATACCACCTTACTTTAAGGTAGATTGCAAATCTTGCATTTTAAGTAAGATCAACTCTAATTTTAAACTTCAGGAAAGACTTAGTGTATTACACACATTATTTCATCCATAAGAAATTTAGAAGATCATGTGCTAACCTAGTAGAAACTAGGTGTTAAAATTCCCAGTAAGGCTTATCCTTCTACTCAACAGTTCCTACCTGTCTATATACATTTCAGAGTGCTTCTCTTTACACTTAGAAAGCAATCAGACCAGAACAGACATAAGTGAAAAAAACAAAACAAAAAACTCCTCCTTATTGTAAAGAAATGACAGAAACATGCCAAAAGTATTTTCAGAAAATGACCTGAATAATAGCCATTCAATTTTAAGTAATGCCACACTTACATTTATCATTTTTTATTTATACTATTTTAATTGATGTCAATTGCATTTAAATAGCATTACAATGCCTAGAACACAGGGTCACACAAACTGAAAATTCAAAACTTACAGGAAATTTCTGCAATTGATCTTGGTTTTTAGTCACTGTGGAAAATTTCATTGCTTCTAAATATAATGTATTTACTGTGTTAGGATTCTTTTTTCTGTGCTTTATTTATATTCACCAAAATTTTGGGAAATATGTTAGAAACTGCAACAAATACCCATGATATTACTTTTCATAATTAACAAAATTGTTTTATATTAGTGAAAACTTTTTTAACTTTTAAATTTATGTCATGTGTATTTAACATGGAGAACATAGTTTAAATCTTTTTTTCTTTAATCCGGATCTCCTTCCAACCTCACTAAAATGTACCACTATTGTGAATGCTTTTATAATTATAATACTTTTAATATTTTATAACATATATACTTACATAAGTAAAAATGATATGTTTTTTGTATTTGTATGTTTTAAATATGTATTAAAGGCATTTATACTGTTTGTATCATTGCACAATTTGCTCTTTCACTTATGCATTCTTCACATATATTAATGTTAATATATAGAGACATATTTCTCTAATTTAACATATATAGTTAATATTTGATTGTATTTATATACTGTAATGTTTTTATATGTACCTTTACTGATGGGTGTTTTGACTGATTTTCATGGATTTTGTTATGGCAAACAGGGTATGAATGTCTCCTGGTGCACATATGGACTAGTTTTCTTTGGACATGTACCTAGGGTTTGAATAATATATAATTATATATGTATGTTTTTTAATTTGCAGAATATTAGTTGTTGGGAAATAGGATGAATTGTCCTTATCAGACCTCTGTTCTCAGCACCATCCTTATGTATGAACTGTCCTTATCAGACTTCTGTTCTCAGAACACTTGGAAAATGGGACTTGATGAAGTCCCAGGAGGACGTGCAGGACAGAGCCTTCCTGGTCATCAGCAAGTGCATCAAGAAACCACGACATGGGAGATATACCCACGCACAGTTGCAAACTGTTCCTGTTCTGCCCTTTCTTCATGTGCATCTTTTGTTCTGGTTAAACATTTACTGCTGACTAAACATTTACTATGCCCTAAGGAGGGTATAAAATAAGATGCTGCTCTTCATAAAGTTTGCCATTAGCTATCAGCTCTTGGTCCATCTTCATTTCTTTCGGGGATGTCCACAGTGCCCTTCCTCTCCAGGACCATTCACAATTCCACTGAGAA
The DNA here is from genome assembly GCF_006229205.1 of Suricata suricatta. Lineage (NCBI taxonomy): Eukaryota > Metazoa > Chordata > Mammalia > Carnivora > Herpestidae > Suricata > Suricata suricatta. The sequence goes on from NC_043717.1 coordinate 89,654,888, forward strand.
ACATCCCTTGTTCATGTTACCATTTGCAGTGTTTGGGAAAGTCCCTGTTTCCATTGGCCATCAGCCTTTGGGAACAGTCCTTGCGTCTTGCTTGTCATCTCCCCAGGACCCCTCCTCACAAAGGAGAACCTACCAAAATTAGTCATTGCTTTTTGAAGAGTTTATGTCAATGCAAACTGTCATCAGTGATGAATTGGAGTTAATTATTTTTTTGAAAATGAATACATATTTTTCCAAGAAATACATACAGATGGCCAACAGACACATGAAAAGATCGCCAATGTCACAAATTATCAAAGAAATTCAAATTAAAACCACAATGAAATATCACCTATGCTTGTCAAAATAGCTAAAATAAAAAAGACAAGAAATAACAAGTGTTAATAAAGAATGTAGAGAAAAAGGAACTCTCATGCACTGTCAGGCATGTAAATTGGTATAGCTACAGTGGAAAGCAGTATAAAGTTTCCTCAAAAATTTGAAAATAGAAATACCATATGATCCAATAATTCCACTACTGAGTATTTACCCAAAGACAATGAAAACACTAATTTGAAAAGATTTTTGCCCCCTATGTTAATTACAGCATGATTTATATAGCCAAGCTATAGAAGTAACCTGAGTGCCCACTGGTGAAAGAATGGATAAAGAAGATGCGATATATATGCACGTGCACACACACACACACACACACACACACACACTTAAATGATGTTACTCAGCCATGAGAGAGAGAGAGAGAGAGAGAGAGAGAGAGAGAGAGAGAGAGAGAGGGAGGGAGATCTTGCCATTTGTTACAACATGGATGGATCTAGAGGGTATTATCTTAGGTGAAATAAGTCAGAATGAGATAGGAAAATGCTATGTGATTTCACTTAGGTGTGGAATCTAAAAGACAAATAAAGAAGAAGCAAATCAGACCTATAAATATGGAGAAGAAATTGACAGTTGACAGAAGATAGGGGGCTGAGAAGTGGGCAAAATGGGTTAAGGGGAGTGGAAGATACAGTTTTCCCAGTTATAGGATCACTGTAATGAAAGGTACAACAAACATAGGGGCTATAGTCAATGGTATTATAATTATATTGTATGGTAATAAATGGTAGCTACACTCATGGTGGACATATATAGACTTGTCAAGTAAACTATATTGTATATGTGAAACTAATGCAACATTGTGTGTCAACTATACTCAGATGAAAATAAATAAATAAATAAATAAATAAATAAATAAATAAATAAATTTCAATATTATATTATCATCTGGCAAAAAGATGCTGAATATCGTCCAATGGTAGGATGAATATATATAGTCAAGGTTACAAGTGGTATAATTAAATAACACAGATTGATTGGCTTAAACCACAGAAATATTTCCTCACAGTTCTGGAGCTAAGGCCTCTTTCTTTGGCTTGCAGATGGCCATCTTCTTTCTGCATCTTTACACAGCCTTCCTTCTATGTGAATCTTTGGTGTCTCCTTAAGTGTCCAAATTTTATCTTCTTCTTTAAAAAGTATTTTTAGTGTTTACTTATTTTTGAGAGAGAGAGAGAGAGAGAGAGAGACAGAACATGAATGGGAGGGAGACACAGAATCTGAAACAGACTCCAAGTTCCTAGCTGTCAGCATAGAGCCTGATGCGGGGCTTGAACCCACAAAGCATGAGATCATGACATGAGCTGAAGATGGATGCTTAACCAACTGAGCCACCCAGGCGCCCATAGATTTTATCTTCTTATGAAAATACCATTCAGTTGGATTAAGGCCTACCCATATGACCTCATTTAATTTTAACTACTTCTTTAAAGGCCCTATCTCCAAATGCAGCAACATTCTTGAGTATTGGGGGTTAGAGGGAGTTTTGAGGGAACACAGTTTAGCCTAAAAGGTGTGTGTGTGTGTGTGTGTGTGTGTGTGTGTGTGTATGTGTGTAGATAGTTTGTATCCTCTAAAGTTATATATGTATATACGTATATATGTATGTTTGAAAAAATTTTTATTGAAGTGTTCATTAGTGTAAGATGGGAATTATATGTTTTTAATAAAAGCAAATTTCCATTTAAATTTAGATCAATAGGAAATATGAGGAGCTCTCTTCCTAAGAATGGAATGTGCTTTTTTCCATCTTATAATGTACTCAACACTTTCCAAAGAAGTCATGAATGCATTCTATTTTAAATAAATAAATAAAATTGAAGAGCTGTTACCTAAATTTCAGGAAAAGGTTGCTAATGAACCAAACTAGCTTTATAAACCTAGTTGAATTTCACTGTCTTAAATCCTAGTGAGCCAGTATGATTATGTATTTTCAATGTGATAGTGATAGAAAAAAATTTTAATGTATTTAGTATATAATGCATTGATACATTGCAACTGGTCAATAAATTGAGACACTTGACATGCAAGTGACACAAATCTGAAGAAATCCATTGCTAAGTAGAAGATTTGGAGGTATTTGTTTGAATAGTTAAATAAAATTTGACAATAGATCTTTTCCTCATTTTTATGGATATTCCAACTGAAATTCTTTTATAATCTAGGAATCAAATAAAGTATTAGGATTTTCCAGGATTTTCATTTTACTTTTAAAAAAGAATAAACTTGGCCTTAGTGGCTTGAAAGCCTCAGATATAAAGCCTTTCCCTTATTGAAAAGTCACTGATTATAGCTTTGTTTACTTTCCTGCCCTCAGTTCCAATTTTTTACCTTGCTTGTGATTCTGTTACAATTTTGTAATACATTGTGAATTTTTAAAAAATTGGATGTTACCTTATTTGCATAAATAACAAACCCTGAGTGTAAAATATCACATGTATACAAGTAAATATTGCACAAATTGCAGGGTTCCAATGACAACTATAGTAAATCACCTCTCAATTTAAAATATCTCCTGGTATTTCACCTGTCAGAGAAGCTACAGATGGTAAAGTCCTTCAAGAATAATGGGCATAATTCCTGTGGAAATATAATGCAATATTTGTAATAATTCCTCTGACAAGAAAAAAAAAGTAGCGTAAACCAATATACTATTTCCAGTGAGAGTATAACAAATAAGAAACATACTTCCTTCCGTTTTCCAAATATAAAGGAGGAAAATAAATTAAAAAGTTAACATTTTTTTATAAGGATATGTTTATAGACTTGAATATAATTTTACAATAAAAACATGTGGTCAATAAAATGAGTTTATAAAAACTTGAAGTATTTCGAACTTTTCTGTACTCAGAGTATCCCTCATGTACTCAACACCTTCTGGATGTATTGTTGAAATACACAATTTTTATTTTAACAAAAAAATACTCTTTTACCAGTTTTATTAAATTCAACACGGATTTGTCTTCTTGAAATTCAATTGGATGACAGAGATTGCAATTGGTAAAATTATTTGATTAGAGAGTATTTATAATTATTATATTAAAAGGAATTAAATTACAATTACTAAAAATTACAGGTAATTACAATACAGCTTAATTTCAAAGCTAAACTCATCCTCCAAAGAAAAACATTTTATCCATGTGCTTAAAATATGCCTGTATATCTATTAATGTGATGCATAATAATGGCTTTGGTCATTTGAAAGCCAGAAGTATGTAATTGAACAATTATTACAGCCACACTGCTTGAAGGCACTATTTCTCAAGAGAGTTATATGATGGCCAATTACAGCCACTCAACCTTGAAGGATAATTTTATCTTCTGATGGGAACAAATTACCATTACACTTCTTTTTTTTTTCCTGAAAGTTTAACTATTGGCTTTTACAATATAAATCTTTTTAAATGAACACATTTCTAAGTGCCAGACTTGCTTTGATTTAGGTAAAATTGTCTAATACACACATTTGTTAGAATATATCACATAAATGTTCACAGAAAATTAAAATAAAACCTCAACCTTCAAGTGCATAGACACATTCTAAGAAATAGGGGTAAAGTTTTGAATTCCTAAAATAGCAGACACATAAATGTTAGTCTTGAACTATGTTTTTCTAATAGACTTCGGTTTAATATACCAATTGGTTACCTATATTTCTGGCTCAAAATGGATTAAAAGTAATAAACCAGGGATAAAAAGAGTTAAAAAACACTTAGAATGGCAGCAGGAGAAATAACAGTTTGAAAGTGACTTAAACACAGGCAATAGAATAACTATGAGACAGTCATGAGTTTTACTCTTGTACATCACAATAAAGTGTACTCTTAATGTTTATTTCAGTTATTAAGAAGCGGTTATGGGGAGGAGCCAAGATGGCAGAGAGGAAGGGAGCTCTGTAAACTTCGTGCGCCCCATCTATTGAACTGAGGACATTACTCTCATCTGCAAGACTGGAAGGAGAAAATACAGACTCCAGAAAGAAGACAACCTCAAAGATGCCTGAGTGAGTGAGTGAGAACTGGGGAGATTGGAAAATGGGCCAGCCCAAGAAGGGCAGGGGAGGTGGGAGCCCCAGCCCAACACAGGGAAAGCACGTGGAGACCCAGAGAGACAAAGGGAAGAGAAAAAGAAACTGAACATGCTGATAGTACTGTCTATAGAGAAGAGATAAAAAAAAGTTTAAGCTGGCACAAAGAGAAAAACTCTCACTCCATATGTAAATGATGGGCAGCGCGAATCCCAAACCCAGGTGGCACAAGGCAAAAAACAGCCCCCACCCCTGCTTGATCCCAGTGGGGGGTCGTCAGCTGAGGCTCTGGGGGCTGCAGCAGCTGCAGCAGCTGAGGGGGCCCATCAATTGGGCTTCGGCTGTGAGAGTGGGAGCGTGCACCTCATTTCCACAGAGCATCTCTCCTGCAGCATTGGCCATGCGAATACTGAATCCCGGGGTGCCAACAGGGAAAAAATTAGCTCTCACCCCTACGCAATCCTGCAAGGAGTTGGCAGCAGCAGTGGCACCTCATTTCTAGCTGTGCCCAGCGCCTCAGGCAACAGCAGTGCAAATCACGGCTGGTGCCAAAAGAAACTGCTCCCTCCCCCTAGGAGATCCCAGCTAAGAAGCCAGCTGCCAAATCGAGTATATCTCATCTGTGGTAGCGTAAAGGTGCATGGACTAGGAGTTTGAAGTGAGGCAGGCCTGGAAAATAGAGCTTGGTTCAGCTATGGCACAAGGAGATCAGACTCATGAGAGTGGCTTGCAGTGCTTAATTCCAGAGCAGTTTGTGGTGCTTCCATTCATCCTCCACCATTCATTCCCTGAAACCACCAAGGCGAGGCCTCCAAGAGCAGCCCCAGAAACTTACGCACACCAAACCACCCCTATCTGTGAGGGAAAGCTGCTTTTTTTTGTACTTATTTCTTCTTATTATTACCATTTTTACTTTTAAATTTTTTTAATTTTTACTCCTTATTTTCCTTTTTCCTTTCTCCCTTTTTTTTTTCCTTTTTGCCATCCAGATATAATCTCCTTATCTCATCCTTATCTCTCCCCTGGACTGGTTATACAGTTTTAGACTGTCCATTGTCCATTGTTGTCTCTGCCCCCCTTTATTTTTTCTTCTTTTCTTCTCTTTCCATTCTCTTTTGTTTTCTTCCACCCCCCGTTTAATTTGTTTGTTTGATTTGTCTGTGCATTTGCATGTTTCTGTTCCCTCCGTGTTTGTCTGTTTTCCTTGTCAGGGCTACCCCAAGAAACAAGCCAAAGTGTGCATGATGGTGAGTCCCAAATATCGCTGAAATAACCAAACTAACACCAAGAGAAACTGAGAAACACCATTAAAAGAGTATTTCCTGAAACGACAGACCCTGGAGAGTCAATAAGCCTCCTTTAATAGAGCAATACTAAGAGATGCACAGTACACAATGAGCATTTTAAAACTGACAAGAGACATAAAACTAGCCAAAATGACAAAACAAAGAACTGTCCCCTGAAGAAACTACAGAAAGAAGTCACAGCCACAGAACTGCTCAAAACAGATCTAAACTACATAACGGAACAAGAATTTAAAAACAATTGTCATAAACTTAATCGCTGGGCCTGAAAAAAGCATCAGAGAAGCTACTGATACATGACTAGGGACTTTCAAAATACATGTGATGAGTTAAAAAAGCCTATAAATGAGGTGAATAATACAATGGACATGGACACCTCAAAGACTGAAGAGGCAGAGAGAAGAATACATGAATTAGAAGACACAGTTATAACAAAAGGGAAGCCAAAAAAAAAAGGAGAGAGAAATTGATCCAAGTGCAGGAAAGGAGAATTCGAAATGTGAGTGATACATCAAACGTAACAACATCCATATCATAGATATTCCTGAAGAGGAAGAAAAAGAGAGGTCCAGAAGGGACACCCGACTGAATTATACCTGGGGATTTCCCAAATCTGGGAAATAAATAGACAATCAAATTCAAGAGGCACAAAGAACCCCCTTAAGACCTAATTTGAATCGACCTTCAGCACAACAGATCATAGTGAAACTGGCAAAATATGAACATAAACAGAGAATTCTGAAAGCAGCTAGGGATAGAAGGACCCTAACATAAAAGGGAAACCAATCAGAGTGGTTACAGACCTATCTAATGAAACTTCACAGGCCAGGAAGGAATGGCAGGAAATCTTCAATGTGATGAACAGAAAAAAACATGAAGCCAAGAACCATTTATCCAGCAAGCCTGTCATTCAAAATAGAAGGAGAGATAAAGGTGTTCCCAAAAAATATTGAGAGAATTCACGACCACCAAACCAGCCCTATAAGAAATCCTAAGAGGAATATTATGAGGCAAATAGTGCAAGAATACAAGGGTCCAGAGACACCACTATAAACACGAATTCTACGGATAACACAATGAATCTAAACCCACATTTTACAATAATAGCACTGAATGTAAATGGACTGAATGCTCCAACCAAACGACACAGGGTAGCAGAATAAATAAAAAAAAAATCCATCTATTTGCTGTCTACAAGAGACACATTTTCAACCTGAAGATACCTTCAGGTTGAAAGTAAAGGGATGGATAAATATCTATCATGCATCTGGAAGCCAAAAGAACGCCAGAGTAGCCATACTTATATCAGACAAACTGGACTTTAAAGTAAAGGCAGTAACAAAAGATGAAGAAAGACGTTATATAATAATTATAGGGTCTCTCCATCAGGAAGGGCTAACAATTATAAACATCTATGGGCCAAATATAGGAGCTACCAAATACACAAAACAATTAATCACAGAAAAATATAGTCTTATTGATAGGAATGTGCTAATTGCAAGGGACTTTAATACTCCACTGACAGGAATGGATAGATCAACCAAATAAAAAACCACTAAAGAAACAATGGACCTGAATGACACATTGGAACAGATTGAATTGTTAGGTATATTTAGAAATCTGCATCCTGAAGTTATGAAATGTACCTTCTTTTCAAGTCACATAGCACATTCCCCAAGATAGATCACGTACTGGGGCATAAAGCAGCCCTCCATAAATATAAACGAATTGAGATCATACCATGAACACTTTCAGATCACAATTCTATGAAAATTGAAATTAACCATAGGGAAAGTCTGGAAAACCTCCAAAAAGGTGGAGGTTAAAAACCACCCTACTAAAGAGTGATTGGGCTAGGCAGGCAATTAGAGAAGAAATTAAAAACATATACTGAAACAAATGAAAAAGAAAATACAATGATCCAAAATCTCTGGGACGCAGCAAAGGCAGTCCTAAGAGGAAAGTATATTCCAATCCAGGCCTATTTCAACAAACTAGAAAAAGCACAAATTCAAAATCTAACAGAGCACCTAATGGAACCAGAAGGGGAGCAGCAAGAGTGCCCCAAAACCAGCGGAGGAAAAGAAATAATAAAGATTATGGCAGAGATAAACAATATAGAATCCAAAAGTACAATTGAGCAGATCAATGAAACCAAGAGTTGGTTCTTTGAAAAAATGAACAAATTGATAAACCTCTCGCCAGGCTCCTTAGAAGGCAAAGAGAGAACACCCAGATAGACAAAATCATGAATTAAAAGGATATATTACAACCAATCCCTTAGAAATACAAGCAATTATAAGAGATTACTGTGAAAAATTATATAACAACAAACTGGACAACCTAGAAGGAAAGGACAAACTCCTAAATGCATATGCACTACCAAAATTCAAACGGGAAGAGTTAGAAAGCATGAATAGACCGATTACCAGTGAATATATCAAATCCTTTATCAAAAATCTCCCAACGAATAAGAGCCCAGGGCCAGATGGCTTCCCAGGGGAATTCTACCAGACACTTAAAGCAGAGCTTACACCAATTCTTCTCAAACTATTCCAAAAAATAGAAATAGAACAAAAACTTCCAAACTCATTCTATCGAGCTGGCATCACATTGATACCCAAACCAGACAGAGACCCAGCAAAAAAAGAGAACTACAGACCAATATCCTTAATGAATACAGATGCAAACATACTCAACAAGATACTGGCAAATCGAACTCAATAGCATATAACAAAATTATCCATCATGATCAAGTGGGATTCATTCCTGGGTTACAGGGCTGGTTCAATATTCGCAAATCCATCAATGTGATACCTCACATTAACATGAGAAAAGATAAAAACCATATGATCCTGTCAATAGATGCAGCATTTGACAAAATACAGCATCATTTCTTAATAAAAACCCTTGAGAAAGTCGGAATAGAATGAACTTACCTAAACATTCTAAAAGCAGTTTATGAAAACCCTACAGCTAATATCATCCTCAATGGGGAAAAGCTAAGAGCTTTCCCCCTAAGATCAGGACACGACAGGGGTGCCCACTCTCACCACTGTTGTTTCACATAGTGCTGGAAGTTCTAACATCAGCAATCAGACAACAAACGGAAATAAAAGACATTTGAATCGGCAGAGAAGAAGTCAAACCTTCACTTTTCGCTAATGACATGATCCTCTACATGGAAAACCCGATTGACTCCACAAGAAGCCTTCTAGAACTGATCAATGAATTCAGGAAAGTTGCAGGGTGTAAAATCAATGTACAGAAATTGGTTGCATTCCATTACACCAATACTGAAGCAGCAGAAAGAGAAATCAAGAACCTGATCCCCCTCACAATTGCAGGAAAACCATAAAATACCTAAGAGTAAACCTGGCAAGGATGTAAAACCTATATGATGAGAACTATAGAAAATTTATGAAAGAAATTGAAGAAGACATGAAGCAATGGAAACATATCCCATGCTCATGCTTCGGAAGAATAAACATTGTGAAAATGTCATTACTACCCAAAGGAATCTACACATTCAATGCAATCCCCATCAAAATTGCACCAGCGTTCCTCTCAAAGCTAGAACAAAGTATCCTCAATTTCGTATGGAACCACAAAAGACCCCAAATACCCAAAGTAATATTGAAGAATAAAACCAAAACGGGAAGCATCACAATCCCAGACTTTAGCCTCTACTACAAAGCCATCATCATCAAGAGAGTATGGTATTGGCACAAAAACAGACACATAGACCAATGGAATAGAATAGAGAACCCAGAACTGGGCCCACAATTAATTTTTGACAAAGCAGGAACGAATATTTGATGGAAAAAAAGACTGCTTCATTAGCAGATGGTGCTGGGAGAACTGGACAGCAACATGCAGCAGAATGAAACTAGACCACTCTCTTACACCATACATAAAAATAAACTCAAAATGTTGAAGGACCTGAATGTGAGACAGGAAACCATCAAAACCCTTGAGGAGAAGGTAGGAAACAACTTCCTTGACCTCAACCGCAGCAATTTCCTACTCAACACATCCCCAATGGCAAGGGAAATAAAATCAAAAATGAACTATTGGGACCTCATTAAAATAAAAATTTTCTGCACTGGAAAGGAAACAATCAAGAAAACTAATAGGCAACGAATAGAATGGGAAAAGATAGTTGCAAATGACGTATCAGATAAAGGGCTAGTATCCAAAATCTACAAGGAACTCACCAAACTCCACACCTGAAAAGCAAATAACCCAGTGAAGAAATGGGCAGAAGACATAAACAGACACTTCTCCAAAGAGGACATCCTGATGGCCTACAGGCACATGAAACGATGCTCAACATCACTCATCATCAAGGAAATACAGATCACAACCACAGTGAAGTACCACCTCACACTTGTCAGAGTGGCTAAAATGAACAAATCAAGAGACTATGGAGCCTGGCAAGGATGTGGAGAAACAGGCACCCTCCTACATTGTTGGTGGAAATGAAAGTGGTACAACCGCTCTGGAAAACAGTGTGGCGTTTTCTCAGAAAACTATCATTAGAACTCCCCTATGACCCAGCAATAGCACTGCTAGGGATTTTCCCAAAGGATACAGAAGTGCTGATATACAGGGGCACATGTACCCCAATGTTCAAAGCAGCAGTGTCAACAATAGCCAAATCATGGAAAGAGCCTAAATGTCCATCACCTGATGAATGGATCAAGAAGATGTGGTGTGTATATACACACACACACACACACACACACACACACACACACACACACACAATGGAGTATTTCATGGCAATGAGAAAGAATGAAACCTGGCCATATGTCCATATGTAGGAAGGTGGATGGACCTCGATGGTGTCATGCTAAGCGAAATAAGTCAGGCAAGAAGGATAGATACCATATGTTTTTTTCTCATAGGTCTAAGAGAATAGGAGAAACCTAATGGAGGTCCATGTGGAGGGGAAGGGGGAAAGAGAGTTGGAGAGAGAGAAGGACGCAAAACCTGAGAGACTATTGAATACAGAAAATGAACCCAAGGGTTTAAGGGGGAAGGGGAGGAGTAAGGGTGGTTGTGGTAATGGAGGAGGGCACTTGGGGGCAAGAGCCCTAGGTGTTATATGGAAACCAATTTGATAGTAAACTATTTTTAAAAAAAGAAATTTTTATATTATATTCAAGTTCTTGGACTGGCAGAGGGTAGAATAGATATTAGAAAGGTTTGCAATAAAAAATTTTTTTAATTGTAATTTCATTTTCTTGAAATTTAGTTATTCACTTTCCTCAGTGAAACCAAGTAAGGTAAACATAATTCTACATTTATGTGACACACAAAGTAGGATTTAATATTCCAGAAAGAGTAGTACTTTCTTAAATTGTTATTAAGCTACACCTTCTTGTCTAGGTATTTAATTTAAAAAATGAAAAAGTATAGAATTTATTTGATAGATTCCCTTAATAATTTCTGGTTTATAATCGTGTCCATTTTTCTCTGAGGTTTCGGGAACAATTTGGAGCAGTATTTCACAGTACATTTTATATAAAGTATTTTTTATTTGTGTTATTTTGGTCTTGCTGATGCCTGAAATGAATTTAGAGACATATAATGCTTATTTGGTCTGTGAACTACAGGAAACAATTCATTGGAAAACATCGGGAAACACTGAATGGTTCCTTTTAAATAATATGTCCTATGAATCTCATTAATTTAAACCGAACATTGAAAGGAAATACAATAAGCACACAGAAACAACAAACACACACACACACACACACACACACACACACACACACACACTGAAAGTCAGTTCATATGCATATCTTTATTATTGCTAGAGGTGAGATTTCAAACTCTGAATTTCTTGCAGGAGTCTTTTCATGGGGTCACAGTATTATGGGAAATAAATAATAGCAGACTATCAAAAAAAGATAAGCTGGGATATATCTGACTTTAACTGGAAGTGGATATACTTTGTCTTTCTCAATCAGTATATGCTGTAATCAAAAATCATCAATTCATTTTATGTTAGCTTGAATTATTCTGCTTTACCTTGCTTTACCAATCCATCTGAACCAGTTACTGTATTTTTCAAGTAGTTCTTTCTCTCTAACAATATTTCTGGTTCTACTTCCTTCAATCTCTTATCCTTTCTGCTTCTTTTCTTCATTCAACTCTACTTGGGACTCCCATGGGAAACTGCCAGTGAGGATAAACTCCTGTCTGAGAAACTGTTTCTCACCCTAGCACACTAGTTTAATCACAGACACTTTCTGAAAGAGGTGGTGATTTTGACATTTTATGAATAGCTAAAGGCAAAGAAAACACTCAATACAGATTGATGGGAAAATCCTGGACTGTGAATCAAAAGCCCTGACTGACCAATTACATGTTTCATTGAGTAAATCTCTTCATCTCTGAACATTAGTTACTGAATATAAATTTTGGTTTGAAGTAGATGTCTCTTTTTAAACTCTAATATGCTATGAATATGATGCAAAGCTATGGATTGATGTATTTCTCTGTTATCCATTTGATTTTCATTAATTACTTGCTATTATTAAACATTTACATTGGGTAAAAATCCAATTTGCAACAATTGTAAAAAAAAAATGGAGTGATAATCCAAGCACACACACACACAAAAATTATTTTATTTAATTTCTCAGTCTCCAGTATCATTTTACCTCAAGGACTTAATAATACATCTAACTTTTTAAATTATAATTTATTGTCATATTGGATTCCATGCAACACTCAGTCCTCTTCCCGACATGTGCCCTCCTCAATGCCCATCACCCACTTTCCCCTCTCCCCCACCCTGCATCAACCCTCAGTTTGGTCTCAGTATTTAAGAGTCTCTAGGGTTTGCCTCCCTCCCTCTCTGTAACTTTTTTTCCCCTTCCTTTCCCCATGGTCTTCTGTTAAGTTTCTCAAGTTCCACATATGAGTGAAAAAAATATGGTATCTCTCTTTCTGTGACTGACTTATTTCACTTATCATAATACCCTCCAGTTCCATCCACGTTGCTACGAATGGCCACATTTCATTCTTTCTCATTGACAAGTGAATATATAAACCATATCTTCTTAACCCATTCGTCAGTTGTTGGACATTTAGGCTCTTTCCATAATTAACATTTTTAACTGCCATCCTGAAAAAGATAATTTCTAATCAACAATTGAATCGATTTTAATCCAGCCATATTGTGGAAGAGGGCTGAATTTTGAGTTAATGAATGTCTTTAGTTACATTTGAGAACCAGTTCATGCATTCTGAGATTAATTATTAACCCTTTTTATAATTTAATTTTTGCAACCATTCAGAGGACTTACATTTATTCTGTCAGTTGCTTACAAACATTACTTAGCTATTTAGAAGTGAGCAAAATAAAATAACCAGATTAACCAAGAAAATGTACACAAATGAACATTTATGAAAAAAAATATTATTCTTGAGAATGCAGTGTACTGAATTGAAACATATGGGTTAAATATCAGAAGAATTGGGTATTCTTATATAACCCTATTTTTGGTACATTTTTACCAATTCAGTGAAATGGCCACTCACAAGAAATGTCAGATAAAATTTGTTACTACTTGTCTTTGAAAAAAATAACTTGCTGCTTTTTAGAGAAAAAGGTAGACTATTTGATTGTCTAGGGAATTCAAAGAAATATAAAGAAAAAATACATTGAAATTAAAACTTTTTCCTTAACTACCTTTAAATTAATTTTTATATTTATAGAACTGTTTTATATATGAGCTGCTGATTTGGATGATACAGAGATAATTCAGTCCTGGTTTTCACCCTAAAAATGCCTGTAATCTCATTTGCTTTTGACTTTGCAAGAAACAACTAAGTGATTTACAGAGATTTTTAGCTTACTAATTTTTAAAAAACATCTCTCTTTTCATAAGGATATTGTCATCAGCAGCTAGAACAATGCCAAGATCAATAAATCTTTATTGAATGAATGCTTAAATGTTTTCAGTTTGAAAAAGATGATATTTATCTTCCCATTTTACAAGCAGGTTGAAATATCCTGGTTCCATTTAGTCTAGTGACAATAATATAGTAAATTCATTTAGCTTGAAATCTAGATATTTAGTAAATCAGGAAAAGTTAAACTACCTCTACTAATTTGTTAACTGATAATAAAATTTGAAATTTATTTTCAAGACTGAATTAGTAGAATACCTAATGATAATGGTTAAGAACGTGATCCTAGACTCATTTTTAAACTGTATTCAATAATTTACTTATGCGACCTTAAACAAGTCACTAATCCTTTCTTAAACATTGTCTTATAAACAAAGGGGAGGTAGATAGTACACACTATTTTCCATAGTTGATAATACTAACGTAACATTATTAAAAAACATGTTTGCTTACAGCCTTGAGGAAATAACAGGGTCTCACTTTCCCCTTAATTTCTTTTCACTTCTTTTTAATTTAACTATCTTTTTATTTTCTTAAAATTTTAGTTAAATATAATAATGGACATATAATATTATATCAGTTTCAGGAGTACAACATAGTGATTTCACAATTATATACATTATGAAATACTCACCACAATAAGTGTAGTTATCCTGTCAGCATACCAATTTATTATGATATTATCAACTATATTCCCTATGCTGTACTTTTTATCCCTGTAACTTATTTATTTTATAACTAGAAATTTGTTCCAAATCAAAATATGTAGAATTTACTATCTATTTGATGGCCACCATAAATTATGGTTTTAATTTATGAACTAGAATTGGCAAATATGGAACAGATGTCTCCATAAATAAAAGTATGTCTCATGCTAATATATAATAATAATAAAAGTAATAATTCAGAACATATTTTGAGTCAAGCACTCTCATTTAAGTATAGAATTTCATTAAGGTGTTTAATCACCACGAAAATATTTTGCCATTCACATAGTTCAGATGAGAAAATGAGGCCTAGAATAATTTTGTTACATGCCCAAAATAGCAAGCTAGTAACTGGATATGTGTGCATGCATATATTTGGAGATGAGTTGGTACTGTGTGTGCGCGCGCGCGGACGCATGGGCGTGTGTGTGTGTGTGTGTGTGTGTGTGTGTGTGTGTGTGTGAAACTGTGTGTGTCTAATGATATATGTATTGCTGGAGGGAGTGTTCAGAGAACAAAAGAAACAAGGGAGTATGAAAGAGAGGTAGGAAGGGGCCAGATCATGAAAGTCTCATATTATACTCTAAGGAGACTAAAATTTATTCTGTAGCCCTTTAATCCCAAAGTCACTGCAGCCTCCATTCTGATTCAGTAGATCGGTGTTGGTCTTCATAATGTATTATTTAAATATACATTTCTAAAATGCATATGTTTAAAAATATATGTGGCATTGAAACAACAGATAACCATTCAATAATAAAAAGTTTTAAGTGTAAATGTGCCACGACAGGAATTGAGTTAAGAAATTCATTCTTGAAAAAAATAAAACGCATCAGAAATGAGTGAAAAGTGGTATCAAGCTTTGGTAGTAATTAGTAGATCTCTCCTATAAAACAGTAGGTTTCCTTTTAGTTTTGTTTCTTGTTTCCTTCACTGTGCAGAAATATTTTTATGTTAATGTAATCCCAGTAGTTTATTTTTGCTTGTCTTTCACTTGCCTCAGGAGACATATCTAGAAAAATGTCTCTATAATCATATGATCCTATCGATAGATGCAGAAAAAGCATTTGACAAAATATAGCCCCGTTCTCAATAAAAACCCTTGAGAAAGTCCAGATAGAAGGAATTTACTTAAACATTGTAAAAGCAATTTATGAAAAGCCCACAGCTAATATCATCCTCAATGGGAAAAACAGAGCTTTCCCCCTGAGATCAGAAACACAAGGATGTCCTCTCTCATCACTGTTGTTTCACATAGTGCTGGAAGTCCTAGCATCAGCAATCAAACAAAAGGAAATAAAAGGCATCAGAATTGGCAAAGAAGAAGTCAAACTTTCACTTTTTGCAGATGACATGATACTCTACATGGAAAACCCAATCGATTCCACCGGAAACCTTCTAGAACTGATCAATGAATTTAGTAAAGTTGCAGGGTACAAAATCAATGTACAGAATGTGTTCTCATACACCAATAATGAAGTAGCAGAAAGAGAAATCAAGAAACTGATCCCGTTCACAATTGCACGAAAAACCATAAAATACCTAGGAGTAAACCTACCTAAGGATGTAAAAGACCTATATGATGAAAACTATAGAAAACTTATGAGAGAAATTGAAGAAGACACCAAGAAATGGAAAAACATTCAATGCTCATGGATCTATGGCCGATGTCAGAGACATTACTGCATATGCTCTGTTCTAGGAGTTTTATAAATTCAGGTCTAATTTTGAGGTCTTTCATCCACTTTGAGTTTATATTTGTGCATGATGTAAGGAAGTGGTCCAATTTCATACTTTTGCTTGAATATGACCTGTTTTCCCAAAACCATTTGTTGAAGAGACAGTCTTTTTCCCTTTAGATATTCTGCTTTGTCAAAGACTAATTCACCATATACTTGTGAGTTTATTTCTAAGTTTTCAATTCTTCTCTATCGATCTATGTGTTTATTTTTGTGCCAGTATCATCCTGTTTTGAATACTACAGCTTTGTAATATAGCTGAAAGCCTGGAATTTGATGCCTCCAGCTTTACTTTCCTTTTTCAAGATTGCTTTGGCTATTTGAGGTCTTTTGAGATTCCATATAAATTTTATGATTTTTTTGCTCTAGTTCTATGAAAAATGCTATTGGTGTTTGGTAGGGATTCATTATATCTGTAGAATTCTATGGATAATATAAATACTTTTACAGTATTTGTTCTTCCAATCCATGAGCATGGAATATCTTTCCCTTTCTTTGTGGCATCTGTAATTTCTTTCATAGATGTTGTATAGTTTTCAGATTACATATCGTTCAGTTAGGTTTAGTCAAAGATATATTGTTTCTGGTGCAATGTAAACAAGATTTTCTTAATTTGTCTTTCTGCTGCTTCCTTATTGATATATAGAAATGCAGCAGATTTCTGCACATTGATTTGGTATCCTTTGACTTCACTGAATTCATATATCAGTTCTAACAATTTTTTGGTGAAGGCTTAGAGTTCTCTATTTATAGTATCGTGTCATCTGCAAATAGTGGCAGTTTATCTCTGACCAATTTGGATGGCATTTATTATGTTGTTGTCCAATTTCTGTGGCTAGGACTTCCACTACTTATTTTAAATAAAAATGATGAAAGTGGACACACTTGTCTTGTTCCTGATCTTAAGAGGAGTTCCACTAAACTCTCAGTTTTTACCCATTAAGTGTGATATTCACTGTTTTTTTTTTCAAATATGGCCCATATCATGTAGAGGTATATTCTCTTGAGACTTAGTCTGCTGAAGGCTTTTATCATGAATGGATGTTGTACTTTGTCAAATGCTTTCTTCTGCATCTATTAAAATGGCCAATGTATTTTATCCTTTCTCTTACTGATGTGATGTATTATGTTGATTCACTTGTAAATATTGAATCATCCTTGCATTCCATAAATGAATCTCATTTTATTGTGATGAGTGATTTTTTTCTTATGTACTGTCAGATTTGGTTTGCTTAAATTTCACTGTGGGTTTTTGCATCGAGGTTCATTAGAAATATTGGCCTATAGTTCTTTTTGTTTGTTTGTTTGTTTTTGTTTTGTTTTGTGTTTTCTTTTCTATGATGTCTTTATCTGGTTTTAGTTTCAGGGTGATACTGGCCTCATAGAATGAATTTAGATGTTTTCCTTCTTCTTCTATTGTTTGGGATAGTTTGAGAAGAATAAGTATTATCGCTTCTTCAACTGTTTGATTAAATTCACCTGTAAAGGCATCTAATCCTGAACTTTTGTTTGTTGAGTTTCTGATTACTGATTAAATCTCCTTGCTGATAATAGGTCTATTCAAGCTCTCTATTTCTTTCTGATTCAGTTTTGGTAAGTTTTAAATTTCTCAGAACTTATCCATATCTTCTAGGTTGTCCACTTTGTTGGTATTTAGTTTTTCATAATATTTTTCTTATGATTCTTTTTATTTCTGCAGTATTGGTTGTTATTTCTCCTCTTTCATTTGTAATTTTATTCATTTGAGTCTTTTTTCTCTTTTTTGATAAATATGGTTAGAGGTTTATCAATTTCATTAATCTATTCAAAGAAGCAGCTCCTGGGTTTATTGATCTGTTCTGTTATTTTTTTCAGTATCATTTATTTCTGTTCTTATCCTTATTATTTCCTTCCCTCTGATGGTTTTTTGTTTTGATATTGTTATTTTTATAGTACCTGTAAGTGTATGGTTAGGTTGCATATCTGAGATTTTTCCTACTTCCTTTTTTTAATATTTTATTTATTTTTGAGAGAGAGAGAGAGAGAGAGAGAGAGAGAGAGAGAGAGAGGGAGAGCGAGCAGGGGAGGATCAGAGAGAGAGGGAGACACAAAATCAGAAGACAGGTTCCAGGCTCTGAGCTAGCTGTTAGCACAGAGCCTGATGTGGGGCTCAAATCCATTAACCATGAGATTGTGACCTGAGCCCAAGTCAGATGCTTAACCAACTAAGCCACCAGGAGCCCCAGATTTTTCTTACTTCTTGAAGTATACCTGTATTGATATAAACTTTCCTCTTAGAACAGGTTTTGCTTCATCTTAAACATTTTGGACTGTTGTGTTTTCATTTTTGTTTTTTTTTACCATGAACACTGTATTTTCTTTTTTTTTTTCCTCCATAATATTTTGTCAAATTGTTTTCCATACAACACCCAGTGCTCTTCCCCTCAAGTGCCCTCCACCATCACCACCACCTGTCTTCCCCCCTCCCCCCTCCCCCCCAACCCTCAGTTCATTCTCAGCTTTCAATAGTCTCTCAAGTTCTGCATCCCTCTCTCTCCCCAACTCTCTCTCCTTCCTCTGCTCCCCCTGGTTCTCCATTAGGTCTCTCTTGTTTTCCTGAACACTCTATTTTCTACTTTGAGTTATTGTTTGACCCATTTATTGTTTAGTAGCATGTCCTTTGACCTCAATGTATTTGTGGTCTTTCCAAATTTTTCTTTTTGGTTGATTTCTAGTTTCATAGCATTGTGGTCAGAAGAGATGCATGGTCTATCTTTGATCTTCTGAAATTTTGAGACTTGTTTTGTAGCATAGTATGTGATCTATTCTTGGGAGTGTTCCATGTGTCCTCCAAAAAATGTGTATTCTTTGGTTTTACAATGGAACGTTCTGAATATATCAGTTAAATCTATGTGGTACATAGTGTCATTCAAAACACTGTACTTGTTAATTTTCTCTTTGAATAATCTGTCCATTGATTTAAGTGGAGTGTTAAAGTTTCCTACTATTATTGTATTGATGTGTTTCTTTATGTCTGTTATTAACTATTTTATGTATTTGGGGTTATATATATAATGTGTATGTGTGTTTTTGTGTAATACATATATATATATATATATATATATATATATATGTAATTGCTATATCTTCTTATTGGATTGTTGCCTTTATTATTATATAGTGTACTTTGTCTCTTCTTAGAGTTTGTTTTAAAGTCTACTTTGGCTGATGTAAGTATTGCTACTCTGGTTTTCTTTAGACATCCATTTGCATGACAAATGTTTCTTCATCACCTTACTTTCAATCTGCACTTGTCTTTTGGTATGAAATGAATCTTTTGTAGGCACCACATAGATGGTTCTTGTTTTTTCATCCCCTCTGTCACCCTATATGTTTTGATTAGAGCATTATTCCTTGTACATTCAAAGTAGTTATTAATAGATATGTATTGGGTTTTTTTGTTAGTTGTTTTGTGATTGTTTCTGTAGTTTTTCTCTGAGTCTCTTTTCTCCTTGTCTTTCATGGTTTGCTGGTTTTGTTTAGTGATATCCTTATATTCTTTACTCTAGATTTTTTTCATATCTTTTCTTGTATTTTTTATTTGTGGTTACCATTAAGTTTATATATAACATCATTTGCATATATCAGTCTATATTGAGCTGATGGTTGTTAAATTTGAACTCATTTTTTATTCATCTCTCTTCTACATTTCATATATTTGATATTACATTCTTTTATTTAATGCTTCTCTTGACTGAGTTTTACATATATACTTAATTTTTTTTGGCTTTTGTGTTTCCTATTCTTTTATCCTTACTTTTGCTTTTTGTTTTTCATGCAGACAGTCCCCATTAACATTTCTTATAGGGTTTGTTTTTTGGTCATAAATTTTTTTGTTTCTCTGAAAAACTCTTTATCTCTCCTTCTATTCTGAATAATAGTTTTGTTGGATAGAGTACTCGTAGCTGCAAATTTTTCTCTTTCAGCACCTTAAATACATCATCCTGTACATATGACCCATAAAGTTTCTGCTGACAAATCAGCTGATAATCTTGTGTGGTTTTCTTTGTAGGCAACTGTCTTCTTTTCTCTTATAACCATTAAAATTATTCCTTTTCACTATTTTTTGTCATTTTAATAACTATGTTTCTTGGTATGGGCCTCCTTTAGTTGAATTTGTTAGGAGACCTCTGTGTCTCTCTAATCTGGATCTCTGTTTTCCTCCCTTGCCTCAAGAAGTTTCCAGCTAATATTTCTTCAAATACATTTTATGCCCCCTTTCTCCCTCTTCTCCTTCTGGGATCCCTATAATAAAAATGTTATTACCATTGATGAAGCCACTGAACTCTCTAAATCTGTTCTTATTATGCAGTACTTGTCTCTCACCTATTCAGCTTGATTCCTTTTTATTACTCTGTCTTCCAGGCCACTGATACATTCCTCTGTATCCTGTAGCCTACTATTTATTCCATAAATAGTATTTTTCATTTCATTTATTGAGTTCTTCATCTTTGATGTGCTCATTTTTATCTCTTTGTTCAGGATCTCAGTGATGTCCTCCACTTTTCTCTGTAGTCTAGTTAGTGTTTTTATGATCATTACTCTAAATTCTCTATCAGGCATATTATAATTATTTTTGTTTCACTTAGATATTTTGCTGTGATTTTTCCCCCTGTTCTTTCATTGGGACATCTTTCAAACATCTATCTTGCTAATGGACATCAAAAGAAAGCTGGAGTAGCCATACTCATATCAGACAAGCTAGATTTGAAGACAAAGACTCCAACAAGAGAAGAAAGACATTATATGACAATTAAGGGGCCTATCCACCAAAAAGATCTAGCAATCATAAATATTTATACTTCCAACTTGGTGGCACACAAATATATAAATCAATTAATAACAAACATAAAGAAACTCACTGATAATAATACAGTAATAGTAGGGGATTTTAACACTTCACTTATGTCAATGGACTGATTACCTAAGCAAAAATCAATAATGAAACAATGTCTTTGAATGACATACTGGACTGGATGGACTTAACAGATATAATCAGAACATTTCATTTTAAAGCAGCAGAATAGACATTTTGTGTGTGTGTGTGATATGGAACATTCTCCAGAATAGATAACATAGGGGGTCACAAATAACCCCTTAACAAGTACAAAAAGATCAAGATTATAGCATGCATATTTTCAGATCACAACATTATGAAACTTGAAGTCAACAACAAGAAAAATTTCGAAAATCCTCAAATACATGGAGGTTAAAGGACATCTTACTAAAGAATGAATGGGCTAACCAGGAAGTTAAATTAGAAATTTAAAAAAATACATGGAATAAAATGAAAATGAAAACATGACAGTCTAAAACCTTTACATTGTAGCAAAGGTGGTCCTAAGAAGGTAGTATCTTTCGATTCAAGCATATCTCAAGAAGAAAAAAAGGTCCCAAAAACTCAACCTAACCTTAAACCTATTGGAACTAGAAAAACCTAAAGCCAGCAGAAGGCAAATAATAAAGATTAAAACCAAAATAAGTGATAAAGAAACTATAACAACGTAAAAAAAGTAGAACAGATCAATGAATCTAAGAGCAGACTCTTTGAAAGAATTAACAAAATTGATAACTCCTTCACCAGACTTATCAAAAAGAAACACCACAGAAATACAAACAATTATGAGAATACTAGGAAAATTATTTGCCAAAGAAATGGGACCTCTGTCTTCCTATTTTGTCTACCTCTCTGCATCTGTTTCTCTGTTAGGAAAGTCAGCTACATTTTCTGCTCTTAAATGCAGTGACTTTATGAAGAATTATTCCTGTAGTGCCCTGCAGTACAATATCCCTTGTTCACCAGAACCTGGTACTTCAGGGGAATCTCTTATGTGTGGTGCTTGAATCTTGATGTTGTGTCGGAGTTGCTGTTTCTTTCAGTTCAGATGTCTGCACTAACTTTCTGCCAGTTGTGGACTGTGCTTACTCTCTGTTATGTTACTGAAACCCAGGCAGGCTGGCTCTGAGAGGGTGTAACTGGAGGAGTTAGGCGTGGGCCAAAGGTGTTAGCAAAAGTTTCACTGACTTGCTGGTATGAGCCAGATCCTCAGAAACACAGAGGCAGCCAGGGGCACATGATATCTGTGCATGTGGAAGCTGGGAAAGATGTACACAGCATTAGCAAAATTTGTGCTGAGCCCAAGGCTAATCAATACCAACAGGTTTGGAGTGTGTGAGTCCTCAGGAGAACTCATGGGCAGAACTGACTGCTAGCAGGTTAGGTAACAAGCGTCTGTGCAATGTAGCCTACCACAGGTGACTCGGTGTTTATGTTGGGTTGCGGGGGGCGGGAAATGGCAACTGCCAGTTTCTTTGTTCCTGGAAAAGTCCCCCAACATCTCCAAAATCAGTATAAGAGCTCCCTCTCATTGTGCAAACTGTCACTTCTTTGTTTCCTCTATGCAGGCTGTTGTGTCTATAAGGACAGAAGCCCAGCTATCATTAGCTATCCAGGCTCAGTGCTGAGTCAGATGACTTTTAAAGTTCCAGGTTTCAAGTCCTACTGCTTATAGAAACTCGCATAATTCAACCCATCTGGTTTTCAAAACCACACATTGTAGGGGTCTGTTTTCTCTGTGTGGGCTCCTTAATGCCTCCCTTTTCCACACCCATACATCCTTCCCTCCTGCATGCAGTTCCTGACAACTGTTTCTGCCTTTTCTAATCTCTCAGGTGCATTTTCTTCTTTACATATAGTAGTGGAGTTTGTTCTGCCAATCTTCAGATCAATTTCTGGTTTATTTACTTGGATGTGAGTGATATCTGGTTGTAGACATTGAATGAGCTTAGGGTCTTCCTACTCTGCCATCTTCCCAAGCTTCACAAAAAACAATAATAATAAATATATTTTCAAACAAGGGAAACTGTTTTTTAAAAAGCTTTCATCACACAAATTAAAATGCTAAAAAGAAAAAAATACTACTTTCTAATCAATACTGTTTATTAGACAAATATTTAAAATAATTATAATTAGGGGTGCCTGGGTGGCTCAGTTGGTTAAGGGTTCGACTTCAGCTCAGATCATGATCTTACAGGTCATGAGTTCAAGCCCCGCATTAGATTCTATGTCTTCTTCTCTCTCTGCCCCTCCCCAGCTCAAGCTCTCTCTCTCTCTCTCTCTCTCTCTCTCTCTCTCTCTCTCTCTCTCTCTCTCTCTCTCTCTCTCAAAAATAAATAAATATTGAATTCTTTCTAATAATTAAAATTAACTCATAATGTTATGCCTAAGTTTCCAATATCGTCCCAAAAAAAGACCAGAGACTACCAGGGAGACCAAGTCACACATGCAAAAGCAAAGGGCTTTATTAGAGGCTTAAGCTCAGGCTCACAGACTCCACCAACCCACTGGCCACGTGGAAAAATAGCCCTGAACAAAGGCGGGGTAGGACTTTTATGAGTTTGGGAAGGGGGAGTTACAGGAAATGATGACACAGGCACAGCGATCCAATCTCTACCCCCGCCCCCCATCAATACTGGCAGTTGTGGGCGCCAATCACAACATTTAGAGTATTGACCAATCAGAGTGGGCCCAGGACCCTTACGTAGGGCATGACTAGGCCCGCCCCTAGAAAGGTCAAAGGTGTCAGCTGGCCTCTCCTAATTGGGCACCCCAAGAGTTGTCCCTCCCTCCCTGGGCAATGATACAGAGAAGCTGGCAGCTTCCCCTTTAAGTACAGGGGAAGCCTGAATCAGACCTGCGTCCTTACAATAATTTTCTAACATATTATATTCTTATGATTGTTCATCAGATTCTTCCTGAATCTAGGTATCACTGGACTAGGCCAAACAAAAAATTACAAAGATAGTGTAGGATACTTGTAAAATGTTTAAAGAAAGGTTTAGTAACCAAAAATTATCTCCTACTTAGAGCTAAAAAGCCATGATTTTACTGCATAGGTAGAGATGTTAATGAACATTATCAACTGTTCATTTGTTCATTTATAACTGAATGGTTTACTTCCACAGTCTAAAACATTATAATAAAAAACTACAAAATGATAGCCTCCTCAGTGAACAAATGAATGCTCTGCTCATACAACTGTGACTAATTTTCCCTAAAATAGTTATTCTGTGTGTGTGCATATGTATGGATTTTACAATACTTTTTTTCATGACATTTATTTTGATTAAAATATTTTGAGAGACCACTGTGATTTAACATAGACATTTGTAAATATGTTTAAAGCTAGATCCAGAGTGCAGTATCTTTTTGGTCCTAAAATGAGGCATCCAGAAAAGAAGTGTCCCTGGAAAAGTATTCATCTGTGACAGAGACAGAATCATTAGAATTGATAATTTTATAAAATCTTTTTAGTAGTGCAATAATTTGTTTCAGTGTATGTATTCAATAACAAAGTAGATATTTATTTTTATTTTATATATGCTGTATGCTGATCATTGAAAAATGGATTTATGCTAAATATTGAAGATAACATGTTTAATAACAAAGAAATGGCTTCTGGCCTCATGGAGTTTAATAACAAGTCATAATTGTTCTGGAAGTCCTATAACTTGAATATGTTTTGAGGTCTGTGGGAATAGGCCAAAGTGCTTAAGGTTAAATATTTTTTAACACATTATATAATTATATATCTCGAATTTAGAAGTAAGGCTGGGATATCAATAAGTAAGAAAGTGTTATTTGACTCAGCAAATGAGTTAATTGAAATGTTTAAATTCACTAAGTCCTCTGATGTCAATTTTAGAGTTTGAGACATTTTAATGATGTTAAAATGTCTTCATCTTTTCTGCACTTTGCTTTGATATGAAAAAAAAAATCATGGTCCACACAAAAAATTACACTTCCTTGAAAGATTTAAACTTAGTGTTCTCTTTTGCATATTTTCACAAATAAACAAAAATACCAAAAATGATTACCATATTTCTGATTCAACTTCTACTTCTTTAGTGAATTATGTTGTAAATATCATAAATTATACAGAAGGAGGTCTATAAATGATAATGATGTGTAAAAAATTTAGAAAAACAATATTTAGTCAAAGAAATGAAAATAGCTAGTGTATAGACATTAATTCTATGCTTAGTCATTATCATTATGTATAGAATTTTGTCTACCAATTAGAAACAAATGTATTCAGATAAACACAATGTGTACTTGAACACAGTATCAGAAATAAAAAAAGGTGGGGACTGGTGTATACACAGGAGCATGTTTTTGGCCCAGGGGAGACTGCTCTTTTGGAAGTAGAGCAAAATTCCTGATGATAATTTATTCTTCAAAAATCCTCGGACTCCCTACTTCTCTTCACCTAGATAGATCTTAAAGGCTTAGAAACTGGGATGTAAGATCTGTGATTGAGAAGATGGCAGAGAAGTAGGGAGCTCTGTAATTTTCACCCACCAGCATCTATCAAACTGAGAAGGACTGAAGCCACAATACTCTGATCTGCAAGAGTGGGAGGAAAACACACAGAGTCCAGAAAGAAGACAAACTCAAAAGTGCCTGAGTGAGTGTGAACTGGGGTAATAAAAATGGGCCAGGCCCGGGAGGTGCAGAGGGGAGGGAGCCCTAGCCAAACACAGAGCCAGGGAAAGCAGAGGAGAGCACGTGGAGTCCCCAGAGACAAGGGGAAGAGAAAGAGAGACTGAAAACACTCTTAGAACTGTCTCTAGAGAAGAGAAAAAAACTCAGCCTGGGATAGAGGGGGGATATTATCATCCCATATATAACCGCTGGCCGTGGGGAGAGAAATTCATCCCATTTAGCTACTGCATTCTCCCATGGATTCAGCATGCAGGCATGGATTCCAGGTGGCACCAGGAGAAACAGCTGACTCTTCCTACCTGATACCAGCAAGGAAGCTGGATGCCTGCAAGAGTACATCTCACCTCGGGCAGTAGAATTAAAGTGCATGGACTAGGATTTGGAAATGAGGCAGGTCTTGGAAAATACAACTTGGCTCACCCGCAGCACAGGAATATTGGACTCAAAAGAGTGGCTTGCAATGGCTGGTTTGAGAAGAGCATGGGGCACTGTTGTTCTGCTCCCCACATCACCAAGGCAGGGCCTCGAGGAGCAGCCCCCAAGACCTACCTACACCAAACGATACCCAGACATGCTGGCGAATTACCTTTTTTTTTTTTTTTTTTGGCCATCCAGATATATTTTCCCTTATCTCATTCTTATCTATCCCCTCAGCTGGTTATGGCTTCTATACAGTCCATTGACATTGATTTTGTTGTTTCTGCCCCCGCTTTTTTCTTTCCTTTTCTCTTCCTTTCTTTTCTTTTTTTCTTTTCTTTTCCTTTTTTTCCTTTCCTTTCCTTTCTTTTTTTCTTTTCTTTTTCATTCCAGTTTTGGTTTGCTTGTTTGTTTGATTTGTCTGTGCATTTGCGTACTTTTGATCCTTGTGTTTTTGTCTGTCTGTTTTCCTTCTCAGGGCTACCTCAAGACACAAACAAAAAATACCCACTTGTGGAGAGTCCCAAATATCATTGAGTAGGGAAATAAATCAATCAAAGGCACAATAAGAGAAACCAAGAGAAAACATTAAAATAACACTTTATGAAATGACAGACCCTGGACAGTCAATGAGCCTCCTTTAATAGAGAAATACTGAGAGGAAAACAGTGCATAATGAGCTTTTAAAAATAACTAGATACAGAAAGCCAGCCAAAATAAAAAAACAAAAGAACTCTCTACTAAAAAAATTCCAGAAAGCAGTCACAGCCATAGAACTGCTTAAAAAAGATATAAGCAACATATCTGAGCAAAAGTGTAGAACAATTGTCATAAAATTAATTACTGGACATGAAAAAAGCATCAGAGAACATATTGACACAGACTAAGGACCTTCGAAATAGCTGTGATGAGTTACAAATAAAAGGCTATAAAGGAGGTGCATAATAAAATAGAGGAGGTCACATGATGGATAGAAGAGGCAGAGAGGAGAATAGATGAATTAGAAGACACAGTTATAGCAAAAGAGGAAGCCAGGAAAAAAAGAAAGAAGTTGATACAGGAGCATGAAAGGAGAATTCGAGACCAGAGTGATACAATCAAATGGAACAATATTACTATCATAGGAATTCCTGAGGAAGAAGAAAGAGAAAAAGGTCCTGAAGGGGTGCTTGATCAAATTATAGCTGAGAACATCCACAATTTGGGAATGAAATGGACATTGAAATCCAAGAGGCACAGAGAACTCCCCTCAGACGAAACTTGAATTGACCTTTGGCATGACATGTCATAGTGAAACTGGAAAATATAAAGATAAAGAGAGACTTCTAAAAGCCGCTAGGGATAAAAGGGCCCTAATATACAAAGGGAAACCTATCAGACGGATTACAGACCAACCTAATGAAACTTGGCAAGACAGAAAGAAATGGCAGGAAATCTTCAATGTGATGAACAGTAAAAAATATGCAGCCAAGAATCCTTTCTCCAGCAAGCTTTTCATTCAAAATAGAAGGAAAGATAAAGGTGTTCCCAATAAACAAAAGTTGAGAGAATTCATCACGACCAAACCAGCCCTACAAGAAATCCTAAGAGGGACTCTATGAGGGAAATGTTGCCAGGAATACAAGTTACCAGAGACATCACTACAAACATGAACTCTACAGAGATCACAAAGAATCTAAAACCACATTTTTCAATAATAACACTGAATGTAAATGGAATGAATGCTCCAATCATTTGAGACAGGGTACCAGAATGGGTAAAAACCAAAATCCATCTATTTGCTGTCTACAAGAGGCTCATTTTAGACCTGAAGACACCTTTGGATTGAAAGTAAGGGGATGGAAACATATCTATCATGTGACAAGAAGACAAAGGAAAGCCAGAGTAGAAATACTTTTATTGGACAAACTGGACTTTAAAATAAAGGCAGTAACAAAAGATAAAGAACGACATTATATAATAATTCAGGGTCTCTCCATCAGGAAAGGCTAACAATTATAAACGTCTATGGGCCAAATTCGTGAGCACCCAAATAGATAAAACAATCACAAACAGAAACAATCCTATTGATAAGAATGTGCTAATTGCAGGGGATTTTAATACGCCACTTATGGCAATGGATAGAACAACCACACAGAACATCACTATAAAAACAATGGACATGAACGACACATTGGAACAGATGGGATTGATAGATATATTTAGAACACTGCATCCTGAAGCTAGATAATTCACCTTCTTCATCAGTGTACATGGCACAATCTCCAAGATAGATCACATGCTGGTGAATAAAGTAGCCCTCCATAAATATAAACAAATTGAGATTATACCATGGCCTCTTCCAGATCACAATGCTATGAAACTTGAAATCCATCATGGGAAAAAGTCTGGAAAACCTCCAAAAACTTGTAGGTTACAAACTATCCTACCAAACAATGATTGAACCTATCAAGCAATTAGAGAAGAAATTAAAACATATATGGAAACAAAAGTGACAATACAAGAATCCAAACTTCATGAGATGTAGAAAAGGCACTCCTAAGAGGAAAGTATATTGAAATCCAGGCCTACTTCAACAAACTAGAAAAAGTGCAAATTCAAAATCTAACAGAGCACCTCAAGGAACTAGAAGGAGAGCAGCAAGTGCACCCTAACCCAACAGAAGAAGTGAAATATTAAAAATCAGGGAAGAAATAAACTATATAGAATCCAAAAATTTAAAAAAAAAACCGTTGACCAGATCAATGAAACCAAGAGTTGGTTCTTTGATAAAATAAACAAAATTGATAAACTTCTAGCCAGGCTCCTAAGAGAGAAAAGAGAGAACATCCAAATAGACAAAATCATGAATGAAAATGGATCTATTATAAGCAGTTCCTTAAAAATACAAGCAATCATGAGATTATTATGAAAAACTATGTGCCAACAAACTGGAAAATCCAGAAGAAATGGACAAATTCCTAAACATACATGCACTACCAAAATTCAAATAGGATGATATAGAAAATCTGAACAGACACATAACCAGTGAAGAAATCGAATAAGTTATCAGAAATATCCCAATGAATAAGAACCGAGGGCCTGATGGCTTCCCAGAGGAATTCGATCACACATTTATTTATTTATTTTTACTTTTTTTTTTTTTTGGAGGCTGACCTGGTTTTCTTTCTTTCCTTTTTTTAAATAATAGTTTATTGTCAAATTGGTTTCCATATAGCACCCAGTGCCTCTCCCCACAAATGTCTCCCCTCCATGACCTCCACCTCCTTCCCCCCTCATCCTCTCCCATCAGCCCTTGGTTCATTTTCAGTATTCAATAATCTCTCATGATTTGTGTTCCTTTCTCTCCCCAACTTTCTTTCCCCCTTCTCCTCCATATGGTCCTCTGTTAGATTTCTCCTATTACACCTATTGAGTGCAAACATATGGTATCTGTCCTTTGCCACCTGACTTATTTCACTCAGCATGACACCCTCGAGGTCCATCCACTTTGCTACAAATGGCCAGATTTCATTCTTATTGCTATGTAGTATCCCATTGTATATATAAACCAATATATTGAATTGACCCATTCATCAGGTGATGGACATTTAGGCTCATTCCATGATTTGGCTATTGTAGAAATTGCCACTATGAACATTGGGGTACATGTGCTCCTATGTATCCACATTTCTGTATCCCTTAGGTAGATCCCCAGCAGTGCTACAGCTGGACATAGGGGAGTTCTACTGATAGTTTTTTGAGGAACCTCCACACTGTTTTCCAGAGCCGCTGCACCAGTTTATATTCCCACCAGCAGTGTAGGAGGGTGCCTATTCCTCCACACCCTCGCCAGCATCTCTAGTTTCTTTATTTGTTCATTTTAGCCACTCTGACTGGCATGAGGTGGTACCTCAGTGTGGTTTTGATTTGTATTTCCCTGATGATGAGTGACACTGAGCATCTTTTCATGTGTCTGTTGGCCTACTGGATGTCCTCTTTAGCAAGTGTCTGTTAAGGTCTTCTGCCCATTTCTTCACTGGATTATTCGATTTTGGGGGATGGAGTTTAGTGAGTTCCTTTTAGGTTTTGGATACTAGTGCTTTATCTGATACGTCATTTGCACCTATCCTTTCCCATTCCGTCGATTGCCTGTTAGTTTTTTGATTTTTCCTTTGCAGTGCAGAAGCTATTCAATTTGACGAGGTCTCAATAGTTCATTTTAATTCTTGATTCCCTTGCCATTTGGGATGTGTCGATTAGGAAATTACTGTGGTTGAGGTCAAGGCGGCTGTTTCCTTATTTCTCCTCAAGGGTTTTGATGGTTTCCTGTCTCACATTCAGGTCCTTCAGCCATTTTGAGTTTATTTTTGTGTATGGTTTAAGAAATTGGTCTAGTTTTATTCTTTTGCATGTTGCTGTCAGTTCTCCCAGCACCACCTGCTAAAAACGCTGTCTTTTTTTTTCCATTGGATACTCTTTCCTGCTTTGTCAAAGATTAATTGGCCATACATTTGTGGATCCAGTTCTAGTTTCTCTATTATATTCTGTTGGTCTATGTGTCTGTTTTAGTGTCCATACCATACTGTCTTGATGATGACAGCTTTGTACTAGAGGCTAAAGTCTAGGATTCTGATAACTCCCCTTTTGGTTTTCTTCTTCAATATTACTTTGGTTACTCGGGTTCTTTTCTGGTTCCCTATGAATTTTAGGATAGTTTGTTCTAGCTTTGCAAAGAATGCTGGTGCAATTTTGATTGGGATTGCATTGAATGTGTAGATTGCTTTGGGTAATAATGAAATTTTAACAATGTTTATTCTTCTGATCCATGAGTATGGAATGTTTTTCCATTTCTTTGTGTTTTCTTCAATTTCTTTCATAAGGTTGCTCTAGCTTTCATCGTACATGTCTTTTACATCCTTGGTTAGGTTTATTCCTAGGTATTTTATGGTTTTTCGTGCAATTGTGAATGGGTAAGTTTCTTGATTTCTCTTTCTGTTGCTTTATTATTTGTGCATAAGAATGCAACCAATTTCTGTATGTTGATTTTGTACCCTGGACTGTTGAATTCATGGATCAGTTCTAGCAGGTTTCTGGTGAAGTCGGTAGGGTTTCCACCTAGAGTATCATGTCATATGTGAAAAGTGAAAGTTTGACTTCATCTTTGCCAATTCTGGTGACTTTTATTTCTTTTTGCTGTCTCATTGCTGATGCTAGGACTTCCTGCAGTATGTGAAACAACAGTGGTGAGAGAGCACATCCTTGTTGTGTTCCTGATCTCAGGGGAAAGCTCTCAGTTTTTTCCCCATTGAGGGTTATATTAGCGGGGGGCTTTTCATAAATTGCTTATATAATGTTTAAGTACGTTCCTTCTATCCTGACTTTCTTGAGGGTTTTTTATTAAGAAAAGAAGCTTTATTTTGTCGAATTCTTTTTCTGCATTAATCTACAGGATCATATGGTTTTTATCTTTTGTTTTGTTAATGTGATGTATCACATTGATGGATTTGCAAATATTGAACCAGACCTGCAGCCCAGAAATGAATTCCACTTGATCATGATAGATAATTCTCTTTATATGCTGTTTAATTCGATTTGCTAGTATCTTGTTGAATATTTTTGCATCTGTATTCATTAAGGATATTGGCCTGTAGTTCTCTTTTTTTGTTGGGTCTCTGTCTGGTTTAGGAATCAACATAATACTGTCTTCCTAGAAGGAGTTTAGAAGTTTTCTTTCTATTTCCACTTTTTGGAATAGCTTCGGAAGAAAGGATATTAACTCTGCTTTAAGTATGTGATAGAATTCCCTTGAGAAGCTATCTGGCCCTGGGCTCTATTTCATTGGGAGATTTTTGATAAATAATTTAATTTCTTCACTGGTTATGGGTCTGTTCAGATTTTCTCTCTCTTCCCATTTGAATTTGGGTAGTACATGTGCATTTAAGAATTTGTCCATTTCTAGATTGCCCTGTTTGCTGGCACATAGTTTTTCATAGTAATCTCGCGATTGCTTCTATTTCTAATGGATTGGTTGTAATAGATCCATTTTCATTCATGATTTTTTTCTATTTGGATGCTCTCTCTTTTCTTTTGACCAGCCTGGCTAGAGGTTTATCTATTTTGTTTCTTTTATCAAGAAACCTATTTTTTTATTGATCTGCTCAACTGTATTTTTTTATTCTATGTAGTTTATTCCTGTTCTTATCTTTTTTTTTAATAATAAGCATCCCTTTATTTGCTGACGCCATTACAAAAAACGGATTACATTATCAACAAAATAGTGTTTTCTTAAAGTCAGGGGCAGTTACTCCCCAAAATATTAAGTAAAACAGTGTACAACATTAGTATTAAAATGTTAAATTTTATATTGTCTTTACCACTTTTGATCTTCTGAACAATTTTATTGGGCAAAATAAGATAAAAGATTACATGTTTATTTTATCTTCAGGAATGTAAAGGTCTAATTATTCAAACAGTTTTGATTATAAAACTAAACTCTGGAGGTGTCTACAGAGTTGGCTTTTTTCCCCCTCTTTAAATCAGTAGTCTAACAAGGATTAAAAAGACAAAACTCTGTTCAGTGTTTCTGACAAAGTAGAAAGGGTGAAAACATAAATAAGGCTTTAATTTGGCAAAATATAATACAGTGCCTTCTGTTATCCTCGAATGAACAGTCTTCCCAGTCTGTCCTTATCTTTAATATTTCTCTTCTTTTGATGGTTTGTGGTCCACTTGCTTCTCTCCTTTTAGTTCCTTTAGGTGCTCTGTTAGATTTTGAATTTGTCCTTTTTCTAATTTGTTGAAATAGGCCTGGATTGCAATATATGTTCCTCTTTGGACTGCCTTTTCTGCATCCCAGAGAGTTAGGATTGTTGTATTTTCTTTTTCATTTGTTTCCATGTATTTTTAAAATTTCTTCTCTAATTGCCTGATTGGCCCATTCATTCTTTAGTATGGTAGTTTTTAACCTTCACAGTTTTGGAGGCTTTCCAGACTTTTGCCTGTGATTGATTTCAAGTTTCATAGCATTGTGGTATGTAAGTGTGCATGGTATAATCTCAATTCGTTTATATTTAAGGACGACTGCTTTAGGCCCCAGTGTCTCATCTGTCTTAGAGTATGTGCATTGTGCACTTGACAATAAGGTGAATTTCCTAACATCAGGACACAGAGTTCTAAATATATCTGTCAATTCCATGTGTTTCAATGTGTTTTTCAGATCCATTGTTTCTTTAATGATTTTCTATCTGGTTGATCTATGCATTACTGTAGTGGAATATTAAAATCCACTGCAATTATCACATTCTTATCAATAAGATTGTTTCTGTCTGTGATCGTTTTATGTATTTGGGTGCTCCCAAATTTGGCCCATAGATGTTTATAATTGTTAGCCTTTCCTGATGTAATTATTATGTAACGCCCTTCTTCATCTTGTGTTACTACCTTTACTTTAAAGTCCAGTTTTTCTGATATAAGTATGACTACTCCGGCTTTGTTTTGACTTCCAGTTGCATGATAAATATTTCTCCATCCCTTCGCTTTCAATCTGCAGGTGTCTTCAGGTCTAAAATGAATCTCTTGTAGACAGCAAATAGCTTATTTTTTTTTATTCATTCTGCTACCCTGTGTTGTTTGGTCGGAGCCTTCAGTCCACTTACATTTAGTGTTATTATTGAAAAATGTGAGTGCTTGTTCATTGTGTTATCTGTAGAGTTCATGTTTGTAATTGTGTCTTTGGTACCTTGTATTGCTTGCAACATTTCCATCATAGGGTCCCTTTTAGGATTTCTTGTAGGGCTGGTTTGGTCGTGATGAATTCTCTCAACTTTTGTTTATTGGGAACACCTTTATCTTTCCTTCTATTTTGAATGAAAAG
The DNA here is from genome assembly GCF_006229205.1 of Suricata suricatta. Taxonomy (NCBI): domain Eukaryota; kingdom Metazoa; phylum Chordata; class Mammalia; order Carnivora; family Herpestidae; genus Suricata; species Suricata suricatta. The sequence goes on from NC_043717.1 coordinate 89,688,785, forward strand.
CTCGCTGGAGAAAGGATTCTTGGCTGCATATTTTTCCTGTTCATCACATTGAAGATTTCCTGCCATTTCTTTCTGTCTTGCCAAGTTTTATTAGGTTGGTCTGTAATCCGTCTGATAGGTTTCCCTTTGTATATTAGGGCCCTTTTATCCCTAGCGGCTTTTAGAAGTCTCTCTTAATCTTTATATTTTGCCAGTTTCACTATGACATGTCATGCCAAAATTCATTTCAAGTTTCGTCTGAGGGGAGTTCTCTGTGCCTCTTGGATTTCAATGCCTATTTCCTCCCCACATTGTGGATGTTCTCAGCTATAGTTTGATCAAGCACCCCTTCAGGACCTTTTTCTCTTTCTTCTTCTTCAGGAATTCCTATGATAGGGATTTTGTTAGGTTTGCTTGTACTTTCAGGTCTAATTCTCCTTTTGTGCTCCTGTATCAATTTCTCTTTTTGTAGGCTTCCTATTTTGCTATAACTGTGTCTCTTAATTCACCTATTCTCTCTGCCTCTTCAATTAGTTCAGTGGCTGCCTCCATTTTATTATGCACCTCATGTATAGCCTTTTTTAGCTCATCGCAGCTATTTTGAAAGCCCTTAATCTTTGTATCAATAGCTTCTCTGATGCTTTTTTCAAGTCCAGTAATTAATTTTATGACAATTGTTCTAAATTCTTGTTCATTTAGGTTGCTGAAATTTTTGAGCAGTTCTGAGGCTGTGACTTCTTTCTGGAATTTCTTTAATGGCGAGTTCTTTTGTTTTGTCATTTGGGCTAGCTTTCTGTCTCTTGCCTGTTTTAAAAGCTGGTTATGCACTGTGCACTTGTTGGTTTTGCTCTATCAAAGGAGCTTCATTGACTGTCCAAGGCCTGTCATTTCAGGAAGTGTTCTTTTAATGGTTTCTCTTGTTGTGCCTTTTATTATTTTATTTCCCTCCTCCGTGATATTTGTAACTCTCCACCTTGTGTACTTTGGCTTGTTTCTTGAGGTAGCCCTGAGAAGGAAAACAGACATGCACACAGGGAACAAAAACATACAAATCCACAGACAAATCAAACAAACAAGTAAACCAAAAGGTGAAAGAAAGAATAGAATAGGAAAGAAGAGGAAAGAAAAAGAAAAGGAAAGAGAAGAAAAGAAGAGAAGAAAGAAAAAAGTGGGGACAGAGACAACAAAAGACAATGGACAGTCTAAAAACGTATATTCAGCTGAGGGGAGAGATAAGAATGAAATACGGGAGAATATATCTGGATGTTAAGAGAAAAAAAAGAGGAAGGAAAGAAAAATGAAAAAGTAACAGCTCCCTGTCACGGATGGGCATGGTTTGGTGTAGGTAAGTCTCTGGGGATGCTCTCCCAGGCCTCGCCTTGGTTGTTGTGGGGAGAAAAATGGCAGCACCCTAAGCTCTGCTTGAACCAAGCACTGCAAGCCACTCTTTTGAATCTGATCTCACTGTGCCATAGGTGAGCCAAGTTGTATTTTCCAAGCCCCACCTTGCTTCAAAATCTTAGTCCATGCACTTTAATGCTACCACCCAAGATGAGATGCATTCCAGCCGGTGGCTGGCCTCCCAGCTGAGATCTTGCGGGGGGAGAGGGCTGTTTTTTTCTGGTGTCCTCTGGGGTCTGCACCAATGTCACCGAGCCCAAGGAAGAATTCCCAGCTATGTGGGACTGGTTTCTTTCCCCGAGCCCAGCAGTTATACATGGGGTGAAAATCTCTCTCTCTGTCCAGGGCTAAGTTCTTTATCTCTTCTCTGGAGATAGTACTATAAGTGTTTTCAGTCTATTTTTCTTCCCCTTTGTCTCTCCAGGACTCCGAGCACTTTCCCTGTGTTGGGCTGGGGCTCTCACCCCCTCCACACCTCCAGGGCCCAGTCGTTTTTTAATTTTCCCAGTTCACATTCACTCACTCAGGCATCTTTGAGGTTGTCTACTTTCTGGAGTCTGTGGGTTCTCCTCCCTCTCTTTCAGATCAGAGTAGTGACACTTCAGTCTTTCTCAGTTTGATAGATGCGGGCAGGGGAAGATTACAGAGCTCCCTACTTTTCTGCCATTTTGCCTTTCCTCAGATATTAGTTTTTCATATCAATTATCTGTCCCTTTTTCTCTCTCTTCTTCTTATGGGACTCCTATAATACTAATGTTATTACATTTCATGGAGTTACTCTGTTCCCTTAAGTCTGTTCTCGTGTTTCATAATTTTTTTCCTCAGTTCTTTTTACCTACATGATTTCCCATTATTTTGTCTTTTAAAGTACTAATTCATTCCTCTAGTTCTTCCAGCTTGCTGTTCATTGCATCAAAACTTTTTCCAAATTCATTTATTGTATTCTTCATCTCTGATTCTTTTTAACTCTTTTATCTCTGTGGTAAGGGTCTCACTGATGCCTTCTATGCTTTTCTCATGCCCAATGAATATCTTTATGATTATTACTTTAAATTCTCAATTAGCCATGTTACTTATATTTGTTTCACTTAGACCTCTGGTCTTGGACTTCTCTTGTGCCTTTATTTGTAATAAATTCCTATATTTTCAAATTTTACTTAAGTCTCTACCTTCTTCTCTGTCTTAGAAAAACCAGTTATGTCTCTTGTTCCTGAAAGAAGTGGCCGTGTTAAAAAGAGGTCCTATAGTGCCTAAGGCCTGGTGCTTCAGAGATTATCTCTGATGTGTTTTGTATGTGCTCTTCTGTTGTGTTTGGTTGCTCTATCCTTCAGGCCAGTTATCTGCGTAGGCTCTCCTTGCCTACTGCGGGTAATGTTTTGTCTCTGGCCTGAATGTGGCAAATTTTAAATAGGTGTTCTGTGGTCTGCTTGTGAAATGAGACCTGATACCAACTCCACCAGAGCTGTGGCCTTGCAGTACTTTCTGGTTGGGAGATGTGGTGTGGGCAGTGGATTGTGCTGTTCTTCTGTGGGAAAGGCCCATCTTGCTGGGACTAAGGCAAGCTTGACTTAGAAGGGGAGTCTCGCCTGAGCACAGGGTTGTGGGGTTTGGAATAAGCAAGTTAGGCACCCAGTGTTCTTGCTGAGCTGCTTATCTCAGGTGTCTCTGTGTTTATGCTGAGGGGCAGGGGAAAGAAATGGTAAGAGCCAACTCCTTTGCTCCTGGAGCGGTATCTCAGTGAATACTAACTCTCAGGGAAGTACTCCTAGAATAGGAAATATTTTCCATCTTGTGTGCCCCAGGCATTTTTCAGATGCTATTTCCGTGCTTTCAGTGCCCTTCTGGTTCCATCCCAGCCAAGCTGGCTGATCTTTAAAAATCCAGGCTTTAGAGATATGGTGTGGACATATCTGTGTTGGTCTTCTGGGGGAAGGGGCCTGACATGCTTGGACTGAGGCAAGTTTGACTGAAAAGGGAAGTCCTGCTAGAGTTCAAAGGGGTGGGGCTTGGTATAAGCAAGTTAGGCAGACAGTATAGGAACTGAACTGCCTCCAGCAGGTGAATCGGTATTTATGCTGAGAGGAAGGAAGGAAAATGACACTGGCCAGCCTCTCTGTTCTTGTAAATGCATCTCCATGAAAGATGCTTCCCAGGGATGCTCTCTGAAAAGAACAAATAAGCTCCACAATATGTGCCTCAAGTATTTTTCAGATTGCTGTTTCCATGCTGTCTGCCTCCAGGTTGTTTTCTGGCCTTGTCTCCAGGAACAAAGCAATGCCTTCTGGGCTATATCTCAGCCAAGACCACTGACCTTTAAAGATCAAGGCTTTAAGCCCCAACTGGCTGTAGGAATGCACAAAATTTAGCCCCCTTTAGTATTCCAAGACAATGGTTTGGTGGGGGAAATGTTCTCATGCATTCCCCTGTTTCTCTCTGTCTCTTTCTCCGCCTCTCTCTCTCTCTCTCTCTCTCTCTCTCTCCATGACCAGGGATCCCTCCCATCTACAATACTTCTGTTCTCCCCTAAACCATGTCTCTCCATACTTCCTACCTTCTTTGATGTGCTCTCTTCTATCCTTTAGTAGTGGAGTTTATTGTCAGTCTTTAGGCCAATTTCTGGGGTATATAGGATGATTTGATAGTTATCTAGTGTTCCTGGAAGGAGAGGAGCTTAGGGCCTCCTACTTTATTGCCTTTTTTTTTAATACCTTTCCAAATACCACATCCCTTTTTATATTTTCTTCTTATTTAAAGGGAAAGAATACATACGAGGTTAATTTAAAATTGAGAAAATAGATACTTTAAAAATTATGGTGACTAACTTTTCCTTATGCCTAAATGGTAAGCAACAACAGCTGGTCTATATATAGATTCAATACAGGGAACACAGTGGCAGCTTATAAGCATGTATTGCCTTGCCCATTAATAATAATGGCAGTAATTATTATTAGCTAATTTTGATCAGTGTTTTAATAGTTGCTTTGAAAAGAGTTTCAATGTTTCAAATTTAAGGGAATGAGTACAAATTAGAATTTATAGGTTCCCTTGAAAGTTTGAAAGATCAAACAACACCGATCTCACATTTTCATATGCCAGCAATCAGCAAAAAATGAGGAGTAGATATTCCTTTTAGATGGAGCAAACATCTAAGTTTTCAAACTACCTTCTCGGTTCATTTTACTCTACTGTATTTTTGTTCCTTATAAGCATTTGAATTTGTGCTTTGTGACTTAGTGCTTGAACACACTAATATAGATGATTGTGACATTTTAGGGCAATTGGATAGATTATAAATCAATGAGAATTTTCTTGAAAGGGGAAAAAAAAGGAAGGGAAGGATTTATTCATCTGTATCAGGGCCAGACATCCTGTGTGGTTGGAACCAAAATGGTTTCTGTTAATAGAAACTTTTGTAAAGAAAGGGACAATAAAGAACTTTTGTTTTCAGACCTGTCTATTAAATTGTTATGTGATATTTAAGGACTTTTGAGTCATATTATGACCTTTGAATGCACCTTAGACCATAAAATGTGAAATAAAAGGCTTTACTTCTAACAGTGAAGTTGAGAAAATGAAAGAATTTTTTTTATTTTAATTGACCTTTAGCTTCTCTTGGATTGAAGGAAATTGTGGGGGACCAGCCCACGCACCACAGTCTAAGGGTCTCTGAGTAGGGGGTTAGTGTTGGCGCAATATCTATAAGAAAGAAGACAGACAATGTGAATGGTGGTAATACCACGCTTTACTAAGATAGTCAGTGTCTTATATACCATAGGTGATTACATTTTTTCTTTAATGATTACCTAGTTTATGGTCCTTGAAAAAGTAAAAACATGTTTTGGAAAGGATCATTTTTATCACAGAAGAGAGAATAGCCGTGAGAATAGAAGTGAAAAAAAAAAACAGGAATGAGGGAGTCTGTCTCTATGCATAAGATAAGCCCAAAGAATTTTCCTTTCTTCAAGGCCCTTTAGCAGTTATTTCTGGGCAAGACACTTATTATCCAAGAAGTTAATTTTAGACAGAGGACTGTGTTTTCCCCCAAGAGCAGGCAATGAGCTGGGAAAAAATAATGTAAGGGAAAGCTGGCGTCACTAACTGACCCAAGTTGCTTCAAAACTTAAAAGTATATGCCGTTTTGAAAAGCAACAAGAAAATCATAGACAGGATAAATAGAAGCCACATGTGCAGCCCAAGAGGCCAAATGTTGTTTCACAGTCTTTCGACTTGTTCCGCAACTTCCCAAATAGTTCACCTGCGCCCTGGAGGCAAAGCCGTCAAGGTCACTATATAGACTCTCCTGTGCCCCGGAGGGCATTGCCGTCAACGGTCGCTATGCTGGAGGTCTTTTGGCCTATTGGGCTCCAAAATTTTGGCTCTATAATAGGACTAAAGAGAATTCTTATGAGTTCTTATGAGTTTGAGATGATAGGAACAATTAATGTGGAAATTAATTAACCCCCTACTCAGAGACCCTTAGACTGGGGTGCGTGGGCTGGTCCCCCACAATTTCCTTCAATCCAAGAGAAGCTAAAGGTCAAGTAAAATAAAAAAAAAATCTTCCATTTTCTCAACTTCACTGTTAGAAGTAAATGGTTGAGTGTGCTCCAGAAATTGTGACTCAACAAGATGAGAACCAATGAAGGAAATGAACAATAGGTAGTAGGAGATCCTGTAAGAGGATGGGATACATAGATTTTTAAAATAATGGTATTAAATAATGTATAGTTCCCCCTTGCCAGTGTTGTATTTTCTTTTTGTTATCCTCATGTTTTCAGTAAATTTTATTAAATATTATAGCCTAGATTCAGCAATGCTTTGGTGAATAGAGGTGGTCTGGACTACATTTCCATAGTGATAAAATCAATTTGGAGAAACAGGTTTAGACTAGCAATTTTAGCATTTTGGGGAGTAGTTATAAGATGGCCATAGATGAATGACATAAAAGCTCAGACAAGATATTTAAAATGAGAAGTGACATCAACGACAAGTGGAATATAAGCATAGCTTGATAATGCTCAGTAGTTCTTAATGGAGGAATTAGACTTTCTGCAGTTACCCAGGATAGAACTTTTGATTGTGATTAGCTGAAAACTGAAAAAAGAAGACAACCTTAAATGGCTACACAGTTTGTGGACTCTTGGTATCATTGTTTCAGTATATTCCAATGCCTAATTTCCATGACTGAGGCCAGATAATATTTCTTATTCATCCTTGTATCCCCATACATATATCAGACATTCATTGAAGTCTTAGACAAACATTTCTTTAATGGATGTATTATGTGTATATCTGGAGTTGGAGATGTAGTTAACTTGGAATAGCACTGATTGACAGCCAATTAATTTGGCAAACATGAATTTATTCTCCAACAATATAATCCCAGATTAATTCTTCAAAGGAAATTCTGGATTGCTGGATCTAATGCTCCAGCCTGTATCAGAAAAGCTCAGATCCACTCTGGATGTTGGCACAGGAGACTCACAAAAATAACAGGTATATTCATGGTCACAAGGCAAGGAAATCCTGTGCCAGTACTAGGCCTTAAGTTTCCTGACTTAATCATTTTCCATCAGGAATGAAGTGTATCAAGTATATGTTTCTATTGTTACAAATTATTGAAAACTCTCTCTGTGCAATATTGTCCTTTTTCTTGTTTTATTTTTGTATTTTTATTACCTGATTGTTTTTGCAAGAATTGTTTTATATATTGAGAGATTATTCATTATTTCCTGAATGTTTTTCACTTCAGAGAAATGCTACACCAATCTTAACTGGGGCTGGAGAGAAAGTAATTCATGAGAAAATGAAATGTGATTTCACAATGACTTTTGTTTTAATCCTACAGGTTTGATAAAGCAATATACACACTTAGAGCTCAAAAAACCCCACCAGGCTGCATATTGTCCTGTATAGCTGGTATTTGTTTTTCTACTTATCCATTAGATACTTTTCTCAGTCTGGTAGACAATCGGCTCTAGACACAGTATAACCAGGAGAACAGGCACCAGTGTTAGCTATTTCATTTTTGCTTTTTCTCAGTATTGTGCTGAAGGAAATGGGGTAAGGGAAGATGTGAGAATAGTTTGCTATAAATGCAACCAATAATACGGTATTCTACTTAAACAGATTTGTTTTTGTTTTATTTAGTTATTTTCAGGGGGTGTATAAGGGAGGAGAGACAGAGAGAAACAGAGAGACAGAGAGAGAGAGAGAGGGTATTCCAAGCAGGTTCCACTGTCAGTGGACATAGGCTTGATCTCACTAACCATGAGATCATGACCTAAGTCAAAATCAAGAGTCAGGCACTTAACCAACTGAGCCAGCCAAGCACCCTTAAAAAAATTTTAAAGCAACCAAAGAGACTAAATGTCAGTCTGCTTTTATTATTAACATATGCCAACATTTATGACAGTATCAATGACAAAATGCTCCTCCTTCCATGGCTAGTTGCTTTTATGGGTCCTTCCCATCACTGCTTCTCCCTCCCCATGTTTCTTCCTTTTTAAATAAATGAACAAAGTGCTTAATCATAGACTCAAAACCCTGAATACTCTGCCACTTGCTAGCTATGTGACCTCAAGCAACTCATTTAATATCTTTATGAGAATATTGATAACATTGATTTCATAGAAATATTGTTAAAATTAATAGGTTGACTTTTAATACTGCTTATAAACAATGCTTAACACATAATAAACTATTAATGTGTTAGGTATTATCTATTATTATTAGTATTAATTTCCTTGAGGACTTAATGATTACTTTTTTGAAAATAGGTACAATAATGCTATGGTTTTATTAATTTGGATTTTGGTTGCAAGTATATTACTTTTGCACTGATTTTGGACATAATTAACTCAAGCTTAAAGTTGAAGAAATTGATTTTTCTTATATGTTTTACTAAACTGTATGAAACAGAAATCAATGCAAAGAGACTGATTTTGCAAATAATCTTTAGTTGTGAGTGGGAGAATGTTATTTGAGTACTTATTGTCTACTATACATCAGGTACTGTGAGTTGATACCAAAGAATTAATATTATCTCTACCCTTACAATCTACTTAGTGAGAATAAATCATGCTAAGACCTGTATATACACAAACTGATTCTTCTATTTGGTCATGGGAGACAGTGTTAATTGATCACAACATGACTTTTCTTTGTTTTTAATTTTTTAACGTTTATTCATTTTTGAGAGACAGAGACAGGGCGTGAGTGGGTGGGGAGGCAAAGAAAGGAAGACCCAGAATCTAAAACAGGATCCAGGCTCTAAGCTGTCAGTACAGACTCCGGTGTGGGACTGGAACCCACTGACTGCAAGATCATGACCTGAGCTGAAGTCAGATGCTTAACCCACTGAGCCACTCAACCCCCCCCACCACAACACTACTTTTCAGTATTATATGGAAGTTGGTAGTTAAGACGAAACCTAGTTGCTATCGGGGTACAAAAGAGTGCTTACTAATTGTTAAATGAATAATCTGTCCAGCAGAAAATTATAATAAAAGGATGAAAGACTAAAGTTTTTGAGAAATGACCTTCAGTTATACTTAAGAATGAATAAAATAATATTTTAACTAAAAATGAATAAAATTATATTTTAAATGACCCACGTAATACATAAAATTGAATAAATATTTTAATATAATTCATGGCCACTTACTTCAGGAGAATATTCATCTTTCAAAGTTTGAAATAAGTTTCACGAAAAAAATCTTTTCTAATAAAGTGAAGCAAATCTTCTCAGACTATTAGGGCCAGTTTGGTCTAGAGTTAGTATTCTATAGATTAAACTGATTAGCTGGGATTTATATCCATTTGTTGAAAAGACATACCTGCATTAAACAATCTAAATATCAAGTCAAATGAGATACCTAGGAATAAACATAAACAAAGAAGTAAAAGATTTGTACCCTGAAAACTATAGAAAACTTACAAAAGAAATTGAAGATTTCTTAAATTATTAATAGCTTCACAACCCATCTGAATGTACAAAAAGATGGAAATCCATGCTTATTGATTGGAAGAAAAAATATTGTTAAAATGTTTATATTATCCAAAGCAATCTACACATTTAGTGCAGTTCTTATCAAAATACCAATAACATTTTTCACAGAGCTATAACAAACAATCCTAAAATTTATATAGAACCACAAATGATCCCAAATAACCAAAGTAGTCTTGAAAAAGAAAAGCAAACTGGGAGGCATCACAATTCCAGACTTCAAACTATATTACAAATCTGTAGTAATCAGGACAGTATGGTATTGGCCCAAAAACAGGCACAGATCGATGGAACAGAATAGAGAACCCAGAAATGGACCCACAACGTTATGGTCAACTACACTTCGTCAAAGCAAGAAAGACAATGGGCTTTTCAACAAATGGTGTTGGATAGCAACATGCAAGATAATGAAACTGGCTCACTTTCTTACATTATATACAAAAATAAATTCCAATGGTTGAAAGACCTAAATGTGAGACAGATAACCATCAAAATACTAGAAGAGAACAAAAGCAGTAACCTCTTTGATATCAGCCAAGCACTTTCTTACTAGACACATCTCCTGAGGCAAAGGAAACAAAAGCAAAAATGAACTATTGAAACTTCATCAAGATAAAAACCTTCTGCACAGCAAAGGAAACACTCAACAAAAATAAAAGGCAACCTTTGGAATGGGAGAAGATTTTTGTAAATAACGTATCTGATAAAGGGTTAGTATTCAAAATATATAAAGAACTTATGAAGCTCAACACTCAAAAAACTTATAATACATTTAAAAATGGGGAGAAACCATCAATGGAATAACCCTTTAATGGTGATTTCTTTCTTTCTTTAGAAAATGTGAAAGATATTCTGTTAATTTTTACAGAAGATATGTACAGCCCCTAAATAAATAAAACATAAGAAAGGATTTAACATATTTATAAATTCTTTCATACGTGTATAATTTCATATATTCCTGGTTTGTTTTTAAATAGCCAATTCATCTGACTTATGTTCTAAAACAACCAAGAAAATATTTTCTATGAAAGCAGGACATGACCCATGTAAAAATATAAAACTTTTCACAATAGGTAGTTTATTTGCAAATTAAATATAAGAAGTCAGAGCTCAAACTTAAAAAAATAATGCATATTTAGTTTTGAAATATTAACTATTCTTTTAAAATTGTGGAACTAACATGGTTTATGGTTTCACAATTCACTTTTTATTTTTTCTTTTAATTGGTATCTCCTAACACAATATTCTTAGCATAATAAAACACAACCATTAATAATTAATAGTTTTTTAAATAATTAGATGACAATTTTTCTTTAATTCTTGGCCAAAGGTAATAATCATCTGAAACTCAGATGCAAATAAAGAAATAGCTTGTGGTGTTATGTATATTTGGAGATTTTCTTGAGTCTCTGATACAGTTTCATTATGTAAGGTGTTGGTTCAGTATGGGGAACCATGTTTTTGTCTCCCCAATTAATTTGTTTAATGATCTTTATAGAAATGATTTAGGGGGCGCCTGGGTGGCTCAGTCGGTTAAGCCCCCAACTTCGGCTCAGGTCAGATCTCACATTCGTGAGTTCGAGCCCCGCGTCGGGCTCTGTGCTGACAGCTAGCTCAGAGCCTGGAGCCTGCTTCCGGTTCTGTGACTCCTTCTCTCTCTACCCCTCCCCCTCTCATGCTTTGTCACTCTCTGTATCAAAACTAAATAAAACATTAAAAATTTTTTTTTAAAAAAGAAATGATTTAGTTAGCCCAAACCTTACAAATAAGAAATTCAAGCAGATCTCTTTTTTTAAATATTAGTTTATTGTCAAATTGGTTTCCATATAACACCCAGTGCTTCTCCCCACAAGTGTCCCTCTCCAGGATCATCACCTCCTTCCCCCACCCTCTCCCCCTTCAGCCCTTGGTTCGTTTTCAGTATTCAATAGTCTCTCATGATTTGTGTCCCTCTCTCTCCCCAACTCTCTTTCCACCTTCCTCTCTCTATGGTCCTCTGTTAGGTTTCTCCTGGTAGACCTATGAGTGCAAACATATGGTATCTGTCCTCTCCACCTGACTTATTTCACTTAGCATGACACACTCGAGGTCAATCCACTGTGCTACAAATGGCCATATTTCATTCTTTCTCATTGCCATGTAGTACTCTATTGTAGAAAGTGCTGCTATGAACATTGGGGTATATGTGCCCCTATGTTTCAGCACTTCTGTATCCTTTGGGTAAATCCCCAACAGTGCTATTGGTGGGTCATAGGGGATCGTTTTTTTAAGGAACCTCCACACTGTTTTCCAGACTGGCTGCACCAGTTTGCATTTCCACCAACAGTGTAGGAGGGTGCCCGTTTCTCCACATCCTCACCAGCATCTATAGTCTCTTGATTTGTTCATTTCAGCCACTCTGACTGGTGTGAGGTGGTATCTCAGTGTGGTTTTGATTTGTATTTCCCTGATGATGAATGATGCTGAGCATCTTTTCATGTGCCTGTTGGCCTCTGGATGTCCTTGACCTCAATCGCAGCAATTTCCTACTGGACACATCCCTAAAGGCAAGGGAAATGAAAGCAAAAATGAACTATTTGGACCTCATCAAGATATAAAGCTTCTGCAATGCAAAGGAAAGGATAAAAAAAACTAATAGGCAACTGACAGAATGGGAAAAGATAGTTGCAAATGACATATCAGATAAAGGGCTAGTATCCAAAATCTACAAGGAACTCAGTAAAATCCGTACCCAGAAAATGAATAATCCAGTGAAGAAATGGGCAGAAGACCTGAACAGACACTTCTCCAAAGAAGCAGATCTCCTTTGAGACTTAAACATCTTTAACATATTTAGAGGTGTTTGATACATGAAGGCTTCTATAAGTAAGTACTTCATTTTGAAAGACAGATGCTCTTTGCCGCTTTTTTTTTTAAATAAAGACTTCACAGATACTTTCTAAGGTGACTTCTAAGGCTATTTTCAAAACCCTTGACAATTAGATGCAATTTTTTTTAAAAATTGTTTTTATAATTGCCAATGAATAAAAATATTTCTTCTTTTCATTATTTACTATACTTAGTTTAAAAGAAATTTTACAGTATGTAAATCATCACAAATTAAAAAGTACAATGTTTATATGAAAATGTTACCTTTTGAAGTAGAAATTGTCCAATTTTTCAATGGAATTTGGAGTAAATATATGGATATAGTGTAGTGGAAAGAAGAAAAAGAGGAATTGGGCTGCATTTTATAGCCAAATACAGAAGTCAGTGTTCAGTGAGATGCAGGAATCTGATAGATCAAGTGGCTATCTACTTACTCTTAAGCGCTATTGCCTGTTTCAATTTTCTTCCACTTTTGCCTGGAGGGAGTCAGTAGGGATCTGATTTCCAGTCTGTCCTGAAACATGGCACATCCAGATGGCAGAAATAATGTGTCTCTGTGGGCTACAATTTGTTCTCTGAGAACACTATGCTGTGGGGAAAACTCAGGCTCATTTTCCTGATCCCATATATTCCTCTTCTGAATGTAAGAGCTAGTGGAAATAAGAAATTATGCCTCAACATCACTACATCCACGGTTGCCTAGGAGGATAATCATTTTCTTTTGTAACTGAGGCATCGTTAGAAATTTGTCTACAGTGTGGTATACTGCAACTCAGTAAAAATCTTCAAGTCGTCTATAATCCATTTTAATAAAGAACTCTAAATTTCAAGGAATAAAGCCTGGTTTTACTTTTGATGACCTACTGCAGGATGGACCTAGAGTTTCCTTTTTTTATTAATAGTTTATTGCCAAGTTGGTTTCCACATATCACCCAGTGCTCTTCCCTACTAGAGTTTTCTTTTGACTCTTAAAAGGTAGGAGGGTGGAAATCAGCATGGCCTAGTCAGAGCTAATGTCAAATAACACAATATGTAAGTCCTCCATTTCAAAAATTTCAAGAAGCATAGAATGTTGGCACAATAGCTACATGCATAAGACATACATTAAGAGGAAATTTTGGTTTCTCATATAGTTGGTGCAATCTAATGGTTAGAAAATATGTTTACATGTAGTAAACTAATAGTATCATAGGCAGCACTAAGTGCAGACAGTATGAATTGTCATATTAGGTGTTAAATAAAAATATTAAGTTAAATAAAAATATTAATAATAATCCATATTTGGCATTTCCAGATCTGAGTGAAATGACAAATATAAAATCACACAAACACTGATGATCAGCTTAAAACTATTCTATTTTTCTGCATAAAGCAGTTGTTCTACTGTACTAGATGATTCTCCTCAGTAACAAACATGCTAAGATTTTAGAGACCTAAAAAAACAAAACACTTTATTGAATACACATCTCCATCCAACAAAAGACCACTTCACTGATCACTTTTATTTTTTTTATGTTATTTATTTATTTTGAGAGAGAGAGAGAAGGAGAGCACACACTCAACTGATGGAGCCACCCAGGTGCTGATACCCTTTATTACAAAACACCTGCAAAAGGGTTTCATGAACTTTATGTCTCTGTCCTTTCCTTATGTTCTCCCACATTATTACAATTTTTCTTTAATTCACATACCATGGAATATAATATTAACAGTTCACTGTGTTTTGGCATATCCTCAACTTTGTATAAACATCACAATTATCTAATTTTAAAAAGTTTTCATCATCTGAAAAAGAAACTTCTTACTCATTAGTAGTCATTTACCATTCTTTCACTCATTACAGCACTTGGCAACCACTAATACACTTTATATATCTGTGGATCTGTCTATTATTGCAAATTAATGTAAATGGAATCATACAGTATGGGTCCTTTTGTGACTATCATCTTTCATATAGCATATTTTCAATGTTCATGCATGTTGAAGTATATATAAGTAGTTCACTCATTTTTATTGTCAATATTGCATTATAGAGATGTATTACATACTGTTTATTCATACAATAGTTGACATACATTTGGATTGTTTCTAAATTTTTGCTATTATGAATAAGCTGTTATGAACATTCATACCTATACTTTTATGTGGATCTATGATTTCAATTCTCTTTGTCATAAACTAAGAGTATAATTGCTGGGCCATAAAATAATTCTATGCATAGCACTCTGGGGAATTAAAAAAATGGTTTTCAAGATAGTTTTACCATTTTATACTCACATCAGTGAAGTATTAAGGGATTCCCAGTAACGCTTACTATTTTGTTTTGTTAATTTTTACCATTCTAGTAGATGTGACATTGTATTCCATTGTGGTTTTGATTTGGACTTCCTTAATGACTAATGGTGTTCAGCATTTTTATGTGTTTATTGGATAGCTGTGTATTTTCTTCAGAGACATTTCTGCTCGGATATTTTAAATTAAGATATAATTTATTGAATTTTAAGCATTTTTTTCTGTATGTCCTAGACACAAGGTCCCTATCAGATACATGTTTTGCAAAGATTTACTGCCATTCGATGGATTTTCATTTCACTTTATTCATGGTGTCATTTGAAGTGCAAGTATTTTTAATTTTGAAGAAGCCCAATTTATCTGTTCTTTTGTTGTTTATAATTTTGGTAGCATAACTTAGAAATTATGGTCTAACTCATGAAAGGTAATGTGTTTTCATCTAAGAGTTTTACAGTACTAGATCTTACATTTAAGTCTCTAATAATTTTGAGTTAATATTTATGTATGTTGTCAGGTAGGAATCTAAGCTCATTATTTTCCATGTGGATATCCAGTTGCCCCAGTATCATTTGTTGAAAAGAGTATTTATTCCCCCATTAAATTGTCATAACACTGAAAATAAAAATCAATTGACCATCAATGCAAGTGTTCATGTGTGGATGCCTGGTTGTCTTCCATTGTTCTATATATGTCTATTTGTTGTCTGTATCACACTGCCTTGATTACTGCAGATTTGTAGCAAATTTTGAAATCAGGAAGTATGAGTCCCCAAATATAGTAATTTCTTTCCAAGATTGTTTTTGCTATTACGGATTTTTGCATTTTCATATAAAATTTAGAATAATTTTTTAATCTCTGCCAGAAAGTAAAAGCAAAATGAGATTTTGAAAGGGATTTTTTGAATCAATCAATTTGGAAGTATTGTCATACAGCAATAGTAAGTCTTCCAATCTATGATCACAGAATGCCTTCTTATTTATTTAGGTACTTTTTAAATGTTCATTTATTTTTGGAAGAGAGAGAGACCGAGTGTGAGTTGGGGAGAGGCAGAGAGTGAAAGACACAGAATCTGAAGTAGGCTCCAGTTTCTTAGCTGCCAGCATAGTACTTGATGCAGAGCTCCAATTCACAAACCACGAGATCATGACCTGAGCTGAGGTTGGACCCTTAACCAACTGAGACACCTAGGTGTCCCTATTTAGGTCTTCTTTAATTTCTGGTAAAAATATTTTATTATACCTATACAACTTTTTCATTTATTTGGTTAGATTTATTCCTAAGTATTTTATTTTTTCAGTGGTTGTGAATAAAACTGCTTTCTGAATTCCATATTCATATTATGCATCACTAATGTAAAGAAATAAAATTGTACGTATTCATTGTATACTTTGTATCCTGAATGAACTCACTTATAATTTCTAATGCATTTTTGTCAATATCTCATGATTTTCTATGTACAGTATGCCATCTGTGAATAAAGATACTTTTCTTTCTTCTTTTCCAAACTGATGCTTTTTATATTTTCCTTCCATTATTGTCCTGGGGCTAGAATGTTCAACACAAATGAATTGATGTACCAAGAGTAACATCCTTAACTTGTTTCTGATCCTTGGAGGCATTAAGTTTATCACCATCAAGTGAGATGTTAGTTGTGAATTCTATTAAGATATCCATTTTCAGATTGAGGAGGTACCACTTTATCCCTAACTTATTGAGTGTTTTTATTATTAAAGTGTGGTGCAATTGTCAAATACTTTTTCTGCATCAATTGAAATGTTCACGTGGTTATTGTTCTTCTGTTATTAATATGGCACATCATTTCCATTTATATTTATATGTTGAACCAACTTTGCATTGGCATCATGTGTGATTATTTCTATTTGTGGGTAAATTCAGGCAACATCTTTTTTTAAAAAATTTTTGTAATATTTCTTTATTACTTTTGAGAGAGAGAAACAGAGTGCAAGCAGGGGAGGGGTGGAAAGAGAGGGATACATAAAATCAGAACCAGGTGCCAGTCTCTGAGCTGTCAGCACAGAGCCTGATGCAGGGCTTGAACTCAGGAACTGTGAGATCATGATCTGAGCCGAAGTCAGAGGCTTAACTGACTGAGCCACCCAAATGTCCCTAAAAATTTTATTAAATCCAAGTTAGTTAACATATAGTGTAATAATGGTTTCAGGAGTAGAATTTAGTGATTTATCACTTACATATAACACCCAGTACTTATTCCAGCAAGTATCATCCTTAGTACCCATCATCCATTTAGCCCATCCCCCAGCCACCTCCCCTCCAGCAACCCATAAATTGTCCTCTATATTTAAGAATCCTTTTGGTTTGCCTCCTCATCTATTGTTATCTTATTTTTCCTTCCCTTCCCCTTCCTATGGAAAAGACTGTGGCAATTTCATAAATTAAGAAAGCAATGAAGTTTGCCACATTTATTCCCTTTATGAACAATTTCTCTGTAGCATGTGAACCTGCTTGGTATCATTTTACTCACTGAACTTTCAAAATTGGAGTCAATCCTCTCAAAATCTGCACTGTTGTATCAGCTAAGTTGACGTAACATTCTAAATATTTTGTTGTCATTTTTTACTTTTTATTTATTTAAATTCACGTTAGTGAACATAAAGTGTAGTATTGGTTTCAGGAGTAGAAACAGGGATTCATCACTGACATATAAGACTCAGTCTTCATCCAAACAAGTTCCCTCCTTAATTCCCATCATCCATTTAGCCCATCCACCAGCCCTCTAGCGATCCTCAGCTGAGTTTTTTTTAAATTATTTTCATGTTTTTAAATTTATTTTTGAGACAGAACATGAGAAGGGGAGGAGACAGGGAAATACAGAATCCGAAGCAGGCTCCAGGCTTTGAGCTGTCAGCACAGAGCCCTACGTGGGGCAAACCAACGAACCAGACCTGAGCCAAAGTTGGAGGCCCAACCAACTGAGCCAACCAAGCACCCCATCCTCAGCAGAATTTGCTCTCTGTATTTAAGATGGTTTGTCTCACTCTCTGTTCTCTTATTATATGAGTTTGTTTCCTTTGGAAAAATACCTAGTAGTGCAATTGCTGCATCATAGGGTACTTCGATTTTTAATTTTTGATTTTCTGTTTATGTTTTTTCTAATGTTTATTTTTGAGAGAGACAGAGAAAGAGATTGAGAGGGGGGGGATGTAGAGAGAGAAGGAGACACAGAATTCAAAGCAGGATCCAGGCTCTGAGCTGTCAGCATAGAGCCCAATGCAGGGCTCAAACTCATGGACTGTGAGATCATGACCTGAGCTGAAGTCAGAGGCTTAACTGACTGAACCACCCAGGTGCCCTTATTTTTAATTTTTTGGAAGAACCTCCATACTGTTTCCATTGTGGCTGCAACAATTTGCATTCCCTAAAATAGTGCAAAAGTAATCCCCTTTCACCACATTCTCACCAACACCTATTACTTTTTAGTTGTTAATTTTAGACACTCTGACAGGTGTGAGGTGGAATTTCCTTGTGGTTTTGAGTCTGTATTTCCGTGATAATGAGTGATGTTGAGCATCGTTTCATGTGTCTGTTAGATACCTGGATGTCTTCTTTAGAAAAGTGTTTATTCATGTCCCTCTGCTCATTTCTTCACTGGATTATTTGTTTTTTGGGTATTGAAATTGATAATTTCTTTACAGATTTTGGATAGTAACCCTTTATCTGCTATGTCATTTGCAAATACATTCTCTTATTCTGTCAGTTCCTTTTTAGTTTTATTGATTGTTTCCTTCACTGTGGTGAAGTTTTTGTCTTGATGAGGTGCAAATAGCTCATTTTTGCTTTTGTTTCTCTTGCTTCCTGAGAGATGTCTTGTAAGAAGTTGCTATGGCTGAGGACAAAGAAGTTGTTGCCTGTATTATTCTCTAGGATATTGGTTGTTTTCCTGTCTCACTTTTAGGTCTTACACCCATTTTGAATTTCCTTTTGTGAGTGGTGTAAAAAAGTGGTCCACATGCATTTTTCTGCATCTACTTGTCCAGTTTTCCCAGAAGCATTTGTTGAAGATACTTTTTTATTACATTGGATACTTTTTTCTGCTTTGTTGAAGATTCTTTGGCCATATATTTCTGGGTCAATTTCTGGGTTGTCTATTTTGTTCCATTTATCTATATGTCTATTTTTGTTCCAGTATCATACTATTTTGATGATTACAGCTTTGTAATACAACTTAAAGTCTGGAATCAGGATGACTCCAGCTTTGGTTTTCTTTTTGATCATTAGTATGCCTATTCAGGATCTTTTTGTTTTGTTTTGTTTTGTTTTATATAAATATTAGGATTGTAGAATTGTGGATCTTTTTGTTTTGTTTTGTTTTATATTAGGATTGTAGGGTTGTTTGATCTAGCTCTGTAGAAAATGCTGGTGTTATTTTGATAGGGATTTCATTGAATGTGTAGATTGCTTTGGGTAGTATTGACATTTTAACAATATTTGTTCTTCCAATCCATGAGCATAGAAAGATTTTCCATTTCCTTGTGTCTTCATCAATTTCTTATAAACTTTCTGTACTTTTCATCATAGATATTTTACCTCTTCAGTTAGGTTTATTCCTAGGTATTTTATGGTTTTCGGTGGAATTGTAAATGGAATTCCGTCCTTTATATCTCTTTCTGCTGCTTCTTAATGGTGTACAGAAATGCAACTGATTTCTGTACATTGATTTTATATTCTGCAACTTTGCTAAATTCATATATCAGTACTATCAGTTTTTTGGTGGTGTCTTTTGGGTTTTCCATGCAGAGTATTATGTCATATGTGAGGAGTGAAAGTTTGATTTATAATTTGCCAATATGGATGCCTTTTATTTCTTTTTGTTATCTCACTTTTGAGGCTAGGGTTTCCAGTCCTATGTTGAACAGCAGTGGTGAAAGAGGATATATGTATAATATTCCTGAGCTTAGGGGGAAAGCTCTCAGTTTTTCCCCATTGAAGATTATATTGGCTGTGGGACTTTGATATATGGCTTTGATGATGTTGAGGTATATTCCTTTTATCCTTACTTTATTAAGAATTTTTATCAATGGTTGATGATGTATTTTGTCAAAAACTTTTTATGCATCTATTGTAGGATCACATGGTCCTTTTCCTTTCTTTTATTAATGTGGCATATCACGGTTATTGCTTTGATCAACCTTGCAACACAGGAATAGATTTTACTTGATCATGGTGTGAATAATGTTTTTAATGTACTGTTGAATTTGATTTACTAGTATCTTCAGAATTTTTGCATCCATCTTCATCAGTTATATTGGCCTGTAATTATCCTTTTTTAGTGGGGTCCTTGTCGGTTTTTAGAATCAAGGTATGTTAGCAGCATACAATGAGTTTGGAAGTTTTCCTTCCGTTTCTATTTTTTAAGGTATTTGAGAAAAACAGGTATTAACTCTTTAAATATCTTGTAGAATTCCCCTGGGAAGCCATCTGGCCCAGGACGCTTATTTGTTGGGAGATTTTTTAAAACGGATTCAATTTCTTTGCTGGTTAATGGCCTGCTCAACTTTTCTATTTCCTCCTATTTCAGTTTTGGTAGTGTGTGAGTGTCTAGGAATCTGTCCATTTCTTCCAGATTGTCTCGTATTTTGGCACATATTTTTTCATGTATTATAATTGTTTGTATTTCTGTAGGGTTGCTTGTGATCTCTCATCTCTCATTCTTGATTTTATCTATTTGGGTCCTCTCTCTTCTTCACAGGAAGTCTGAATGAGGATTTATTAATTTTGTTTAATCTTTCAAAACAACACCTTTTTAGTTTCATTGATCTGTTCTACTTTTTTGTTGTTGCTTTCTTTATCATTTATATGTGCTTTAATCTCTATTATTTTCCTTCTCCAGGATTTGGGCTTTATTTGCTGCTTTTTCTTTAGCTCCTTTAGTAGTAAGATTCGGTTGTGTATTTGGGACCTTTTTTTTTCTTGAGATAGGCCTGAATTGCAATGCACTTTCTTCTTTGGACTGCCTTTGCTACATCCCAAAGGGTTTGCTGCATATCAAAACAAGACTGTCCTGTTTTCATGTTCATTTGCTTCCATATTTTTTCTTCTTTAATTTCCTGCTTAATCCATTCATTTTTAGTAGAATGTTTTTTAATCTCCATGTATTTGAGGGCTTTTGAAAATTTTTATTGTGGTTGATTTCAAGTTTCATAGCATTGTGATCTAAAATTATGCATGGTATGATCTCAGTCTTTTTGTTCCTGTTGAGGGCTGATTTGCAACCAAGTATGTGATTTATTCTGGCAAATGTTCCATGTGCACTCTAGGAGATTATGTATTCTTCTTTAGGATGAACTGTTATGTCCATCCGGTCCAGTCTGTAATCCAAAGTCATTGTTTCCTTGTTGATTTTCTGCTTAGATGATCCATTGCTATAAGTAGGGTATTAAAGTCTCCTACCATTATGGTATTATTATCAATGGGATTCTTTATTTTGTTATTACTTGATTTATATGTTTGGGTGCTTCCAGGTTGGGGCATAAGTATTTACAATTTTAGGACTTCTTGGTGGATAGAACCCTTACGAAATGATGCCCTTCTTCTCTTGTTACAGTTTGTCTGATGCACATATGTATATTCCGACTTTCTTTTGAACTGCATTAACATGATAGATGGTTTCCATCCCATTACTTTCAATATGCAGGTGTCTTTAAGTCTAAAATGAGTGAGGGAAAGAGAGCTGGGGAGAGCGAGGGACACAAATCATGAAAGACTATTGAATACTGAAAATGAACCATGGACTGAAGAGGGAGAGGAAGAGAGGGAAGGGGGTGATGGTCATGATGGGGGGCACTTGTGGGGAGAAGCACTAGGTGTATTATGGAAACCAATTTGAAAATAAATGATTAAAAATTAAAAATAATAAAATGAGTCTCTTGAAGACAGCATATAAGTGGATCTTATTTTTTAACTATTCTTATGCCTTATCTCTTTTGATTGGAGCATTCAGTCTATTTACATTCAGAGTGATTACTGAAAGATATGAATTTAGTGCCATTGTGTTACCTGTAGGGTTGGTGTTTCTGATGATTTTTTCTGGTTCTTTGTAGTCTTTGTTACTTTTGTCATCTTTGTTCTCTCCATTCAGATAGTCTTCCGTAGAATTTCTTACAGGGCTGGTTTTGTGGTCACAAACTCCTTTAGATTTTGTCTGTTTGAGAACAGCTTTGTCTTTTCCATTCTGAATGATAGCCTTACTCGATAAAGGATTCTTGGCTGCATAATTTTCCTATTCCGCAAATTGACTATTTCCTTTCACTCCCTTCTGGCCTGCTAGGTTTCAGTGGACATATCTAATACTAACTGTAAATGTCTAACATTTTAGGATAAGGGCCTTTTTTCCTGGCTGCTTTCAGAACTCTATTTTTCATACTGCAAGTTTTGTTATGATATGCTGTGGTGTTGACCTGTTTTTGTTGATTTTAAAGGGTGTTCTATGTGCCTCTTGGACTTGGATGCCTGTTTCCTTTTCCAGATTAAGTAAATTCTCAGCTAAAATTTGTTAAATAAACCTTCGGCTCCTTTTGTCTCAGTCTTCCTCTGCTGGGACTCCTTTGATACAAATAAGACATAGATATGTTTCATCTCCTAGAATCACTTAGTTCTCTAAGTCTCTCCTCATAATCTAATAACTTCTCCCACATTTTCCACCTTGATTATTTTGCATAATTTTATCTTCTATTTCATCCATTCTCTCCTCTGCTTCTTCATTACTCACTGTCACTGTGTCTACTTCATTTTGCATCTCAACTATAATATTTTTAATTCATGCTGACTAGTTCTTATGTCTTTGATTCTGCAGCAAGGCTTTCTGTGGTGTTTTCTATATTTTATTCAAACCAAGCCTGTGTTTTTATGACTATTGTTTTAAATTTTTGTTCAGATATATTGCTTATATGTGATCATGTCTCTTGTTGTGATTTCTTCATCACCTTTCTTTGGAGAGAATTCCTCCAACTTGTCATTTTGGCTAAGTTTCTGTCTTTTCCATGTTTTAAAAGCTTGTTATGTTTCCTGCACTTGAGGGTACTTCTATATTAAAAAGGGGTCATATACTGTTCAGGATCGGGAACTTCAAAAAGCATTTCTGGTGTATGCTGTGTGCACTCTGCTGTTGTGTTTTGTCTGCTTTCTCCCTCTGGTCAGATGTCTACAAAACTCCTCCTGGCTTGCAGTGGTGGAATTTTGGATACTGAACGAGGTGTTATTTGATTTGTTTGTTGAAGTAATCTTGGATAAAAAAGTGAGGGAGCCTGATCCCATAAAAAACAGAAAAGGAAAGGGAACAGACACACAAAAAAACAGATAATAAAAAATCTATAAGGCTGATTCAAAGGAAAAATAGAGGAGGGAAAGCAGAAGAAAAGAGAAAAGGAAAAAGAAATCAATTTTTAAAAACCTGATTTTAAAAAAGATAGAAACGGAAATAACAAAAAAAAAAAAATCAGAAACTATAAGCTTGATTCCAAAAGGAAAACAAAAAGGAGGAAAGAACGAAAATAAAGTGTTGTCTGTTGGTGCCTAATGAGTACCGGCTGTGCACATTTGGAGGGGAGGTTGGCTCCAATGGCACAAAGTCAGTCTTGCCCCAGTAAATAAGCAGTTGCCAGGCTTTCAGCAGGATTTTGTGTAAGCAGTTCCAGCCTCCACCGGGAGCCACTGTGTTGCTCTCTGAAGTTCCAAATGTTGGTGTTGGGGGGAGATTTGGCACCATCACAATCTCTTGTCCCTGGACTGGGGCTCTCAACCCTTGTTGTTCAGGTAGCCCTCACAGAATAGTGAGGGCAGTCAGCTTGCCCTGTGCCATAACTATCCTACATCTTCTCCTTGGTACATGGCTGAGATTCAAAACTCAAAGTTTTAAAAGACCTGGCATAGTGTGGATCCACTTTCCTTCTCTGGTGTAGAACGTTTCCACCCTACTGAAGGATGAAACACCTTTGGCTGGCACCTAAAGGGTCTTTTGTCCTTGGATAGGCAATAAGCTCTTTTCCAAAAGTACTCCAGGAAGGGGGCTGTTCTTTTCCCAGTGCACCCTGGAGATGTCTACACCATGCTGCTCACTTAGGGCCAGCTCACTCCTCCCCAGGTGTGCACATAATGGCTATGCTCTGGAGAAAGATGCACACTTCAAAAACCTCAGAGCTTAAGCTCCAAAAGCTGTTTGCAAAAAAGAACTGGGACACGCAATACTTCTCACTCCTTAGTCCATGGTCCAGAGAGATTTTCCTTTTGTGCTAACTTGATGCTGCATTTCCTCAACCTCTCTCTTTTTCTCTCCCTTTTGTCTCTCCACAGAAAGGATTTCCTCCCCTCCATCATTCCACCATTTTCTCTCCTCCAATTCATATCCATGCACCTCACATCTGCCAAGCTGTCTCCCTCCAACTGGGGATATCCTTCTGCCACTCTGCAGATTGATTTCCTGGGTGTTCCAAGCAATCTGACTTCAATACAGCTGTATTTGAGGGTAAAGAAAATCCCAGAGTCTCCTTACTTCACAATTTTGACTTTTCCCCCTACTTTATTGTCATTTTAACAATCTTCACAGCATCTTCACCTGGAATAGATGACACCTCAAGAAACCACAGTCTTTGTTCATCCATAAGAAGCAAATCCACATCTGTGCAAATTTTATCATGAGATTTCCAGCACATCAGTAACTATTTCAATCTCTACTTCTAATTATGGTTCCCTTACTGGTTCTACACATCTGTAGTTATTCCTCTGTTGAAGTCCTGAAATCCCTCAAAGTTGTCATAAAGGCTAGAATTAACTTCTTCCAAACCCCTGTTAATGTTGATACTTTTACATCTTCCCATGCATCACAAATGTTACCTTTCTTAAGTTTTTATTGAAATTCCAGTTATTTAATATGCAGTGTGGTAATAGTTTCAAATGTACAATACAGGATTTCAACACTTCCATACAATATCCAGTGCTCATCACGAGCACACTCCTTAATCACCATCTCCTGTTTAACCCACTTCCCACCCACTTACCCTCTAGTAACTATCAGTTTGTCTTCTAGTTAAAGGTCTGTTTTTTGGTTTACTTCTTTCTGTTATTTCCTCTTTGTTTATTTGTTTTGTTTCTTAAATTCCACATATGAGTGAAATTTTGTAGTATTTGTATTTATCTGAACTTATTTCACTTAGCACAATACATTCTCTAGTTCCATCCATGTCATTGCAAATGGCAAGGTTTCATTTTTTTATGGCTGAGTAGTGTTCCATTGTATATATACCACATCTTCTTTGTACATTCACCATCGATGGATACTTGAGCTGTTTCCATAGTATGACTATTGTAGTAGATAATGCTGCTATAAACATCAGGGTGCATGTATCCTACTGAATTAGTATTTTTTTTATTCTGTCAGTAAATACACAGTAGCGAAATTCCTCAATCATAAGGTCGTTCTACTTTTAACTTGTTCCGGAATCACCATACTATTTTCCACAGTGGTTGCGTGAGTTTACATTCCCACCAACAATGAAAGAGGATTGCATTGTGGATGTGGAGTATCCACATCCTCACCAGCACCTGGTGTTTCATGCGTTGTTGATTTTAGCCATTCTTTCACGGGTAAGGTGATATATCATTGTAGTTTTGGTTTGCATTTCCCAGATGATGAGTGACATTGATCATCTTGTCTTATGTTTTTTGGCTATTTGTGTCCTTTGGAGAAATGCCCATGCCTGTTTATGTCTTCTGCCCATTTTTAATTGGATTATTTCCTTTTTTGGGGTGTTGAATTGTATAAGTTCCTTATATATTTTTGATACTAACCCTTTATCAGATATGTCCTTTGCAACTATCTTTCCTCATTCTGAAGGTCATCTTTTAGTTTTGTTGATTGTTTCTTTTTGGTGCAGAATATTTTCATTTTGAGGTAGTCCCAATAGTTTGATTTTGCTTTTGCTTCCCTTGCCACAGGAGACATATCTAGAAAAAGTTGCTATGGCTGATGTCAAAGAGATTACTACCTATATTGTCCTCTAGGATTTTTATGCTATCAGGTCTTACATTTAGGTCTTTCAGACATATTGAATTTATTTTTGTGTATAGTGTAAGAGGGCTGTCCAGTTTCATTCTTTAGCATGCTGCTGTCTAGTTTTCCCAGCACCATTTGTTGAAGAGTCTGTCTTTTTCACATTGAATATTCTTTCCTAATTTGTTGAAGATTAGTTGACCATATAGTTGTGGGTTCATTTCTATGCTTTCTATTCTGTTCCATTGAGTATGTGACTATTTCCGTGCCAGTACCATACTGTCTTGATCACTATGACTTTGTGATGTAATTTCAAACCTGGAATTCTAATGCCTTCCATGGTGATTTTATTCAAGGTTGTTTTAGCTATTCGGGGTCTTTTGTATTTCCAAATTTCGGGGTTGTTTGTTCTAGCTCTGTAAAAAATGCTGATGATATTTTGATAGGGATTGCATTATATGTGTAGATTGCTTTCAGTAGTCCAATCCATGAACGTGTATTTTTTTTCCATTTCCTTATGTCATCTTCTGTTTCTTTTATCAGTGTTTTATAGTTTTCAGAGTATACATCTTTCAACTCTGATTAGGTTTATTCTTAGGTAACTGATGGTTTGCGGTGCAATTGTAAATGAGGTTGAATCTTTAATTTCTCTTTTTCATGCTTCATTTTTGGTGTATAGAAAAGCTGCAAATTCCTGTATGTTGATTTTCTATACTGCAACTTCACTGAATTCTTTCATCAGTTCTAGCAATTCTTGGATGGAGTCTTTCAGGATTTCTATGTAGAGTATCATGTCATCTGCAAATAGTGAAAGTTTTACTTTTTTCTTACCAATTAGGTAATTTTTGTTTCTTTTTGTTGTCTTATTGCTATGGCTAGGACTTCCACTACTATGCTGAATAGAAGTGGTGAAAGTGGACATTCTTGTCTTGTCCCTGACTATAGTAGAAAAACTCTGTTTTTCCCCATTGAAAATGATATTAACTGTGGGTTTTTCATATGTGGTCTTTATTATGCTGAGTTAAGGTCCCTCAATGCCTACTTGTTGAGGGTTTTTATCATAAACAGATGTTGTATTTTGTCACATGCTTTTTCTGCATCTATTGGAATAATTACATTTCTTTTCTTTAATTAATGTGGTGTATTACATTGATTGATTTATGAATATTACTACTCTTGAAACCAAGGAATAAATCTTATTTCATCATGGTGAATGATTCTTTTAATATATTGTTGGATTTGTTTTGTTTGTATTTTATTGTGAAATTCTGCCTCCAGGTTCATCAAGGATATTGACCAATAGTTCTCTTTTTTAATGTCTATATCTGGTTTTAGTATCAAGGTGATGCTGGCTTCAAAGAATGAGTTTGGAAGTGTTCCTTCCTTGTCTATTTTTTGGAATAGTTTGAAAAGAATAGGTATTAGCTCTTTTAAAAATATTTTGTAGGGTTTTCCTCTAAAGTCATCTGGCCCTGGACTTTTGTTTGTTGGGATATTTTTGATTATTGATTCAATTTCTTTGGTCCTTATAAGTCTCTTCAGGTTTTTTATTTTTTCCTATTTCAGATTTGGTAGTGCATGTATTTCTAGAAAATTACCCACTTTTCCCTGGTTATCTAATTATATACTTTTTCATAATATTATTTTATAATTGTTTGTATTTCATTGTTCTTGGTGGATATTACTTCTCACTCATTTAGTTTTTTATTTATTTGGGTATTTTTTTCTCTTTGAGCAGTGTGGCTAGAAGTTTATAAATTTCATTATTTTTTTCAAAGAACCAGCTCGTGGCTTCATTGATTTGTTCTCTTGTGGTTTTTTTTTAATTTTATATAATTTTCTACTTTAATTTTTATTATGTCCCTGCTTATTCTGGCTTTAGGCTTTTTTTTTTCTAGTTCCCTTTGGTGTAAGGTTTGTTTGAGATTTTTCTTATTTCTTGAGGTAAATCTGTATGGGTATAGACTTTCTTTTACAACAGGTTTTGCCGCATCCCAAAGGTTCTGAACTATTCTGTTTTCATTTTCATTTGTTTCCATTACTTTTTAATTTCTTCATTTTCTGGTTGACCTATTCATTGTTTAGTATCATATTCTTTAACCTGTGTGTATTTGTAATATTTCCATTTTTTTCTTATAGTTGACTTCTAGTTTTATACCATTGTGTTCTGAAAAAATGTGTGGTATGACTCTAATCTTCTTGAATTTGTTGAAGCTGGTTTTGTGGCCTAATATATAATCTTTTCTGAAGACTGTTACATATGCACTTGAAAAGAATGTGTATTCTGTTGTTTTAAGATGGAATGTTCTGAATAGATCATAAGTCCATATGCTCGAGTGTCATGAAAAGCTATTTTTCTTTGTTAATTTTCTATTTAGATGAATTGTCCATTGATATATGTGAGCTGTTAAAGTCTCCTACTATTATTGTATTCATATAACTTTGTTTCTTTATGTTTATTATTTTATATATATATTTGTGTGCCTTCAAGTTGGGTATGTAAGTATTTACAATTATTATAACTTCTGGTTGGATTGACCCTTCATGTTTATATAGTGCTCTTCTTTGTCTCTTGTTACAGTCTTTGTTTTAAAATCTAATTTGTCTGACATAAATATTGCTACTCTGGCTTTTTTGAAATCCATTTGCATGATAAGTGCTTCCCCTTCTTCTCACTTTCAATCTACAAGCAATTTTTGGTCTAAAATGAGTCTCCTGTAGGCAGCATATAGATGGGTCTTGTTTTATTATCCATTCTGACACCCTATGCCTTTAAATTAGCGTTTTTAATCCCTTACATTCAAAATAATTATTGATATTTTTTTACTTGTTTTGTTAATGTTTCCAGAGATCTTCTTTGATCCTTTCTTATCTCTTGGTCTCTGCACTCAGTGAGTTTTCTTTAATACTTTTCGCAGGATTGGTTTAGTGGTCACAAACTCCTTTAATTTTTTTTTAAGGAAACTATATTTTTCTTTCTATTCTGAATTATAGCCTTGCTGCCTGTAGTATTCTTGGCTGCAGATTTTTCCCCTTCAGCATATTATGTGTATCATGCTACTCCCTTCAGGTTTGCCACATTTCTGTTAAGAAACCTCCATATAACCTTATGGGTTTTCCTTTGGAAGTACGAACTTTTTTCGCCTTGATGTTTTTAATATTTTTTCGTTATCACAATATTTTGCAAATTTAATTACAATATGTCTTCATGTTGGCCTGCTTTTGTTGATTTTGATAGGAGTTCTCTATGCCTTCTGTTACTTTTTTTAATTTTTAAAATGTTTATTTATCTTGAAGGAGAGACAGAGACAGAGGGTGAGCAAGGGAGTGGCAGAGAGAGAAGGAGACACAGAATCCAATGAAGGAGACACATAATCCAAAGAAGGCTCCAGGCTCTGAGCTATCAGCTCAGAGCCCAATGCAGGGCTCAAACTCATGAACTCTGAGATTATGACCCGAGCTGAAGTTGGACACTTAACTGACTGAGCCACCCAGGCACCCCTGTGCTTTTTTATTCTTGATGTCAGTTTCCTTCCTTCCCCAGATTAGGAAAAATTTCAGCTCTTATTTATTAAAATAAATTTTCTGCCACACTTTCTCTCTTCTACTTCTGAAACACCTATATACAAATATTTTTATGTTTGATGGAGTCACTGGATTCCCTATGTCTATTCACATTTTGCCTAAGTCTCAGCCTTCTTCTTCAATGTGGTCTCTTCTCTCCCTTTAGTTATGGAGTTTTTTTCTGTCAGTCTCTTTGTTGAATTCCAGGGTATTTAGGATTATTTAGTAGTTATATAGTTGTGTTCATGAGACCAAGTGAGACTAGGTAGGGTCCTCCCACTCCACCACCATCTTCGTCTCCTACCTGAATTGCAAATTGTTCTTAATTACATCTAGTATGGTGATTCCTTTCCAGAAGACTCAGTTTACTTTGCCAACATGCATTAATGGAATCACTATCTATAGCAACTATAGACTTGTGAAATGTATTTATTGAATAAAACCTTGTAGTTGAAATTCCTCCTTCCTCCATGGGCTGCAGAATGAATATTTTGTTAGGAAGTGTGGAAACAACCTGAATCTTATTGCACATCTACATCAGAGATCTTGGGTGAACAGTTCCATTGTCACTGAGCAGTTGTATTTTGAAAGGAATCTTTTTTCTAAGCAGTATGTAACAAAACTAGGCTTAAATATTGAATGAACCATGTTGTAAACAGATTTATTGTCTCCTAGGCTTTGTAGTCCCATTTATAAAGCACAGGCAGAGTAGACTAAGATAATTATTTTTTTAAATATTTATTTATTTTGAAAGACACAGAGAGAGTGTGTGCAGGGGAGGGGCAGAGAGAGAGGGAGAGTACCCCAAGTAGTTTCTGCATTGTCAGCACAGAACCTGATGTGGAGCTCGATCTCATGAACAACAAGATCATGACCTGAGCCAACATCAAGTCACATGCCTAACCAATTGAGCCACCCAGGTGCTCTGACTTAGCATAATTCTTAAGAGCCCTAGGATTTTCAAAATTGCCAAAGAACATTGGCTCCATCTTAAAATGACCATCTGCATTTGGCACTAATGGGAGATTCAGCTTGTCCTTTGAAGTTTTGAAGATAAGCACTGACTTCTC
Organism: Suricata suricatta; assembly: GCF_006229205.1. Classification (NCBI taxonomy): domain Eukaryota; kingdom Metazoa; phylum Chordata; class Mammalia; order Carnivora; family Herpestidae; genus Suricata; species Suricata suricatta. The sequence goes on from NC_043717.1 coordinate 89,718,990, forward strand.
CTCTTTAGCTATTGAAGTTCTAGATGATATCTGCTTCCAATATAAGCCTGTTTTGTCTACATTGAAAATATGTTGTTTAGTTTAGCCACCTTTGTTAATTATCTTAGCTAGCTTTTCTGGATAATTTAATGCAGAGAGAGAGGAATGGTTGGTTACTGGATCAGTCAGAACACACACATCATTTTTAAATTGTTTGCCATGTTATATGGGCACTGTTCTTGATGCCATAATGCA
>NC_043717.1:89719323-89745472 GCF_006229205.1 Suricata suricatta
CTCAAAAAACTATCGATAGAACTCCCCTATGACCCAGCAATAGCACTGCTAGGGATTTACCCAAGGGATACAGAAGTGCTGAGGCATAGGAGCACATGTACCCCAACTTTCATAGCGGCACTTTTTACAATAGCCAAATCATGGAAAGAGCCTAAATGCCCATCAACTGATGAATGGATCAAGAAGATGTGGTATATATATACAATGGAATACTATATGGCAATGAGAAAGAATGACATATGGCCATTTGTAGGAAAGTGGATGGACCTTGAGGGTGTCATGCTAAACGAAATAAGTCAGGCAGAGAAGGACAGATACCATATGTTTGCATTCATAGGTCTAACAGGAGAGACCTGGCAGGGGACCATGGGGAGAGGAAGGGGGAAAGAGAGCGGGGAAGAGCGAGGGACACAGATCAAGGGAGACTACTGAATACTGGAGACGATCCATGGACTGAAAGGGGAGGGGGGGAGGAGGTGATGGTCATGTCATGGTGGGGGGCACTTGTGGGGAGAAGCACTGGGTGTTATATGGAAACTAATTTGACAATAAACTATTATAAAAAAACAAATATAATGACAATAAAACTTTTGAAATATTGCAAGAATCACTAAAATGTGACACAGGGATACAAAGTAAGCAAATGCTGTTTAAAAAATGATGCTGGTTGGAGTGCCTGGGTGGCTCAGTTATGTGTCCAACTTCAGCTCAGGTCATGATTTCGTGGCTCATGGGTTTGAGCCTTGCATCAGGTTCTGTGTTAACAGCTCAGAGCCTGAAGCCTGCTTCAGAATCTGTGTCTCCCTGTCTCTCTATCCCTCCCCCGCTCATGCTCTTTCTATCTTTATCTGTCAAAAATAAATAAATGCGAAAATTTTTTTTAATAATGATGCTAATAGCCTTGCTTGGTGTAGGGTCACCACACCTTCAATTTATAAAAATGTTATCTGTGAAGTACAATAAAGTGAACCACAATAAAATGAAGTATGTCTGTAATGAGCTAGTCTTTGGGGGGAAGTGAATTATCTCAGAAAACTACCAGACACTACTCAAAAAGAATATTTTTAAAGTAATACAGTATTTACTTGGTATTATAATTATAAATCTAATTATTGTAGTACTTGAAACTTTAAATATAGAAAATACAATTACTTATGAGACAAGAAATCAAGATTTGTCACCCACAATTAAATTGACAACACAGAAAATGTAATGGTAAATATTCTCAATGTGGAGATAAGGGAAACAAAGCAAAACAAACAAAAAATAAAACTTGTTACATTTACTTCTGAGTTCATAGGAAATCTCTTGTGTACATAAATAAATCTTCAGAATTGATTTCCATGGTAATGTTTTTGTGGAGTTTTTTGTTTGTTCATCTGTTTTCTGTTTTTTGTTTTGTTTTGTTTTGTTTACTGAGGAGGTGAAGTGAGGTGAAATATGGGGAATTCTTACCTGCTGTGCGACCTTGAGCAAATTAATTAATTTTTCTAAACCTCAGTTTTGTCACCTGTGAAATATATATGATGTTACTGCTTACAATATAAAATTATGAGAAATAATCAGCATAATCCTAGAGAACACTTAGCACACTGAATAGTATATAAACAGGTAATACTAGCCATTTTATGCACATACATGTATGAAACATTCCAAAAAATTTAAAAATCCGCAATAAAAAGCCCAAATCTATTTTAAAAATCCAGAACTATTCAGAAATACACATCTTCAATTTTATGTCATAGAACCTGAAGAGCCCCATGAAAGAGGCATTATATTTCTGTCAATGTCTGATGTAAAATAAAGTATAGATTAGAGAAGACTTTAGTAATAAGATATAACCCTGGGCTGTAAATAACTAATTCTTAAGCTGTAATAAATTAAATTAATTTATTTTCTAAACTGAAATTTGTAATTCCTCTTAAGAAACATTGTGGCTTTCAGTGATTCAAACAAAAAGTCACAATCATGTGTCTTTTTACCACTGGTTTTTGCTGTAGTCTAAAATCAAGCAACAAACATCTATGAATGTGAATCTGCAGAAACAACAAAAAGCTGTTTAGTATGCAGTTTCCTCTGCTAGAACACTATTTTACATTTGAGCTACACTCTTCCTTCTTAGTTTAGTTAACTCTACTCATCATTTAAGACTTGGGCTAAGTGTCATTTCTATAGGGAAGCCTTTCCTTTTCCTAAAACTGGATTAGTTCCACAGATGCTTTCCTAGAACCTGTCTCATGGCCAGAACTCAAGACATACTTAAAAGCTACTCATATTCTAGACTGTCAGTTTCCAAAACAGTGTTCAGATAAGTCACAGTCTCTCTCAAAGTTGCTGTTGGGAATTGAGGGAAAAATGTAAAGTGTAGTGCTCTGAGAGTTAACTAAAGTGATTAAATTAAGGCACATTTATATTTTTGTGATTCAGTGCAGGATTTCATTTGGAAACGTGCTCTATTTTTAATAGTTTGGAAATCATTACCAAGAAAACCATTTACTTATCCAACAAACTGTGAAGAGTTATTTTGTTTCATGAGGTGTTCCAGGCATCAGGGGTATAACAACTGATAGAAGAAATAAACTCTAGTCTTTAGGGGACATATACTTATAATAGTGGCAGGAATGCAAATAGCACCTACTGAAGTGTTATCTCATTTTGGTTTTGATTTGCATCAACCTGATGTTCATGATGTTGAACACCTTTTCATGTACATGTTGGCCATTTCAATATCTTCTTTGTTTTTTGTTTTGTTTTATATTTCAAGTTTTTATTTAAAGTTTAGTAGCTTAACATATGTTTAATATTAGTTTCAGGAGTAGAACTTAGTGATTCATCACTTATATAAAACACTCAGTGCTCATCAGAAGTGCCCTACTTAATTTTTTTAAGTGTTTTATTTATTTTTGATACAGACAGAGACAGAGACAGAGCATGAGAGGGGGAGGGGCAGAGAGAGAAGGAGACACAGAATGGGAAGCAGGCTCCAGGATCCGAGCTAGCTGTCAGCACAGAGCCCAACGCGGGGCTCGAACCCACGAGTGTGAGATCCGACCTGAGCCGAAGTCGGAGGCTTAACCAACTGAGCCACCCAGGCGCCCCAGAATTGCCCTACTTAATACAGCAACATTCATTTTGTCCTCTATAGTTAAGAGTCTCTTATGGTTTGCTTTGTCTCTTTTTTCTATATCTTGAAAGTCTATTTAGATACTCTGCTCATTTTTTAAAATTGGATTTTTTTCCTTTTGTGTTCTATGAGTTCCTTCTATATTTGGATAATAACACTTTATCCAATATCTAGTTTGCAAATATTATTCTGTGGATTTCCTTTTCATTTTTTTGAACATTTCTACTGTTGTGAAGAAGTTTATTAGCTTGATTTACCCCAACTGTTCATTTTTTATTTTGTGGCTTATGTGCTAGGTGTCATATCCAAAAAATCATGGCCATGACCTATGTCAAAGTTTCGTCCTGTTTTATTTGAGGATTCTTATGGTTTCAGGTCTTGCAAATAATCCTTTGATCCATTTCAAGCTAATATTTGTGATGAAGGTCTAGTTTCATTATATTCCATGTCAGTATTCAATTTTCACACCACCATTTATTGTCTCCACTGAGTATTATTGATTCTATGTCAAATATTAATTGGCTGTTTATATGTCATTTAGTATTTGTCTTCCTCTAAGTTATTTCACTTAGCATTATGCTCTTTAGCTCTATCCATGTTATTACAAGTGTCAAGATCTCATTCTTTGTTATGCCTAGGTAATATTCTATTATATATAACCACCTTTTCCTTATCTATTAATCTACCAAAGTACACTTGACTTGCTTCTGTAATTTGGTTATTGTAAAAAAACAAAAAATACTGCTCTAAACTTAGGGGACATATATCTCTCTTTAAATTAGTGTTTTTTGTATATTTTGGATAAATATTCAGTAGTGTGATTACTGAATCAGAGGGTAGGTCTATTTTTAATTTTTGAGGAACCTCCATACTGTTTTTCACAGTGGCTGTACCCATTTGCATGACATCCAACAGTACATAAGGGTTCCTTTATCTTCACATCCTCACCAACACCTGCTATTTCTTATGTTTTTGGCTTGAGCTATTCTAACAGGTGTGAGATGATGTCTCAATACAGTTTTGATTTGCATTTACCTGATTATGAGTGATATTGAGCATATTTTCCTATGTCTGTTCACCATCTGGATGTCTTCTTTGGAGAAATGTCTGCTTATGTGTTCTGCTCATTTTTTTAATTAAAATTTTTTGGGATGTTCAATTTCATAATTTTTAAAATTTATTTTATATACTAAACCTTTCTTAGACATGTCATTTGGAAAAATCTCTTCCCATTTAATAGGTTGCCTTTCACAGTTATCGATAAATTCCTTCATTGTGTGGATGCTTCCTTATTTGATGTAGTCCCAATAGTTGATTTTTTATCTTATTTCCCTTGTCTCAGAAGACATATCTACAAAAATATTGCTATGGCCAATATCAGGGACATTACTGTCTTAGCTTTCTTCTAGGATTTTTATGGTTTCAAGTCTCACATTTAGGTCTTTCATTCATTTTGAGTTTATTCTTGTGTATGGTGTAAGAAAGCAGTCCAGGTTTATTCTTTTGCATGTAGCTGACCAGTTTCACCAACACCATTTCTTGAAAAGATTTTCTTTTTCCCATTGGATAGTCTTTCCTGTTTTGTTGAAGTTGACCATATAATTGTGGGTTAAATTATGGATTTTATATTCTGTTCCATTAATCTATATGTCTATTTTGTGCCAGTACTATCTTGTTTTGATTACTACAGCTTTGTAGTCTGGAATTGTGATGTCTCCAGCTTTGTTTTCTTTTTTACAACTGTTTTTGAGGGGCCTTTTTTCCATACAAATTTTAGAATTGTTTATTTTAGTTCTGTGAAAAATTCTTCTGGTATTTTGATGCAGATTTTATTAAATCTGTAGATTGCTCTTGGTAGCATGGACATTTTCACAATATTTGTTCTTCCAAACCATGAGCATGGAATGTCTTTCCATTTCCTCGTGGTGTGTTAAATTTCTTTCATAAATGTTTCATAGATTTCAGAGTACAGGTCCTTCACTTCCTTGGATAGATTTATTCCTAGATATTTTATTATTTTTCATACAATTATAAATGGGAGTATTTTCTTAATTTCTCTTTCTGCTGCTTCTCCATTGTTGTATAGAAATGAAACAAGTTTATTTACAGTGGTTTTGTATCCTGTAACTTTTCTGAATTCATTTATCACTTCTATCAGATTTTTGGTGGATCTTTTGGGTTTCCAATATAGAGTATCCTGTCATCTGCAAATAGTAAAAGTTTCACTTCTTTATTACTGATCTGGTTGTCTTTTATTTCTTTTTGTTGCCTAATTGCTATGGTTAGGACTACCAGTACTATGCTGAATACAAGTGGTGAAGGTGGACATCCTTGTCTTGTTACTATTTTTAGGGGTAAAGCTCTAAGGTTTTTCCCATTATGATATTCACTGTAAGGTTTTCATATATGTCCTTTAGTATGTTGAGGTATGTTTCCTCAAAACTTAATCTGTTGTGGGCTTTAATCAAGAACAAATGTTATATTTTGTCAAGTGTTTTTCAGCATTTATTGAAATAATTATACAGGTTTTGTCCTTTCTCTTGTTGATGTGATGTATCACATTGAATGATTTGTATATATTGAAACACCCTTTCATTACATGAATAAACGCCACTTGATCATGGTGAGTGATTTTCTAATATATTGTTGGATTCAGTTTCCTAGTATATTGTTGAAGATTTTTGTGTTTATGTTCATCAGAGGCATTGGCTGGTAGTTCTCTTTTTTGTAGATTTTTATTTGTTTTGGTATCATGGTGATACTGGCCTCATGAAATGAATTCAGAGGTTTTTCTTTTTTTAAAAAAAATTCTTCTCTCCCAAAATTTGATTTAAATTAGAGTTATTTAATATATAGTGTAGAGTAGAATTTAGAGATTTATTACTTACCTATACACACAGTGTTCATCAAATAAAGTACCCTCCAAAATGCCCATCACCGACTTAGCCCATCTTCCACCCACCTCCCCTCTAGCAACCTTTAGTTTGTTCTCTTAGTTAAAAATCCCTTATGGTTTGCCTCCCTCTTGTTTTCATCTTATTTTACTTTACCTTCTCTTTCCCTTATGTTCATTTTTTTAAATTCTACATATGAGTGAAATTATATGGTATTTGTCTTTCTCTGATGGACTTATTTCACTTAGCATAATACAGACGAGCTCCATCCATGTCCTTATCAATGGTTATGTTTCACTCTTTTTGATCACCTATTAGTATTCAACTATATATATATGTGTGTGTGTGTGTGTATATATATATACACACACACACACATATATCCCACATCTTCTTCATCCATTCATCAGTCGATGGATATTTGGAATTTCTCCATAATGCGGCTATTGTTGATAGTGTTGCTATGAACATTGGGTTGCATGTGCCTCTTTGAAGCAGTGTTTTTTTATCCTTTGGTATCCTTTAATAGTAAAAATTCTGAATTATAGGGTAGCTATGAATTTAACTTTTAGAAGAACTTCCACACAGTCTTCCAGAGTGATTGCAACAGTTTGAATTCCTACCAACAGTGCAAGAAAGTTCTCCTTTCTTTGCATCCTTGCCAGCACCTGTTGTTTCCTGAGTTATAAATTTTACCCATTCTGACAGGTATGGGGTGATATCATCATCTCATTTTGGTTTTGATATGACCTTGAGCATTTTATAATGTGTCTTTTAACCATTTGTATGTCTTTTCTGGAAAAAAGGTCATTCTTGCCTTCTGCTCATTTCTTAACTGGATTATTTGGTTTTAGGGGTTGAGATTGATAACTTCTTTATATATTTTGGATACTAGCTTTTCATCCAATATATCAATTGCAAATATCTTCTCACATTCCATAATGTGCTTTTTAGTTTTGTTAATTGTTTTATTCACTGTGAAGAAGTGTTTATTTTGATGAAGTGCCAATACTTTATTTTTATTTTTGTTTCCCTTATTTCTAGCAATGTGTTTAGTAAGAGATTGCAACAGCAGAGGTTAAATAGGTTGCTGTCTGTCTTTTCTTCTAGGATTTTGATGGTTTCCTGTCTCACATTTAGGTCTTTCAGTCATTTTGAATTTATCCTGTGTATGGTGTAAGAAAGTGATACACTTTCATTCTGCATGATGCTGTTCAGTTTATGTGCAACATTTTTGGTGAGACAGTGTTTTATTCCTGCATAATTTTTCCTGCTTTGTCAAAGATTAGTTTTCTGTATAATTGTTCTGTATAATTAGTTTTCTGTATAATTGTTCAGCTTTTTCTGGGTTAACTATTCTGTTCCATTGATCTATGTATCCGTTTTTGTGCCACTACCATACTGTCTTGATTATTAAAGCTTTGTAATACAGCTGGAAGTCCAGACATGTGATGCTTCCTGCTTTTCTTTTCTTTTACAAGATTCTTTTGACATAACAGGGATGTCCACTTGCACCACTGTTGTCCAACATAATGTTTTAAGTACTAGCCTCAGCAATAAGCCAACAAAAGGAAATAAAAGGCATCCAAATCAGCAAGAATGAAGTCAATTTTTCATTCCTTAATATGATATGACAGTTTTTCAGTGGAAAAACTGAAATGCTCCACACACACAAAAAAATGCTAGAACTTATACATGAATTCAGAAAAGTTCCAGGATATAAAATTAATGTACAGAAGTTGGTTGCATTTCTATACACCAGTTATGAAGCAGCAGAAAGAGAAATCGAGGAATTTATCTCATTAATAATTCCACCAAATTTTGTAAAATACCTAGGAATAAACCTAACCAAAAAAGTAAAAGACCTGTATGCTGAAAACTATAGAAATCCAATGAAAAAAAAATGAAGATGACACAAAGAAATGAAAAAATATTACATGCTCATGGATTGTAAAAAGAAACACTGTCAAAATGTATATACTACCCAAAGCAATCTACATATTCAATGCAACCCCAATAGTAATAAAACCAACATTTTTCACAGAGCTAGAACAAGCAATCCTAAAATTTGTATGGAACCACAAAAGACCCTGAGTAGGCAAAGTAATGCTTAAAAAGAAAACTGAAGCTACAGGCATCACTATTCTGGATTTAAAGCTATATTACAAAGCTTTAATAATCAGAACAGTATAGTTATGGCACAAAAACAGACATGTAAATCAATGGATTCTAATAGAGAACTCAGAAATAGACACACAAATGTGTAGCCAACTAACCTTCAACAAAGTGGTAAAGAATATCCAATGGAAAAAAGACACTCTGTTCAGTACTTGGAAAACTGGACAGTGAAATGCAGAATGAACCTGGACCACTTTCTTACAACATACACAAAATTAAATTCAAAATGGATGAAAGACCTAAATGTAAAACAGGAAACCATCAAAATACTAGAGAAAAAAATCAGGCAACACCGTCTTTGACCTAGGTCACAGCAATTTCTTAGGAGAAGTCTCTCCTGAGGCAAAGGAAACAAAAACAAACATGAAGTATTGGTACCTCATCAAGATAAAAACTGTACAGCAAAGGAAACAATCAATGAAACTAAAAAGCAACTAATGAAATGGTGAAGACATATGCAAATACATATTGGCTAAAGGACTAGCATACAAAATCTATAAAGAACTTATCAAACTCAAAAGGCAAAAACCAAATAATCCAATAAATAAGTGGGTGAATGACAGGATAGACACTTTTCCAAAGAAGACATCAAGATGGCTAACAGACGCATGAAAAGATGCCCAAAATCTATTATCATCAGGGAAGTACAAATCAGGTATTGGTTAAAGGACTAGCATACAAAATCTATAAAGAACTTATCAAACTCAAAAGGCAAAAACCAAATAATCCAATAAAGAAATGGGTGAATGACATGGGCAGACACTTTTCCAAAGAAGACATCAAGATGGCTAACAGACACATGAAAAGATGCCCAAAATCTATTATCATCAGGGAAATACAAATCAGAACCACAATGAGATTCCACCTCACACCTGTCACAATGTCTAAAATTAACAACAGGAAACAATAGATGTTGGTGAGAATGAGGAGAAAGGGGAACACTTTTGAACTGCTGGATGGAATGCATACTGGTGCAGCTACTCTGAAAAACAGTAGGGAGGTTCCTTAAAAAATTTTAAAATAGAGCTACTCTACAGTCCAGTGATTACACTACAAGGTATTTATACAAAGAATATATAAATGCTGATTCAAAGGGGCACATGCACCCCAACAGTTATAGCAGCACTATCAACAATAGCCAAATTATGGAAAGAGCCCAAAAGTCATTGACTAACAAATGGATAAAGAAGATGTGGTATATATACACAATGGAATATTACTCTTCTATCAAGATGAATGAAATTTTGTCATTTGCACCAACAAGGATGGAACTAGAGTGTATTATGCTAAGTGATATGTCAAAGAAATATAAATATATTATTTAACTCACATGTGGAATTTAAAAAACAAACATGAACATAGGGGAAGGAAAATAAAAATAAGATAAAAACAGAGAGGGAGGAAAACTATCAGTGAATCTTAAATACATAGAACTGAAAGTTGATGGAAGGGTGTTGGGTGGGGTATGGGCTAAATTGATGATGGAGATTAAAGGAGAGCACTTTGTGGGATGAGCCCTGGATGATATTTGTAAGTGATGAATCACTAAATTCTACTCTTGAAACCATTACTACACTATGTTAACTAGCTTGGATTTAAATAAAATTTTTAAAAAGGATTGTTTTGGCTTTTTGGGGTCTTTTCTAGTTCTATACAAATTTTAGGATTGTTTGCTCTAGCATTGTGAAAAATGGTGGTGGTATTTTGATAGGGATTACAGTAAATCTTCTATTTCTAATTTGTTGGATCAATATAAGTAGAAAAAGTATAAATTCTTTAAATGTTGAATAGAATTCCCCTGGAAAGCCACCTGGCCCTGGACTCTAGTTTGTTGGAAGATTTTTGATTACTGATTCCATTTCCTTGTGGTTATGGGTCTGTTCAAATTTTCTCTTTCTTCCCGTTTCATTTGTGGTGGTTCAGATGTTTCTAGGAATTTATTAATTTCTTCCAGATTGCTCAATTTATTGGTATATAAGTGCTCATTCTCTTATACTTGTTTGTATATTTATGGTGTTGATGATTTCTCCTCTTTCATTCATGATTTTATTTATTTTGTCCCTTTCTCTTTTCTCTTTATTTTTAGCCTTACATTTGGCTAAAGGTTTATAAATTTTCTTAATTACTTCAATGAATCAGCTCTTAGTTTCATTGATGTGTTCTACTATTTTCTTTTTTAATTTTTATATCATTTATTTCTGCTCTAATCTCTATTATTTCCCTTCTTCTCGAGTTTGGGGCTTTATTGGTTGTTCTTTTCCCAGGTCCTTTATGTTTAAGGTCAGGTTGTGTATGTGAGACTTTTCTATCTTCTTGAGGAAGACCTGTGTTGCTATATACTTCCCTCCTATTACAGCCTTTGCTGTATCTTAAAGGTTTTGGACTGTCAGATTTTTTCATTATCATTGGCTTCCATGTTTTAATTTTTCTCTTTAATTTCTTGGTTAACCAATTTATTCTTTAAATTTTTTTACTGTTATTATTTATTTTAGAGAGAGAGAGAGCATGAGCAGGGGAGAGTCAGAGAGAGGGGGAGACAAAGAATATGAAGACAGGCTCCAGGCTCTGAGCTAGCTGTCAGCACAGAGCCTGATGTGGGTCTTGAACCCACAAACCATGAGCTCAAGACCTGAGCTGAAGCCGGACGCTTAACTGACTGAGCCACCCAGGCACCCCCCAATTAATTATTTAGTAAGATGTACTTTAGCTTCCATTTATTTATAGTCTTTCCAAAAAAAAATTTTTTGTGGTTGACTTCAAGTTTCATAGCATTGTGCTCTTAAAATATGCATGGTGTGATCTCAATCTTTTTGTACTGGTTGAGGCCTGATTTGTGAATCAGTATGTGATCTATTCCAGAGACTGCTCCATGTGCACTTAAGAAGAATGTGTATTCTACTTTAGGGTGAGATGCTCTGAATAGATCTATTAAATCCATCTGGTCCAGTGTGTCATTCAAAGCCATTATTTCCTTGTTGGTTTTCTGCTTAGATGATCTATCCAATGGTGTAAGTGGGACGTTAAAGTCCCTTACTATTTTTGTACTATTATCAATGAGTTTGTTTGTTATTAATTTATTTTATATTTGTATTCTTCCATGTTTGGGACATAAATATTTACAATTGTTAGATCTTTTTTGTATAGACCACTTAATTAGTAATAGTGTTTTTCTTCATCTCTTATTATAGTCTTTAGTTTAAAATGTAATTTTTCTGATATAAGTATAGCGGCTTCAACTTTCTTTTATGTCTGTTAGCATCATAAATTGTCTCTACCCATTCACTTTCAATCTGGGGTTGTTTTTGGAATTAAGATGAGCTTCTTATGTGCCAACATATTAAGGCATCTCATTTTTTAAAATCCATTCTGATACTCTTTGTCTTTTGGTTGGAACATTTAATCCATTTCCATTCAGGATACTTACTGATAGATATAAATTTAGTACCATTATATTACCTTTAAAGTCACTGTTCCTATAGATCATTTCTGTTTCTTTCTAGTCTTTGCTGCTTTTGGTCTCTCTTTTCCTCTCAAAGAGTCCCCTTTAATAACTCTTGTGGAGCTGGTTTAGTGGTCATAAACTCCTTCAGTTTTTCCTTGTTGTGGAAACTATATTTTCTTCTATTCCAAATGACAGGCTTGATGAAAAAATTATTCTTGACTGCATATTTTCCCATTTAGCACATTGAGTATATAATGCTACTCCTTTAAGGCCTGCAAAGTTACTGTGGACAGGTCTGCTAACTTTATGTGTCTACCCTCATAGTTTAAGGACCTTTTGTCCCTAACTGCTTTCAGAGCGCTCTCTTTATTTTTGAATTTCGCAAATTTCACTATGATGTCTTGGTATTGACCTGTTTTTGTTTGATTTTGAGGGAATTACTCTGTCTGTTTGAATTGAAAGTTCATTTCCTTCCCCAGATTAGGGAAGTCCTCAGATATAATTTGTTCACTTAAACATTCTATCCCTTTTTCCCATTCTTCTTCTGAGCCTCCTATGATATGGGTATTATTGCACTATATAAAATTACTGAGTCCCTATGTCTATATTCATGATCTAATAGTTTTAATTCCCTCTTCTTTTCAGCTATATTATTTTTCATAATTTTATCTTCTATATAACCTACTTGATGATATCCTTCTTCCATCCTAGTTGTGATTGCATTCAGTCCTTTTTGCATCTCAGTTATAGCATTTCTTATTTTTCTTGACCAGTTTTCAGGTCTTTTATCTCTGCAGCAAGGGTTTCTCTGGTATCTTCTATGCTTTTTTTTCAAGTTGAGCTAGTATTCCTATGACTGCTGTTTCTAAATTCTTATTCAGATACGTACTTATATTTGTTTTGAGCAAGTCCCTGGCTGAGATTTCTTCTTGACCTTCAATTTGGCTAGAATTTTTGTGTCACTTTGTCTAGCTTTCTTTTTTTATAGTTTATTGTCAAGTTGGTTTTTCTATTGTTTATTGTGTATAGCTTTCTGTCTTTTGCTTTCAGTGAAAGGTTTTTTATGCTTCATGCTCCTAAGAGTAATAACTATGTTAAGAAGTTTTTATACACTATCCAGACCTTGGCTTTTAAGAAACTGTTTCCTGTCTATGTTGTGTGCACTCTGCTGCTGTGATTCTGCTGCTCTTTCTTCCTAGTTTATCCTCTGTATAGTTCTTCCTTGCTAGCAGTGGGGAATGTTTGGATCTTTAACTAGGTGTTCTTTGATTTGTTTTTTAGAATAAGTCTGATTTTATAAAAACCTTGCCCAAAAAAATAGAAAAGAAAAATAAATTCGAAAAAAAAAACAAAGAAAAAGTATAAACCTGACTTTAAAGAAAAAGAAAGAAAGAAAAGACTGATCCAAAAAAATGAAAAAAGGAAATAAAAAAACAAGTGAACAAAATATTTTAAGCCTGATTCTGAAAGAAAGAAAGAAAGAAAGAAAGAAAGAAAGAAAGAAAGAAAGAAAGAAAGGAAGGAAGGAAGGAAGGAAGGAAGGAAGGAAGAAAAGAAAGAAAAGAAAAGAAAAAACAAAAGGAAAGGAAAGGAAAGGGGAAAAACCTGGTCCTATTTCTACCAGAAGTGAAGCTGATGTTTTGAGCACTCAATGATCATAGACTTGGTGCATGTGGGGTGTCTCTGTTGATTCTCTGGGGGAGAGGCCCACTGCACCTACCTGCTCAGTCAGACTTGCTCTAGCAAATATGCAGGTGGGGTTTGACATAAGTGACTCCAGCTTCTACTGGGGGTGCTCCGTTGCTCACTGTTGTCCAATTGTGCTTGTAGGTAGAGGAGTAAGATAATATCACCTTGCTCTTTCCTTCCCATAGAGGGGAGCTCATGTTCTGTTGCTGTTCAGGAAACCTTCACAAACAAGCTCACAATCTCCCTTCCTGTGTCCCAGGTTTCCATCAGATCCCTGGCCTCTGTCTGCCTGTGCCTGGGCTATCAACATGCCTGGTGGCACAGTTCTCCTGTGTTTTATCTCTGGTGCACCGCTAGGATTCAAGACTCCAAATCATAAGGGATTCAGCAAGGCACAGACTTGATCTCCTCCTTCTCTAGAGAGCCTCACAGCACTATGTCTGGCGCTGTTCTGTCCCAAAAGAGCAGTCACAAAGTTTTGCAGGCACCTGCAGTTTATGGTGAAGCACAGAGAAAAGCTGCAACCCCTGTATCTGCTCTCTGCATGCTCCTGTCTCTTCTGCTATTGAACAGCTGCTCAAAAGCACCAGCCAAGTCTTTTGTCCTTGGAGAGGCAATATCTCTTCTCCTAAAAGCACTCTAGGAAGGGGAACATTCCTTCTCGTGTGACGCAAGGGATCCCCACAAGGTCCACTTTCACCTCTTGGGCCTCCCTTCTTTCTCCCTAGGAGCATGACTTCTAGCCCCGATGGACTCCAGAGAATGGTGCGTATTTCCAACAACTCAGAATTCCAGCACCACTGTTTTCAAAAACTTGTAATAGTCTCCCCCTCTCCCCCCCCGCCTCCGCCATTCCCCAGTCAATTATTTTGGGAGGATGCTTTTCTTGCATGAACCTGACATACTGCTCTCTCTCTCCCTCTTTCTCCTGTTTGAAAAAGGGGCTCCCTCCCCTCTGCAGCACTGTAGCTTTTCTTTCCCTCAATTCACCTGTCTGCACTGCATACCTGCAATGTTTCCTCTCTCAAATTCTGGAGACTGTTCTCTTAATCTTCAGATCAATTTTCTAGGTGTTCATTTTATTTGGTGTTGGTCTAGCTGCGTTGGAGAGATGACACAAGCCTAGGGTCCTCCTACTATTCCACCATCTTAACTCCTCCTCTCTCCCTATTTTTTAGTGCAATTTGAGAAGAATAGGTATTACCTCTTTGAATGTTTGGTAGAATTCACCTTTGCAGCCATTTGGTCCTGGATTTTTTTGTTGTTGGTGGTGTTGGTAGCTTTTTGATTCCTGACTCAAACTTGTTATGGGTAATTTGTTCAAATTTTCTTTTTGTTTTCCTGCTTCAGTTTTGATAGGTTATATGTTTCTAAGAATTTTTTATAGACTTTATTTTAAAGTCTATTTTTCTGATATAAATATTGCTACTCTGGCTTTCTTTGGCATCCATTTTCTTGATAAATGTTTATCCATTCCTACATTTTCAATCTGCAGGTGTCTTTAGTTCTGAAATGAGTCCCTTGTAGGAAAAGTACAGATAGGTCTTGTTTGTTATCCACTCTGTACCCCTATGTCTTTTGATTGCAGCATCTAGTCTATTTACATGCAAAGTAATTATTGATCTCTACTTGGGCAACACAGCAAGGAAGAACTTATTCTGCCAATACCCAAGCATTAATTGCTGTAAGCCCTACTTCTCTTCTCCATCACATCTTGATCTCCAGTGGTCAGGTTCTCAGATTTTCCCCACAATCTCCATGAGTGAGATTTGAATGGTCCTCTCAAGAAGTGAACCACAATTTTGGGGGATATATATATATATATATATATTCACCTTGGGCTCTCTTTTTTTCCCACTGGAGGAGCCATCTCATTAATGCAGTGTCCCTCTCATTATTGCACAGTGTCTACCGATAGTAGGAATGATGTGGTGAGACTGTAGCCATTCCTCTTACCCTTTCTAGTGCTGTCCTTCTAATTCTCTATGGTCCAGAAGGTTGCTTTGTTGGGAGCTGCCGAGTTTTGGATGCCTCAGGCAAGGAGATATCGCTCTCCAGGGAGCAACCAAGAAAAACAAGATTTACTTCTGGAGGCTAGGAGAGTGCATTTCCTGGTCCGGGATTCAGAGACAGTCATACGGAGCCAGACGAGAAAAGCCAAAATGAACAAAAGATCAAACCGCATTCGAGTTTATGCAGCGCTAATCTTCCCCTGCCCATTATTGTGGACAAAAGCCTGGGCGCTTCCTTTGATGCTCTTTCGGAGTTTCAGTTTCGGTTTCCCCTTTCTCTGATAATCATTTGACTCTGTTACCTGGCAACCAACCTGGGTCAGTTTCCCGCCCCAAATCCTATATAGGTGGGATTTATTTTTCTTAATAAACTGGGGCTTGATCGGAAAATGCTTGTCTTGCCTCACTCTCTGTGCTCCCCTTCCTGCCCTATTTCTCTCTCCCTCCCTCAGGAACGAACCCACAAGGATTTACCACCCTGCTGGCCAGGGCAGGACCCGACATTGCTTCATCCTTAGCCATTAGTTGTGGGATTTCCACAATGGTGTCTTATCAGTGGATAATTACTAGTTTGTCATCTTGTAAGGAGGACTGAAGCCAGAAACATTTTATGTTGTCATCTTGATCCAGATAGATTTATTTTTTTACCACTAGCTAATTAACTGGACTGTTGTGTACTATAGAGTGAATCAAAATGAAAGGTAGGAAATATTTAATTCATCAAAGTTCTTGGGCAAGAATTTATTTTAATTACACTGGCTGACTTTTGGCAAGAAATTAGAAAGAAAAAATATAATGAGGTTCCACATGAAGAATAGTAAATAAACATGGTAATAGATAATAGATGGATAATTACATTATCTGTGTAGTGTCCAACTTGTTGCATTAAAATCCTCAAGTACATTTGATGGCTCATTTCCCCAATGTCTAAGTGTATCCATCAAATAGTATTGTACCTTAATAAATGAGTTGACTATTCTCTCTCTGGATATATAAAAAATATAGTAGTATCTACTGACAATAGACTATGTTTTAAAAAGTAGTTCTGTCACTTGATATGTGTGTGATTTCTAGTAAGTTATTTACTTCTCCCCACTTCACTTTCGTCAACTCTAATGTAAAAATGATATAAAGTAGTATTTACTTCAAAGGATTACCTAAATGATTAAATTAGCTGATGTATATAGGATGCTTACAAATGTGTCTGACATATACTAAGAATTAACATTACTATTATTTAAACAAATAAAGTGATTTTTAAATGAGAAAGTTACTAAAATGTTGCATCCTAATTCCATGGGGAATTGAAAAACTAGTAAATGATTTTAAAATAAGGTATAACATGGGGCACCTGGGTGGCTCAATTGTTTGGACGTCCGACTTTGGCTCAGGTCATGATCTCATGGTTTGTGGGTTTGAACCCCACGTTAGGCTTTGTGCTGACAGCTCAGAGCCTGGAGCCTGCTTCGCGTGGTGTGTCTCCTCTCCTTGCCCCTCCCATGATCATGTTTTGTCTCTCTCTGTCTCTCAATGATAAATAAACGTTAAAAATTTTTAAAAAATAAAACAAAATAAGGTGAAACATGACTGTTTTTTAAACTGATACACAAGGAAGCCTTTCTTTCCACTGATGTAACAAAATGTTAGAAAGTAGGAATCATCTTTTAATGGTTAAAGAATGTAATACATTGCCATCTATTGTGAATGGTTTATATCTGTGTTATCCAATACACTAGCTACTAACCACATGTGGTTATTAAGGACTTGAAATGTGGCTAATCAGAATTGAATTATATGGTAATGGTAAAATACACACTGGATTTTGAAGATTTAATGTGAAAGTAAAAGGAAGTTTAAATACCTTGTTAATATTTTGTATGGATTAGATGATGAAATTATAATTTTTTTACATATTGGGTTAAATGAAATATATTAGTTATATTAATCACAACTGTTCTGTATTCACTTTTTTACTGTAGCTACTAGAAAATTTAAAATTGTACATGAGCTTGATATTGCTACTTATCTGTAACCAACAACATCATTCAGGAGATTGTTAGAAATTTATAATCTCATATTTTGTCTAAATTACTTTTTTATATTTAACGTGATTTTCAGGTAATTCCTAAGCACATTACAGTTTGAGAAGTGCTGCATTCGTTAGCCTAAAGACACTTATCAGTGTAATAATATTTTAGGTTCTCGTCCCAGAAACCTATATGATGATTTAATGACCAATGTTTATCTTTTATAGGATGACTAACTAGAAATAATATTACCTGAATTTTTGTTTTTAAATATTTTCTCTTTGTTTATAATTTATTATTTTCCATAATTAAGGGAAGATGCTTGATGGATGTTCAATAAAAGTTTTCCACTATGTACATAAGAGAGTCTTTTTAGTAAATTGAAGGACCCGGGGTAGCTTGGGATGGGAAATATTTCAGGAAATCTTTCCTTTTGGCACTAAGCTAAAAGCATAAATTATTACAGCTATGTATTGTCATGAAAGGAAATGGCTAAGGCATTTGATTTCCTATAAACATCCAATTACACTTTAAAAATCTAATATATTTTATTCTTATGTAAAATATGTGCTAAATATCTCATTACAGATTCTGCCATACTAGGGACACAAACAGTCTATGTTTATTTGAAATAATTTAAAAAAAGATGCCTAGTGAAAGGGGAATTTTGTTTCATAATTACTAGTTCAAGAAATACAACCAGAAAAATCAGGCAAATTCAATAATATAAATGCAAAAGAGAAAATGAAAGCCTGGGTGTATATCCAGCATCAACATTTTAATAAGACAGGTATGTAAGATTTTTTTAAATTAAGATGAGTGTTAAATTAGTAAATGTGAGGACTGAAAGAAAGGTAAGCTAACACTTTTTGATAAGTTGCATATTTAATAATGTTAGGAACGCACTACCTAAATAAAGCAGTTTAGGATGACAGTAAGCTTGGCTGTAGTTACAAGGTATTTCAGCAAAGTACTGGAGACAACCAAAGCATCAAATTTAGCAAAGAACAGATACTGATAAAAAATTATGTAATTACATCCAATTCCATGATGTAATTAGAGATTGCCAACTTCTGTTTGGCCTGGCATAATTTCTTGGCTCTCAAAACTAAATTTTATTATAAAATTAATTTTTTATAAAAAATAGCCATTAAGGTCATGAATACTGTATGGTTAATGAACCATATGATTGTATGAACTGTATCATTGCCAGAGTAAATGTATCATGTAATTGCATGAGTAAATGTAAAATTAGACTCTTAAATATGAGTCTCTGTCCACTGTGACTGATCTTTATGTGGATAAAAATTAGTTACCACATGCCACTTCTCTTCAATTGGTGTCATTCCATGCTGCAAATTATCACTGCCCTCTCATATTTTTTTTAATAGTTTATTGTCAAATTGGCTTTCATCCAACACCCAGTGCTCTTCCCCACAAGTACCCTCCTCCATCACCACCACCTCTTTTCCCCCTCCCCCTTCACCTTCAACCCTGTTCATTTTCAGTATTCAATAGTCTCTCAGGTTTTGCATCCCTCTCTCTCCCCAACTCTCTTTCCCTCTTCCCCTCTCCCTGGTCCTCCATTAGGTTTCTCCTGTTCTCCTGTTACACCTATGAGTGCAAACATATGGTTTCTGTCCTTCTCTGCCTGACTTATTTCGCTTAGCATGACACCCACAAGGTCCATCCATTTTCCTACAAATGGCCATATTTCATTCTTTCTCATTGCATACAAAATCAAGGTACAGAAATCAGTTGCATTCCTATACACCAAAAATGAAGCAGCCAAAAGAGAAATCAAGAAACCGATCCCATTCACGATTGCACGAAAAACTATCAAATACCTAGGAGTAAACCTAACCAAGGATGTAAAAGACCTATATGATGAAAACTATAGAAAACTTATGAAATAAATTGAAGAAGACACCAAGAAATGGAAAAACATTCCCTGTTCATGGATTGGAAGAATAAACATTGTGAAAATGGCATTACTACCCAAAGCAATCTACACATTCAATGCAATCCCCATCAAAATTGCACCAACATTCTTCTCAAAGCTAGAACAAACTATCCTCAAAATTATATGGAACCACAAAAGACCCCAAATAGCCAAAGTATTATTGAAGAAGAAAACCAAAACAAGAGGCATCACAATTCCAGACTTTAGCCTCTACTACAAAGCTGTCATCATCAAGACAGGATGATATTGGCACAAAAACAGACACATAGATCAATGGAATAGAATAGAGAACCCAGAAGTGGGCCCACAAATGTATGACCAATTAATTTTTGACAAAGCAGGAAAGAGTATCCTATGGGAAAAAGACTGCCTCTTTAGCAGGTGGTGCTGGGAAAACTGGACAGCACCATGCTGAAGAATGAAACTAGACCACTCTCTTACACCATACACAAAAATAAACTCAAATGGCTCAAGGACCCGAATGTGAGACAGGAAACCATCAAAACCCTCTAAGAGAAAGTAGGAAAACACCTCATATTTCTAATCAATTTAAATTCTTCATTTACCTTATCATATGGCTAGGATTGCTAGAACTAACAAATAAAAATATAAGACGCCCAGTTAAAGTTGAATTTCAGATAAATGATGAATAATATTTTAGTATTAATATGTTGTGTGCAATAGCATTCATTGTTTATCTGACATTTAAATTTAACTGGGTGTTTTGTGTCTAGCAAACTTACTTCTGTACCTTTGCTTCCAGGTATTATTACCTATGCCATTATTATAGGAATTTCAAAATCATCCTTTCCTAAATGGGAAATAAGGGATTTAAATATTGACTGACAATAAAAACATTTCTGAAATAAATATATAAAATAAAGATGCTAACAAAGAGTTGTCCTCATCAATGACATAGAAACCCATTCCTGTATATTTCCTTTCAAAATATGTAATTTTGGGAAAGGTGAGCAAATAAATTCTCAAAACACTAGAGATTAACCTTTTAAATAAACCCTTATGGTCATTTTAGTAACTCAATTTCAGTCTCTCTCATTTCTTTTTCTTTTTAACTTATATTTTAGTATCTAAGACATGAAATATTTTTCTAAAAACTTTACCACTAGGTCTTCAGCATTGTGTTTTTTTCCTTTTAATTTTTTCTGCTATAACCAAACTTTTTGCTTTTTGTAATCAAATATTCCTGTGTGCTCTCAAGCCATTCTCCCCAGAGTCAATGCATGTGTGGGCACATGCACATGCACACACAAATACATAGAGTCTTTCTCTCTGTGTCACTTTAATTTTTTGCTCTCTAAAGGGAACTATTTTCAGAGAACAGTTTTTTTTCATAGTTTCCTTTTGACTAAACCAGAACTATTTTTTATTGCAAAATAAGAATAAATTTCAGATTTTTTTTTTGCCATAGACTGACATATAGAAGGTTTCTGTCATTTATCAAAGGACTTACTAAAAATAAGGGAGGGAGATGTTAACAGTTTGTTTCTTACATTGAATTTGTTCTATCAAAGAACCCTATGTTTTTAAAGAATCACTGTCACTTTCTTTGTCTTTTCCTATTTCTCACACTGCTGTGCTTTTTCTGCCAGGACCCCTTAATGTCTTAAGCAATAACCAATTTAAGATTGGCAAGGAAGCTGGTATACAAAAAAAGTAAATAGTATTCTTTTGAATATTTTTTAAATAGTTTATTGTCAAATTGGTTTCCATATAACACCCAGTGCTTTTCCCCACAAGTGCCCTCCTCCATCACCACCACCTCTTTTCTCCCTCCCCCTGCAACCCTGGGTTCGTTTTCAGTATTCAATAGTCTCTCAGCTTTTGCGTCCCTCTCTCTCCCCAACTCTCTTTCCCCCTTCCCCTCCGCCTGGTGCTCCATTAGGTTTCTCCTGTTCTCCTGTTACACCTATGAATGCAAAAATATGGTATCTGTCCTTCTTCGCCTGACTTATTTTGCTTAGCATGACACCCTTGAGGTCCATCCACCTTGCTACAAATGGCCATATTTCATTCTTTCTCATTGCCATGTTATACTCCATTGTGTATACGTATACACACACACACACACACACACACACACACACACACACACACACACATATATATATATCACCTCTTCTTGATCCATTCATCAGGTGATGAACATTTAGGCTCTTTCCATGTTTTGGCTATTGTTGACAGTGCTGCTATGAACACTGGGGTACATGTGCCCGTATGCATCAGCACTTCTGTATCCTTTGGGTAAATCTCTAGCAGTGCTAATGCTGGGTCATAGGGGAGTTCTAATAATAGTTTTTGAGGAACCTCCACACTGTTTTCCAGAGTGGCTGCACCAGTTTACACTGCCACCAACAGTGTAGGAGAGTGCCCATCTCTCCACACCCTCGCCAGCATCAATAGTCTCTTGATTTATTCATTTTAGCGACTGACTGGTGTGAGGTGGTATCTCAGTGTGGTTTTGATTTGTGTTTCCCTGATGATGAGTGATGTTGAGCATCGTTTCATGTGCCTGTAGGCCATCTGCATATCCTCTTTGGTGAAGTGTCTGTTTATGTCTTCTGCCCATTTCTTCACTGGATTATTTGTTTTTTGGGTGTGGAGTTTAGTGAGCTCCTTGTAGATTTTGAATACTAGCCCTTTATTTGATATGTCATTTGCAACTATCTTTTCCCATTATGTTGGTTGCCTATTAGTTTTTTTATTGTTTCCTTTGCAGTGCAGAAGCTTTTTCTCTTGATGAGGTCCCAAGAGTTCAGTTTTGCTTTCATTTCCCATGCCTTTGGGGATGTGTCGTCTAGGAAATTGCTGTGGTTGAGGTCTGGAGGTTGTTTCCTACTTTCTTTTAGAGGGTTTTGATGGTTTCCTGTCTTACATTCAGGTGAATTGGTGAAAAGCTGTGTGCTGCTTTAAATAAGACAGCAAAATATTCATTCCTATGAAGTACCAAGTTTATTTCTTTGTTGTTGAAACTACTTAAGCCAGTTTTACTCATCATCACTCTTTTCAAATAAGTTTGAAAATAGAAAGATTGTGACAAGATAATTCTGTTATGTCAACATCAGATAATTCCTTATTTATTCACTGTACTCATTAAGTTCATTCAAGATCTTGTGGAAGTTAAGACAATTTGTTACTTGATGGTCTGTCAACCTTTCATAAAGTATCCATTTGTAGAATCAGAATTACAACCTCCTAAGAGCTATCAACTGATAGCTACTTTTGAAAATATTTGAATTAAGAATTTTCTTAACTACTACTTTTGAAAGTAGTTCAACAAACTACTTTTGAAAATATTTGGATTAAGCATTTTCTAAGTAAACCTATTTTTTTGTCAAATGACAGCTCTTAGGAGGTTGTGATTCTGATTCTACAAATGAATACTTTATGAAAGGTTGACAAAGTCAGCAACTTGGGCTAGGACTCTTGGAGAATTCAGCATTGATCATGGGAGTGAGTGGGAAATAAAAGAGTTTTTATTTTTTTAAACCTATGTGCCCTATGTGCCCATTTCTACCCCTTTGTAGCAAGCATTCAGGATAAATAAGTAACTATTCATTGTAAAATACCCACAGAACGTAAGTGCAATATTAATATATATGTGCAAGTAAAAACTCTATACATATATGTTTGAGGTAGTAATAACAAAAGCCATGCCATTACTGTCAAGAAGTGTATAAAGCATGTGTACATATTTAAACAAAGAAATTCATTTTATTAAGCATATAAAACTACATATAAGAAAAGTTTGATTGTGATTTAGTAAGTTGATACCGGTGAATCTTTTACATGTTCTTAAGTACAAAAATCAGCATAACTACTGGTGTTATATCACTGATACTGTATGTTTTCTTTACTGAATGGTTGCAAATGTGCCAGCCACTGTGACACTCTGTTTCTCCTTGCTGTTTTCCCTTCTATCTCTTGTTAGCTAAATTGTGGAGTCACCATTTAACTAGTTTCTGTATTTTGGCATGTGGTATAAAAAAAATACTTGAAGTTAGCATTCTTTGATCTGCTTAACATTAGATTTGGCAGTTTCTACCATGTCAGCCATAATGGCCAGTTTGATAATATCTTGATGATGCAACATTTTTTATACCCAATGCTACTAGACATGTTTCTTAATGTGAAAAAAATGACATTTCTGGAAAATGTAAATGGGATTTGTTTTCTTACCATAAAAAATTTTTAAATGTCCCTTAGAGTCTTTTGAAATTTAATTCCAAAAAAAAATGGATTTTGATTTATACTGTATTTTTTCCAGTACAAATCAACATATTATAAAATACATTCTATCTGAGGAGAGTAAGGGAGTTAGTGCAGTTTTTAAAGGATTGACCTGAATGATGTTTTAAAGACTATGTGTAAAGTGAATAGCCTTCGATAAGTACCTTGAAATATATATGCATTATAGAAGGTATTTTAAAGTATGGTATTCTAGAGCTCAGTAAATGGAGGGTTTAGCACATAGTGCCTATCTTAATAAATGGTAACCTTTATTATTTGCAACTTTCCCCTCACTCCCTATTCAAAGTTGAAGACATTTTTATTTACTTCAAGTTCTCAGAAAATGCTGTTTTCTTTAGCTTTCATTTTTCAAAGCTTTTTTTCTGGAGCACTTTTCTCAAGCTGTCTGCTTTTTTTTAATTAAAAATTTTTTATTATTTATTTTTGAGAGAGAGAGAGAGACAGCATGGGCAGGGGAGGGTCAGAAAGAGAGGGAGACAGAGAATCTTAAGACAGCCTCCAGGCTCTGAGCTAGCTGTCAGCACAGAACCCAACGCGGGGCTCAAATGCACAAACTGTGAGATCATGACCTGAGCCAAAGTCAGCTGCTTAACCAACTGAGCCAACCAGGCACCAGGCAAACTATCTGCTTTATGGCCTTTTAATTCATTGTTCTTGGGTCAGCTCAAGCGAAAGTTTCAATCCTGACTTATTTCAATTCCACCTACCAATACCTCATTGCTTACATCCAGCATAGCACTTTCACATTGTATAATTACAGGTATTTTTTCTCCAAAAATGAAAATGACTTGGTGGTTTCTGGTTGGAAAAATAATATATACTATTGTAGAAAAAATGTAAGTAATTAAAAGGGAAGGGAATTTTCATTTGACATTCTTTCAAGAATCTATTAACAATTGTCTACACATAGGTACACATTCACACTCATATCAACAATATTATATATAAATCAGAATACACTGTCAGTGTTGTTTTTAGCCTGAATTTTCCTCAGCCATATGTTGTGGAGGTCTTTGCAGATCATGCATTAAAAGAAGAATATTACATTTTAACGGCTGCATAACATTTTGCTTATGGATATATCTTTGAGTATTTAAACAATTCCACAAATGATTGACATTTCAATGTCTTCAGGTAAAGAATATTAGCTTTACAATGTCTCTGACATCCATACCTTTCTTCAAATCTCACTGCCACCACCTACTCTAGTTCAGGCCTTCACTAAATCTTATCTGGTCCACATATTAGACTTCTAGCTTCCTAATTAGTCAATCTCTGCCCATTCCATTTTGTTCTATACACTTTCCTGAAGCAGTGCTGATTATTTTCTTGATCAGTATCTCCCACTGACCCCTTTTTACCTGATCTTCAGTCAATATGAACAAAAAAATTACCTCTCCAACCATATGTTCAGTTCTTATTTGTTCCAATATTAAAACATGGGTTAAGTCCAGCTGTGTTTTGTTTGGCCTATGCGGTTTTAAAACTTAGTGAATCTGAGTGCTTTCCAGCGTGGCATGCCTTTTCCTCTGCTTCACCTTTGCCAGGTTTTTCTCACATATTCACTATTTGGCTTTGAGTATACACATTAAACATAACTTATATTTCCACCAGGTCAAACTATTGTGTTTCGTGAACATGTGCAGCTTTGTTTCTCACATTCCTGCCACTGTGCATTACTTTGTTTTTTTCTTTACCAGAAACTTAGCTGTTCTCTAATTCACAACAATCACAATTTATGCAACCTTATTTCAAACCACTAGTAAATGTAAATAATTTTGTGAAGAATTTCCTGTGCTTTTGAATAAGATAAACTATTTCTCTCTTTTCTTAAAAAATCCCTGTGGCACTTTATATGCTTTATTGTGTAACCTTTATTTTTCTATTTGGTACGATAGACATTTTAATGCTGATCCCTTAGCTAGAGTCTATAAGATATTGAAATGATGCCTAATCTGCACCTACACTGTGCAAGACACTAAGCTAACAGATGCAGCATATAAATGTAAATTGTTGAAAGAATTTGAATCCACATCTGGGAGAAGATAAAGTAAATGAAGCAATGGCTACAGGGCTGCACCACCTCTTATGGGAAGTCAAGTGCTTATTGCTACAGGACTTAGAAATCCCAGGGACTTATTTTCTTTCACTCACATCTTCTAGCTTTCTGCACTTTCTGAATTCCAATATCTAATACTATTTCCATGGTTTTATATTTTGTGCTATCTTTCTCATCACTCAAAAGCTGTTTTTCATTGATCTATTTCAAATCTCTCACAAAAGGCATTTCTGTGAGTACAATTTGGGATGATATGCCTGCTTTTAAAAGCTTTAGTTTACCTCACAACCACATATGTCACTATCACCTTTATTTATAGAGTTTAGCTATCTTTCTTTACATAGGATCTCTTGTATTAGAGTTCACCAGAAGAAAAAATCAATATAATTCCCTATAATGAATTCATATTACATAGGGATATTATATTATATAATTAGAAAATAATATATAATATTGTATCTCTCTCTCTCTCTCTCTCTCTATATATATATA
>NC_043717.1:89745572-89781421 GCF_006229205.1 Suricata suricatta
GATTCATTATAAGAGTTAGGTCTGCCATTTGCAAGTTAGAGAAGCAAGAAAGCCAGTGGTACAATTCAGTCTGAGTCTGAAGACCTTAAGAACTGGGGGAGCAAATGATAAATTCCAATTCAAGTTCAAAGGTTCAGTATTTGATGGGCTGATGATGTCTCAGTCTAAGTCCAAAAGCCCAGGAACCAGGAGAACTGACGTCTGAGGACAGAAGATGGATGTTCTAGTTCAACCAAAGAGCAAATTTTCCCTTCTTCCCCCTTTTTATTCTATGCAGACCCTCAGTGGATTAGATCTTGCCCACACACATTGTGAATGCAATCTTTACTCAGTCTATCAGTTCAAATGCTAATCTTTTCCAGAAATACCTTGGCAGGTGCACCTAGAAAAAATGTTCACCGGCTATATAGCATCCCTTAACCTGGTCAAGTTGACACACAAAATTAACCTTTCCACCTCCTTTCTCCTTTCTCTCTCTTTTCTCTGTCAAAATTAACTTTACAGTATCATTAGCAATTAATTAATGATCATTAATTAATCATTATTCATTCTTGTTCAATTTTTATACAGTACAATTTACATATCTCTTTATATAGTATGTATTTGGGATATTACTTTAACTACATAGTTATTTATAACTTGTTAATGTATTTTCCAAAGAAAAGACAGTGATTTCTAATATGAAACCTTGTGTGAAACTATTTAAAGAAACATTAAAAAATATTACTATTTATCTTTCCTTTGTGTTGAGGGATGATGGGTTAGGCAAAATATATTAACAAGGTGAAAGAGATATCTCAGTTGTGGATAAAGGTGGGTAATGAAGAAAGTGATACCAGGAAGAAACCAAACTGGAAGATGAATGAGAGATACAGCAGGATGAATCACAAGATTTAATTTTCATTAAAGTCACATTGAAAACAAAAATAGGAGGAGTTATCAACTTTATTATGAAACATTTTCTCCAAGATTATATCTCAGTGGATCTCACTCTGCAGATGATTTTTCTAATGTGGTCCATTAGTTGATAACCAACATTCTAGACAAGCTATTAGACAGAAAATACTTATAGGAAACATAGCTACAATTCATCTTAATATTTGAAAAAATGATAAAATATCAGTGACATACATTATGACTATATGTTTATAAATTCTCTAGAATCAACTAAAATTTTAAAAATAAAAAAGATAACTGTACAGAATGAAAATAGATATATGTAAAATATTAGTTTTCTTACATATTAGTACTAACTAGTGAGAAAATACAAATTTGTTTCATGATAATACCAGGAGTGATGTTGTTATACTCAGATTTTAATATCACCCCCAAAAACCAGAGACCACCAGGGAGACCGAATCACGAATGCAAAAGCAAAGGGCTTTATTACGAATTTAGGCCCGGCCAGCCTAAACTCGGGCTCACAGACTTCAACAACACACTGGATCCACCGGGAGCGAGCCCCGAACATGGCGGGGTAGGGGCTTTTATGAGTTTGGGAAGGGGGAGTTACAGGAAATTGTGACACAGGTATATTGACAGCAGGTTTAACCATTCATTGATATTTTTGGTGGGAGCCAATCATAACACCTAGAGTATTGACCAATCACAGAGTGGGCCCAGGACCCTCACGTAGGGTGTGACTAGTCTTAACCTCCATCTTTAGGCCCGCCCTTAGATATGTTAAAGGTGTTAGCTGGTCTTTCCTGATTGGGCGTTACAAGGGTTGTCTGAGAAGCTGACACTTAGGCCTCCAAGGTCAGAGTCAGTTTGATTCAGACCTGTGTCCTTACAATGTCAGCAAAATGGTGGAATAGAAGTTTTCTTCTTTCCTCCTCCTAGAGAACACCAATATAGACTCTCAGCTACAGACAGGAGTGCTTTTGTGGACAAAAATATAAATTGCTCAGGAATAAACTTATAAAGAAATGGGCAAAACCTATAAGACAATAAGAACAACAGTAAAACTTTGTTGGGGGTATAAAATGAAAATAAGTGAAGATCTTGTTATAGACTAAATATTACTCCTCAGAATTGATATGTTGAAATCTAATCCTCAATATGATGCTGTTAGAAGGTGGAAACTTTGAGAAATAATTAGGTGATGAAGGCAGAGCCCTCATAAATAGTACTTGTGCTCTTTTAAGGAGATTCTAGAAAGCAAGCTTACTCTTTTACACCATAAGAAGATCTAGAAAGTCTTCTGCAACTCAGAAGTGGACACTCACCAGAATACAACCATAGTAGTACACTTATCTTGACTTCCAGTTTCTAGAACTGTGAGATATAAATGTCGTTTATAAGTCAGAGCCACATAACATTTTGAGAAGCATTGAATATAAAATTTTGAGCAAACCCAAACAAGGCTCTTGTTTTCATGAAATTGTAGTCTAGTAGAAGAAACATCTATTAAGGTGTTGGAAGCCATTTCTGAACTCACTAAAGTTGATAAAAGTCCTTGTGAGGTAAGGCGGGTTTGCAAGGCCTTCCACTGTCAGATGGTGACCAATATCCACCCCCACTCAATTATTTTTGTTTGAGCATCGACCCTGCAAGGCACCTTGTTGATTGGTATGTGGAGTGACTTGTCCCCTTATCCTAAAATGTGCTAATTGCAACTTTGAAGAAATTTATTGTAGGGATTTCTTTTGTGAATATAGGAGCAAATATTACATTTCCTGAGAAACCTGTTTTAGTTTCCCTCAAGAAAACAGACTATTAAACCTTGTTCACAAAGAACTAACTTTTGCTTTTGCTATGCTAAAAACATTGCCTTGTATTTGAATGCTGAAGATACCTTCCTTCCCCATATGATAAGCATCTAGTCACCTACTTCAATCACTATTGATAAAGATTATGCATGAGTCTTCCACCAATCTATGTTCTTGGAAATTTTTACGTACCAAAGAATTTGTCAAAGAAATTATTGTCTAAGGCAAATGCCATTTCTGTTTTGACCTCATACGTTTTTCCCCCCATAAATAAAGCTGGCTTTCCAGTCAGTGCAGAGATGCCTGCCTGGTGATCAGAAAGAAACTCGTGGCTCTCTCATTCTCTCTCTCTCACAGATACCATCCATCCTTCAGGGAACCCTGAACCTGCTGGAGCTGTACTCTGGTGTTAAGGAAAAAATATATATATCTCAGGGCACCTGGGTAGCTCAGTTGGTTGAGTGTCTGACTTTAGCTAAAGTCATAATCTCATGGTTCTGGGTTTGAGCCCCACATCAGGCTCACTGCTATCAGCCTGTCAGTGCAAAGCCTGTTTCAGTCCTCTGTCCTCCTTTCTCTGCCCCTCCCCCACTTGCACCCAAAATAAAAAATATATATTAAAAAAAAGAAAGAAAAAAAATCTCTCTCTCTCTCTCTCTCTCTCTCTCTCTCTCTCTCTCTCTCACACGCACACACACACACATACACACACACACATACAGACACACACACACACAGAAATGGAGGTTCTGGTTTCAAATAAGTTAAGGTAGCACACACCACTCTGCTTCTCCCACTGAATATAGATAGTAAATCCTAGACAGAATTAAATTCTCCAGATATATGAGGACAACAAAAAGTAAATAATAGCAGGTAGAATAGGGGAAAAGACCAGAATTAAACTTTCCAATTGAAATTCCAATAGATTTAACTTTTTTTTCCATTTGATATTCTGCATGGTTACGTAAGAAAGAATGAGGGGAGCAGCAGAGAAAAATTAGAGAAATATTCAAGAGAAGTCATCTAGTTCTTGTTCATGAAAAAGGACAAGGAACTACAAGTGAGAAGGAATTTTTTTATTATTTCCATTTTATTCTATGTTTTCTTTGCAATCCAGTACCCAAGAAATTTGTGTTCATGGCAGAGTTAGGCTCAGTAAAGCCATAGCATTCTATCTAGCCAGAAGACCTAAAAGGGAGCTCCTAACCATGTACAAAGTTCCAGAATTGTTAATTTATTCCTGGGCTTGTTCTATACTGTGCAGAGATTAATCTAATACTATTAAGGTGCTGAAAGCATGGGGAACTGAACAGATTACAATCCACGTCCCAAAATGAGACTTGTCTGAAGCACATACAAGATGGGTACCAATAGCACTGTAACGACTTTGGAAACTGAACTGACATTAGAATTTAAAAAAATAGGGGTGCATGGGTGGCTCAGTTGGTTAAGCGTCCAGCTTTGGCTCAGGTCATGATCTCACAGTTCATGGGTTCGAGCTCCGCATTGGGTTCTGTGCTGACAGCTAGCTCAGTGCCTGGAACCTGCCTCAGATTCTGCATCTTCCTCTCTCTCTCTGACCCTCTCCCACTCATGCTGTCTCTCAAAAATAAATAAAAACATTTAAAATTTTTAAAAATAAAATAAAAAAACAGAAGACAGATTTGGACATTCCTCTCTGAAACTAATGAGGATGTTACCCAATAAAAAATTTTCAACCTTCTCCAACAGGTTTAAAACAAAACTCACAGGAACATAGTATTCAAAATGTCCAAGATGTAACACAAAATTAACCAGTATGCAGTGGAAGAATTCAAATAGGAAAAGACAAAGAAGACACAAATGTTGAGATGACAAAGTTTTGACTTTTGAGTCAAGTTGTGCTTCAATACTGGCTTCTGACAAGGATTCTCTCTTTGATCAAGCTTTAATCAGAGTCTTCTGATCTCTTTCTCAACTAGGTCTCATCTTTGACCAAATTTCTTGGCTTGCTATGGTCAATTCAGCAAGAATTTTGCCTATCCAACTTAGTAAGAAGCTTTCAACCCTTGATAGCTAACCAAGTTTCTTTTAGTAATTTTCCATCCACTAACTTCTTCACTCTGCCTATTGACTAAAAAAAGCCAGCTTCCCTATTTATTCAGAATTAAGTTCAATCTCTTCTCCCTATTCCAATAGTCTTGTATAAAAATTTCTTGATTGTTTAACTCTAACTGATATAATTTTTCTTCAATAGCTCTGTTGTGGTGACTCAGATAGGATAAAATTTATCATTGACCTCCTGTTTCTCTCATCCAGAACCCTAGGTGGATAACATTTAAGCAATTATCTTTACTTCAAATCCTGATTCACTGTTCTGAATGATAATCTGTTAAAAACATTGTAAGAAAAATATTTTGATTCTTACGGTTCAGACTATATACTCTTGAGTTTGGGTTAGAGTCTCAGGTTTCGGTTTTTGTAAAGGGACCATTGGTTTAGAACATGGGAAATTCTCATAGAATTCTGATTTTATTGAACATTACTACTACTATTGGTATTTGTATTTAGATAGCTCTCATTAGGATTATTTTTCTTTACAAAGATCTCATTTGTAGAAATATTTTAATTGATAATTTGGGACTTCAGTGGTCTCCTTGGGAAACTTGAAAACCTAAAACTGGCTCATCTAAGACATTTCTCATCAACTTCACTTCTTCCCATGTTTCATAACCTACAATCTTCCTTTTGGCTCTCTTACACTATTTGATCTATCCCACTTCAAAACCTCTACCTTTTCTATCTTTCTATCCCTCCCTTTCAGACCTTTTCCTTCACATTCCAGGTCATCAATTTTCTGCTCTCATTTGAACATTTTGGGATTAAGTAACTGGAAAAGCAACCACATGATGATGAAAAAGAAAACAAGAATATTGGAAGCAAACTGGATAGTCTGTTCACTCAAATGGACTTTGAAGATACCCAGATACTGATTGGTGTCTCCTAAGTTCCTCATCCAAAATTTTATCCACAACCTCCATAAAATTTCATGTCATGGCAAAAGAAAATCTTAAAACTTTCTTCAATGGATACTGGTGGGAAGTTTTAGTTCTCTTACAGAGTAGTAAATTCAACTTGTCTCATCTGCCAGAAACACAACAGAGATAAAAAGAAAAAGTGGAACAAAAATGAAAATCAACTTTTTAAATATAAACCAGTGAGTTTTATATTGCTAAAATGTCCACATCTGTTGTGTGTATATTGTGTGTATGTGATGTTTTTCTTTCTCCAGATAGCATTATAAAATAATTTATAAAATCTGGTACAAAGCTCTATCCTAATTGGCTTAGAGATAATCACTTATATAAATTAAATATTCTGGAAACTCGCAATAAGAAAAAACTCTACACCAATACTTTCAATATGGAAGAAAACAAAACATATGTTCTCATAAATTAGGTAAATCTATGGCAAATAAAACTAGTTTAATATTGTTGGCTTAATATAAATAGCTATATGTTCTGAGTTATTAGCATTAGACATACACATTTTATTCTAATTGGGTTTACTAGTCAAATAAGTTATATTTGCTAGATGTTAAGAATATAAAAGTATAAATAATTTTAATCTAAGTGGGACATTATTTAGATAAAATTTTACGTCAACAATAATTATGTTTTATAATGTATCTGCTTAAAAATAGCTTCCAAAATATGTTTGGTAACACAGAAACTTTAATTTATACTAAGTTAAATTAAGTAATAGATATTAAAGTAAAATACTGAAATATTTATTGCTAAGAATCAGTTTAAATTTATATACTTTTGGCTTATTTTTATAAAAATTTGCAGAAGCTAAATAATATCGAGTCTGTTAATAAACATGTTCCTGGTGCACCTGGGTGGCTCAGCTGGTTAAGCTGCCAACTTCGGCTCAGGTAATGATCTCGTTTCAAGACCCGCATCAGGCTCTGTGCTGACAGTTCAGAGCCTGGAGCCTGCTTCAGAGTCTGTGTCTCCTTCTCTCTCTGCCCTTCCTCTGCTCAAGCTTTGTCTCTCTGTCTCTTAAAAATAAATAAACATTTAAAATTTTTTTAAATAATAAACATGTTTCTTTTGCCACTTTGAGAAATTATACTATAGGAAAACACACATCTATAAAAATTGTGAGATGATATGTTCATAAACTTTCATAAACATAAACTGCTACAAAATGCTGATACCTCAAAGTGCTGATACCACTTCATAGTTTTCTCTGTAAAATACAAGTTACTAATGGTTAAAAATTATAATTAATATATTTAAATGAAACTACTAGAAACAATAAGGGCAAAGGGAAACCATTCTGTTAGGGAAAATATGCAAGGTAAGTAAGATGATTTTTGCTAAATAAAAAGGGAGTAATTTTTGTCCTAAAGTGAACTAACTGGAGATGAAAATATAGGACAAAAACCTGAATAAATACAGAAAGTTGTAGATATTTTGTAGAAAAGGAATCATGTTTGTGTGCTTAAACCTAAGATTGGATTTATTTATAAGGTTTTATATGTTTGTTTAAATGAGTTTAGTACCAACGGTATGTGACATGAAATGAGAGTTTGGTTTTCTTTCTGTTAAAATCACTAAATTTTTCTTGGATTATTGGTTTATCTTAATAACAGTTTGTACAAGGATTTTCTTCATCTTTTAAGTAATCTGTCTAGCAAAGATTCTGTATTTTCTTAGATTAATTTATTCTGCTATATGTTGACTTTATCTTATCCTTGATTAAGACATTTAATGTTAAGATTATTTAACTGAGTTTTCCCATTTTTAAAAAAAGCTAAAGTTTTTTCCCCAGTCATGTTACCTTTTGAAATGTTTTGTGACTTTTCTAAACTTGGTAGGTAAATATTCTTTCACAGTAACTCATGATCCTAATTAGGTAAATTTCAAACCTTTTGAGATATTTGACAACTTTTGATATTTTCCTTCCCCATGTCAAACTTGATCTCAAAATGACTTAAAAATCCGACAGCATTTTTTTTCATTTGTTAAAAAAAGAGATGTTAAAAATAATCTTTGTATGATATATTGAATTGTATTTAATTGCATCAAAATTATTGTCAAAGAACAAAAGGTGCTTAACCTTCCCTAGGTTATATTTGTGTGAGTAAAATGTTATTATATAAGTATTTCACAAACTATATGAAGTTCCTAAAAATTTGTAAATGCTCATAAATTTGAATTGCAAAGTGGGAAATATATCAGATAGCCCCTGTAATCCTCATTCCATTATATAAGGAAGTTTACAGCCCAAAATCTAGAAGTCTTCTTGGCTGATTGCCCTTTGGAAAAAGAAACTGGTCATCTCTAACCATTAATATACTTTTCATTTTTATAAATTTTTTTTCATTAAATGGCATCCAGCAAATATCCTCTACTACCAACTCTTAAGAGATAGTTTAGCTAGACTAAAGAATAATGTCATATATCTTTGTACAAGAGGAGAAGTGATAAGAACTCCCTCCTTGACAAAAAATTTAGTCAAAATCCTATGAGCCTTCTCCTCAAATAGGCCTGTCATTGATCTGCCATCCTTGACTTTCTGAGGCCACTTTAACAAGAATCCCATCATCAGTTTAACAAGAATCCCATCACCATTCTTTTTTTTTTTGCGATGTCTTTTATTTTTTATGAGTATAATTTATTGTCAAATTGGCTTCCATTCAACACTCAGTGCTTATCCCAACAAGTGCCCTTCTCAATGCCCATCACCTATTTTCCCTCTTCCCTCACATCCACCCTTAGTTTTTTCTTTGTATTTAATAGTCTCTTAAACTGACCAAGTTCTTTTTAGTAATTTTCCATACACTATCCCTCACTGTCTATTGGCTATTAATCACTAGCTTCTCCTCTTCCAAAGTTGAAATGAATCTTTCTCCCATATTGCAATGGCCAAATAAAGTCTTCCTCAACTGTTTAAATCCTTCTGGTACACTTTTTCATTGATACTTTATCACTTGAAAGTTGTGTGACTTTGGTCAAATTATTTTATTTCTGTGTGACAGTTTTCTCTTATGTAAAATGAGAATATTAGTGTCTATACTTTATATACTTTGTGGGGCTTTTGTCAAGATTAAATAAAATATTTTTAAACTGCTTACAACATACAATGGTAGCAGTACACAATAAAAACTCAATAAGCATTAGCTACTATTATTATAACATATTCCTAGGGTCTTATCTTGTCCATATGCAAAATAAAAATCAATAAAATCAAAGAATGATAAGAAATGCATCAACAGGTAATATTTCTTTTTTTAACATTATTTTTGAGGAACAGAGAGAGACAGTTCATGAGCAGGGGAGGGGCAGAGAGAGAGGGACACACAGAATCCAAAGCAGGATCCAGGTTCTGAGCTGTCAGCTCAGAGCCTGATAAGGGGCTCAAACCCACGAACTGTGAGATCATGACCTGAGCTGAAGTCGGGCACTTAACCGACTGAGCCACCCAGGCGCCCCATATTTCTTTAATATGATGTTTACTGATAATAACACATTTTCTGAGCACTGTGCTAGATACAGAATAAAATTATATTCAGGGAAACACAAAACAGAACCAAACTGACTCTTACAGAGCATGTGCTATATGATAGGCATTGTGCTAGGAACTAAGGCTACAAAGAAGAATGAGCTATGTTCTTGGCCTTTGAGTAGCTTGCAGTCAAGTGGGAGACATATACATAAAAACAAATCATTAAAATTGAGAAGGTTTAAATATAAGTGACAAATCAGATTTGCCTTTTTAAAGAAATACTATGACAATATTAATGTGCAGAGCAGTTTGGAGAGCAATGAGGCAAAGGGGGAGACCAATGAGTTTGCTGATATAATCATTCAAGTAAAGAATAATGAGTCTGAATAAAGGAACTAGCAATAGGAATGAAGGGAAAGGGTGTGGATCTGAGATGTGCAATGTCAGGTGAACTTTTAAGGAAAGATAAGCCTTGGGGATTATAGAGCATAATGACAGTATTAATATATGAAGACCTATCACGTGGAACAATATTTATTTTCCTCAAAGTGTATCAGGAATCTAGATTTAAGGAGAACAGATTACTAGGAGGCACAGATAAGGACAAAATTAAGCAGCTCTTGCATTAAGCGCTTCATGTAATTAAAGAGATTTAGAGTAGGGTATGGATGGACATTTAAGCCACAAATGTTGTGAAGAGTATTCATACATTTTGTATGGAATTAATCTAGACTACTTCTAGGCCCAGTCAAATGTGTCATTATTTCCTTAATGAGCCTTATATTTTTCTACCTCTATTTTGTGTATTAACCCAAATTATTTCCAATGGTGTAAATAAGTCTTTCTTTTTTATATAAAAAGTGATTAACATATATGTTAAGTATGTTTCTTTAAATTAGTATATAGTCCTAATTTAAACATGTATGGAAAAGTATATCAATCTAACATAATCTTTCTCTGCTGATACTGATTTATGATTTTATTCTATAGGTTTACCTCCAAACAAACTTCTTTTTATATCATTATCTTTTTTAATTCTAGTTTTATTGGGGTATAATTGACAGATAAAATTATAAGACATTTAAAGTGTACATTTTAGTGATTTGATATATGTATACATTATGAAAGGAGTCCCTCATCTAGTTAACTTTATTTTCAAATGATAAGCTTATAATATATTGATTTATTATGTGATCTTGAAAGACAGAAAATTTAGGTATATTGTTTGAAATAAAGTTATTCAAGTTTTCTCTTCAGTATTTGGGATTTTCCATATGTTATAAACTAAATTGTGTCCCCTCAAAAATTCATATGTTGAACCTCTAACCTATATATGACTATATTTAGAGATAGATTCTTTAGGGAGGTAATTAAGGTTAAATTAAGTAATGAGAGTAGGAGTCTAATCCAACAGAAACCACCAGAGATACATCTCTTTCTCACTCCTTGTGCAGACAAAAATTCATGAGAGCACACAGAACAAAGGTGTTGATCTAAAAGTCATGAGGAGATCACTCATGAGAAAAAGGAGTCTATTGGACCTTGATATGGGACTTTCAGCCTCCAGAACTGTGAGAAAATAAATTTCTGGGTTTTTTAAAATTTGTATAACATTCCATTAATCTCTCCTATATCCAAGATATCTATGATGTTTCTTTTCTCATTCCTTTTTTGAAAAATTTTTTAAGTTTAGTTTTGAGAGAGAGAGACAGTGTGAGGAGGGGAGGGTCAGAGAGAGACAGAGAAACAGAATCCGAAGACAGGCTCCAGGCTCTGAGCTGTCCTCACAGAGCCCGACACAAGGCTGGAACCCACGAACTGTAAGATCATGACCTGAGCTGAAGTCGGAAGCTTAACCAACTGAGCCACCCAGGTGCCCGAAATTTCTGTTGTTTATATCACACAGTCTGGCATTTGGTTATAGTAGTGTGAACAGACTAATACAGATTTTGATACTATGAAGTGAGATGCTACTGTAACAAATACCTAAGAATGTGAAAGTGACTTTGGAATTAGATATTGGTAAATACTTGAAAAGTTTGAGGATATAGTCTAGGAAAGCCTACATTGCCTTGAAAGATCTGTTGATAGACCTATGAGTGTTAAATGTAATTCTAGTGAGACTCAGATGGAAACAAGAAACATATTATTAAAAACTGGGGGAAGGGTGATCCTTTGTTATAAAGCAAAAAAACTTAGTTGAATTGTATTCTAGTGTTTTGAGGAAGGTAGAATTTGTGAACGATGAAATTGGATATGTAACTTAGACTTATTTTTATTTAAAAACTTTTAATGTGTATTTATTTTTTTTTGAGAGAAAGAGACAGACTGTGAGTGAGAAAGAAGCAGAAAAAGAGGGAGACACAGAACCCTAAGCAAGTTCCAGGCTCTGAGCTCTCAGCACAAAGCCCAATGTGTGGCTCAAACTCAGGAACCATGAAATCATAACCTGAGCCGAAGTCTAACACTTAACTAACAGAGCTACCCAGGTGCCCTATAACAGACTTTGAAGCAAAATATTGAAGATGCAGCCCTGCCTCTCCTTTTTACAGTAAAAGTGTGAGAAGAGAGAGATAAATTGAAAGACTCATTAAGCAAAGAGGAATCAGAACTTGAAGATTTAGAAAATTTTCAGTTTATCCATATTGCAAAAAAATGAGACAAAGTGTGTTCTGAAAATATAACATTAAGGATGTCGCTGAACGATCATTTGATAAGGAGATGAATATGGATTTGAACTGTGGATCTAATCAGCCATTTTACCCAAATCCAGGAGTAAAGATGGGATTATACAAGCAGAGACTTGGCTAATTTGAACAAAGGAAACAGACGTAGGATGAAACAGAGGAGAATTTTGGATTTCTGGGATTCTTTTTTTTTTAATGTTTATTTATTTGTTTTTGAGAGAGAGAGAGAGCGAGCACAAGACGGGGAGAGGCAGGTAGAAAGAGGGAGACATAGAATCTGAAGCAGGATCCAGGCTCTGAGCTGTCAGCACAAAGCCTGACACTGAGCTTGAACCCACACACTATGAGATCATGAATTGAAGTTGGTCACTTAACTGACTGACCCATTAAGGTGCCCCTGGATTTCTGGGATTCTACAGGATGAGACAATAAAGCTAGTCTACTACTAAGGAATGTTATTCTTTAAGAAAAGAGAATAATCCTGGCTGTGATTTAGATAATTAGGGCTTCTTGCTTGGTTTAAAAGGGTGGGGCCACTGCCTCCATCTCCTCAGGCCTGGCTGCTGCCACGTGCAAATACAAGAACAGGGATGCCATCTAGGAGCATGAAGGTGATGCTGTTGAAATGGTGGACCTGGAGGAAAGAGCAGTGACTCACAGAATTATACTTGATATTGAAATTTAGTTGAATTTGCCTTGCTAGGTTTGGGGATCCCTTGAATACTGTCACCTCTTTCTTCTTTCCAATTTTTCCCTTTTGGAATGAAATTGTCTATCCTATACCTATCCCACCATTGTGTTTTGGAAGCATATATCTTGTCTGGTTTCATAGGTTCACAGCTGGAGATCAATTTTGCCTCAGACCAAATTGTTATATTTCATTTAGATGATATCTATATGAAACTTTGAACTCTAGACTTTAAAGTTGCTGCTGGAATGAGTTAAAACGTTTTGTGCTATTGGTGTAGAATGAATGTATTTTGCATGCAAGAAAAACAAGACTTTGGGAAGATTAGGCAGTGGGATATTATGGACTGGATTGTGTTTCCCTCCAGATTCATATGTTGAAGACTTAATCCCCAATGTAATTGCATTTGGAGATAGGGCCTTTAAGAGGGTAATTAAGGTTAAATTAAATATGAATGAGGACTTATCCTATAGGATTAGTGACCTTATAATAAGAGAAAGAGACAGCAGATATCTCACTCTCTTTGCGTGTGCACACAAAATTTTATGTAAAGACACAACTAGGCAGCAGCTATTTGCAATCCACAGTCTTCACCTGAAACCAAACTCTGCCAGACTTTGAACTGTGACTTCTAGCTTCCAGAATTGTAGGAAAATAAATTTCTTCTAAAATATGCAGTCTATGGTATTTTGTTATGCACTTCAGATTACTAATACACCATTTCTTTTCTTTTCCCGATTCTGCATTAATTTATAACAGTAGTCTCTGGCTCCCTTTCTTGTCTCTATATCTTCCAAAACCTTTTATATAAGTGGAGAAAAGAGGTTTCCTTTGTCATAATAGAATTTTTATACACTTTTCCTTTTATCTGCCATGTGTTTATATTGACTATGTCCTTTGTATTTTTATTATTATTTTAAAACCTTGGACATTCATAAATTAAACTGAATAAAAATGAAATCAGAGAAGGCAGACAGTGGTAATAACTAGCCATTTGGGTTTTTGGTAGTTTTGCCTTCAGAGATCATGTATTGCTTTTTGGGAAAGTCTCTCAATAGATATAATATTGGTAGGCATAGTGCCATCTGTTAGAAAGGTAGCAGGAATTATGAGAAATCCTTATGATAATCAAAAGGCAATTATTAAATAGTTTTCTTAGCAGTTTTGGTATGTTCTTCTTAGGGGAAAAAGAGATTTTTAAATTTTTTATTCTAAAGGATGTTTTTCATCTTCTTAAAATGCCACCACCACCAATATAGTCAGTATTTTTCTCTGGTGTTGTAGATGTGAATTTTAATATCTTATGGGAAGTTCAACATTAGGAGATGGAAACATCTGACAGCAGATGTTTTCAAAGGTAAGCTAGACTCAGTGAGTACAGTATTCAGATTCTGGATTCACTAAATAGTTGGTTAACTGCCTATTGACTTTTTTCACTCACAAATCAAGAAATTATCTTTGCTATCTTATTTGTACACATAGAGTTTAATGGGAATAGAGGAAAAGCAAACAGCTTTTCCAATTCTGGAGTAGAGATCCTATGAGGAGTTTCAGAAATAGAATTCCATTTTCTCAATCACCTAATCTATAAATCCAGTGTTTATACCATATTTTCTGTCTAAGACTAAATAGAATCTTAATTACAATAAATGGTGAAGGCTTGTGTGAATCTCAGAAGGACTTTGGAGTGTATTCATTTTCTATTGCTGTATAAGAAATTACCATAAAGTTTGCAACTTAAAACAAAAACCCATTTTTTTCCTCACAATTCTATGGGTTAGAAGTTCAGATGGGCTCATCTGGCTTTTCTACTTACAGTCTATAAAGCTGAAATCAA
This sequence comes from Suricata suricatta, assembly GCF_006229205.1. Taxonomy (NCBI): domain Eukaryota; kingdom Metazoa; phylum Chordata; class Mammalia; order Carnivora; family Herpestidae; genus Suricata; species Suricata suricatta. The sequence goes on from NC_043717.1 coordinate 89,759,991, forward strand.
ATTGTTGCTTCTCTACATAGAGTCTACAGAGCTGAAATCAAGTTGTTAGCTGGATAGGCTCTTTCCTGGAGACCTGTGGAAGAACCCGATTCCAAGCTCATTCAAATTTTTGGCAGAATTCAGGTCCTTGGAATTATAGGATTGAACTACCCATTTTCATGCTGTCAACCAGGGACTGTTCTCATCTCATAGAGACCATTTTCAGGTCCTTTTCCTATGACCCCTTCCCTCTCAACAATGGAAGACCTCCTTAATGTCACATTCTCTCACACTTTCATTCACTTTGAAATCTCATTCTGTTATTATCCAGATGAAACTTTCTATCATGTTTAGGCTCACCTGGATAATTTTCCTGAGGGTGACTGTTAGAATTCTATCATACAAGACAAAAAAAAAAAAAAAACAACAACAACAACAAAGAATACTAAAGAAAAGCAATAAAAGAAAAACGGTAAAAATAAGCCAAAAGCTGAAAACAAACTGAAACAAATTTCAGATTTCTAAGTGTGGAGTATGATCATGTTTGACAGCAAGAAAAAAAATGTATACTTTTTAAATACCCTAATAAGCTAGGTTCGCTGTTACTTTTTTAAATTGACAAGCATAGTAGATCAAGATTTATGCTCCATATGGCATCGACTAGACAAATTGTTAATTGTCTACATATCTTGACTATAATGAAAAATGATAAAATTAACGTTAGAGTGCAGATATCTCTGTAAGATAGTGATTTCATTTCCTTAGGATATATACCCAAATATAAGATTGCTGAATAATATGGTAGTTCTATTTTTAATTTTTGTGAAATTTCATACTGCTTTCTATAATGGCTACACCAATTTACATTTTCAACAGCAGTGCACCAGGGTTCCTTTTTTCATATATCCTTATAAGAATTTGTTATCTTTTGTCTTTTTGATAGTAGCCAACCTAATAGGTCTGAGGTGATATTTCATTGTCATTTTAACTTGCATTTCCCTGATGATTAGTGATTTTTCAGGACCTTTTTATACAATTATTTTCCATTTACATATCTTCTTTAGAGAAATATCTATTCAAGTCCACTGTATTTTTTTAAGTTTTTTTAAGTATTTTTTTTATTTTGAGAGAGAGAGTGCTAGCAAGAGTGAGGTGAGGGGCAGAGAGAGAGAGGTTAGAGAGAGAATCCCAAGTAGGCTCCCTTCTGAAAGTGCAGAGCCCAACACATGGCTCCAACTCATGAATGTGAGATTATGACTTGAGCCAAAATTAAGAGTTGGATAATTGACCAACTGAGCTACCCAGATGACACCCTCTGCCTATGTTTAAATCAATAGTTTTTACATTAAGTGTTTGAGTTTCTGATATATTTTGAATATTAACCCCATTATATACATGGTTTACACATATTTTCTACCATTTTGTTAGTTGTCTTTTCATTTTGTTGATGATATCTTTTGCTCAGCAGAAGCTTTCAGTGTAATGTAGTTCTACTTGTTGATTTTTGCATTTGCAGTTTGTGCTTTGGGAAATCACTATCAAAACCTATGTAAACATGGTTTTTCCCTTATTTTTTCTCTTAGAAATTTTGTGGTTTTAATCTTTTTTAAAAAATTTTTAAAAACTTTAATGTCTTATTTATTTTTGAGAAAGAGAGAGACAGAATTAGCAGGGGAGGGTCAGAGAGAGGGAGGTACAGAATCTGAAGCAGGCTCCAGGCTCTGAGCTAGCTGTCAGCACAGAGCCTGACGCAGAGCTTGAACCCATGAACCGTGAGCTCATGACCTGGGCTGAAGCCGGACACTCAACTGACTGAGCCATCCAGACGCCCCTTAAAAATCTTTTTAAGTGTGTTTATTTATTTTGAGAGAGACAGAGACAGCATGAGCAGGGGAGGGGAGGGAAGAGAGAATCCCAGGCAGGCTCCACACCCTCAGCACAGAGCCTTGCAGGGCTTGATCTCACAAAACTTTGAGATCAGACGCTTAACTGACTGAGCCACCCAGGTGCCTCGTGGTTTCAATCTTATGTTCAAGTTCTTTTTTTTTTAAATAGTTTATTGTCAAATTGGTTTCCATATAACACTCAGTGCCCTTCCTCCATTACCACCACCTCTTATCCCCCTTCAATGCTCCCGTCATTTTCTTAATCCAGTTGGAGTTGACTTTTGTAAGTAGTATAAGATTAGGGTCCATTTTTATTATTTTTCATGTGAATAATAATTTTACAGCATCATTTATTGGAGAGAGTTTTTCCATTGAGTGTTTTGGTTCCCTTGTCAAATAGTACTTGACCACATATGCAAGGGTTTCATTAGTTTATGTGTCTATATCAAACTCATACTGTTTAGATTACTATAGCTTTGTAATATATTTTGAAATCAGAATGGTGATACTTCCAGCTATTTTCTTTCTCAAAATCACCATGATTTTACTTTTTTTTTTCCTGTGAAAAATCTGGCTTTCTTTTATGGGGTGTGGTTCCAATGGCAATTTAATTTCAGAGCTGTTGATGTGTTTTTTTAATGTTTTGTTTTTTTTTAATGTCCTGTTGCAAGAGTGCCCATTGGACTCTTTTTGTGATGCCTGGAGAATCAAAGTGACTTTGCTGGACTAGGATGTTTGTTGTGGTGTCCTCTTGCTGTTTCTTCTCATTCCCTGCTTTCTGATGTCTCTCAGTTGTGGTGAGGATAATGAGGTCCAGCAAGGAAGGAAAACAGCTCTCCATCACATGTTCTTTTATTGTTAGAAGGTTACAATCCATCTTTCTTGTTCTTGCTTCTGCACTCACCTGGTGTTGTTAGCAAGACTTCTGTTCAATTTATGAGAGGAATTGACCTACCTTGCCTGTTTCCTGTTCCTTTTTCTTCAAGTCAGGAAGAACCAGTCTATTCAAAACCAATTTGTTTTCCACTTTCTTTCAGTTTTCCTTTTTTTTTTTTTTGCCTCTTGCATTATTTCCAAGGTTTGTAATTGTACTTTATAGAGAGAAATAGGGAGGAAAAATCTATACTACCATGATTAGGCAAAAAGTCATATCTACTCTTAAATATTTATTTTTATATTTAATATAATTTATTGTCAAGTTAGTTAACATACAGTGTATACTGTGTGCTTTTGGATTCAGGAGTAGATTTCCATGATTTATTGCTTATATACAATATCCAGTGCTCATCCCAACAAGTGCTCATTCATTTTTGTTTTCATTCTTTAAAAATTTTATTATGAGTTATGAGAAAACTTAGACAATAAAATGTCTCAAGAAAAGTTAAACTGAGAAGTTTCCTAAAGTATGCTGTTTTTAGATGTTTTCTTTTTATTTTAATTCATTTACGTACTTACCAGATTATTATTTAGAGAAACTATTATATCAGACTGTAATAAAGGACTAAGCTGAAATAGTTATATGTAAAAATGATTGTATTGTTTTGATTAATATTTTCTAAATAATTGTGCATTATTTAATATTTTATCTCCTTATTAAAATTTTTGGTTGTTAATTTATTATTGAGACAGAGACAAACAGCATGAATGGAGGAGAGGCAGAGAGAGAGGGAGACACAGAATAGGAAGCAGGCTCCAAGCTCTGAGCTGTCAGCCCAGAGCCTCATGCAGGGTTCAAACCCACAAATCACAAGATCAAGACCTGAGCTGAATTTGGACACTTAACTGACTAAGCCTCCCAAGCACCCTTATCTTTTTATTTTATATTGACATAATTATATTTTCATTCTCCCCATTTCTTTTGGGTCTGTACTTCTACAATCCATATGAATAAGATAATAAACGTGCCATATACAAGAGTGTTTTTTTGAAAAAATTATTCTCTCCTTTTTTTGAAAAAATTATTCTCTCCAAGTGTCAAATATTCTAGGTATGCTTGGTTTGCTATGTATGCTGTTGCATGTTTGTTAGTCTGCATGGTTTTTATGTTTGTTTACTCAGTAATTCATTCAAAACACATATTTACTGCATCCCTTTTATGTGCCAGGCACTGTAACTCCTATTACATACAAGGAATACAAACATTAATGAAGTGATTCCTGTCTTCAAGGGGTTTGAAGTCTACTGAGGGAGGCAGAGAAATAAATAGACCAGTTTTAATAAAGAATGCTCTGAAAGTAATAAACACAGAACCAAAAAAAAGTTTATCAAACTTAGATTAAAAAGAGTGCAGATAATGGGATGTTCCCCAGAAGATGTGATATATGGGCTGAGAATTTAAGTGTACACAGACATAATTACTGAAATATATACATCAATATATATATATATATATATATATACACAAATATATATGCTATCTCAGCCAGAAGGAATAACATGCAAAAGCAGGAGTCACAAAAAGGCATACCATTTTCAAGGAATATTAATAAATTCAAAACAATTGTAGCAGGGAAGTGACAAAAGAAGAATCACTCAAGATCAGTTATGTCATGTTTAAGAGTTTATACTTTAGTGACAAGGAAATGTGATATTAAAAGTATTTAAGTAAGAAAAGTGATGTGATAAGATTTGAGTTATAGAAATATGAGTGTAGAGGATGGATTGGAGAAAACCATAACTTGAGGCAGAAAGATATGTTAGCTTAGTAAAGTTATGTAAGGGAGATACCCTGAATTAAGGTGATTAATGTTGATTCAAAGAGAAGTAGATGGGTTCAAAACCTATTTCAAATGTATACTTTAATTAGAAATTGAACTAAACTGTATTTCAAATAGATCTCAGTAATGAGTTTAATGTGATGTGTAAAGGAGAGGTAGGACTCTAGGAAGACTCCTTGTTTCTTTTTTTTTTTAATTTAATGAAGAATTATAGGGCCATTCACTAAGATAAAAAAAGGTCATTTGTGCTCTCTTATTCCAGGCATCCACTGTTGTTGATCAGTCTTCCTGCTAGAAACATTTTTAACTTAATTTTTACAGCTGCTTCACTTTCCGTAGAAGCCTTATTCATGCTTTAAGACATTATTGGTGCTTTATAGTGCTTTTTTCTCTAATTTTATATTCTTATTTTTAATATTTCATTTTTATTGTATTTTTAATATCACATATTGTATCCCATATAGAACTTTTAGGGCTCAATATCAATTATCATGTTTATTATGTATTGGTTTACTTTATATTAATTTAATGAAATTAATTTATTAAATATTAATTTATTATTTTTTTAACATGTTTATTTTTGAGAGAGAAAAGTAGTGAGAGAGAGTGCATGAAAGGGGCAGGGAGAAGGAGACAGAGAACCCCAAGCAGGTTCTGCACTGTCAGCTTAGAGCCCAATGAGAGGCTCGAGCCTACAAACTGTGAGATCATGACCTGAGCCAAAATCAAGAGCCAATTGATCCACCTAGGTATCCCAATTATTAATTTATTATTAATTATTATTATTATTAATTTATAATTTTAAACATCTTGGGAGCAGGGACTACATAGACTTTATTAGAGAGTAGGTATTCAATGCATGCTTCTTGAATAAATGAACAGATGAATAAATAAATGAAATTAATTGTAACTGCACATACACCAGAGTAGTAGTAATAACATTGAAGGTTTTTTTCTTGGTAAAGGATATTCTAGGTTTCTATCACATAGAAATGTTGAAAACTATTCTGCATATAGCATACACACTGCAGCACAAACAAACAGACACACACAAAATAAATAACACTATCCCTGCCTAAACCACAATAGAAATCATTCTCTATATAAGTATAATTCTGCTGTTTAAAGTCATGTTTACAACATAATATTATTTTCTATTCAAAACCCAAACATGTAGTAATTTTAAGAATATCAAGGGACTAAAGATTTATGAAAATCAAGAATTATTCAATAACAGGAATAACTAAAGATTATTTTTTTAATTTCAACTCCCGCCTGAATGAAATTCTATAGATAGCACACATTCTTATAGGGGCATCCTTAAAGATGTATATTTAATAATGTAGCCCAGAAACCAAGTACAGTGAACATAATATGGATTGCTTACATACATATCACGAATACCTTTCTGAATCCAAACCTTATCTATCTTCAAGCATCACATATAAATTTATTATACAGGATACACACAAATCTGTGGTTAAACCTAGATACTCTAATTCATAAACATGTCACTGTCTTTAATACTGATTTCTCAGATATGGAGTCTGGTCTCTTGACTACCTTTCTGATAGTAGATATAGTTTTTGAGAAGTTAAAACTGCAGTCTGTGACAACCGAAAATGCTATCATGTATCTACATTATAGAGACTGTATTTTTTTTTTTTTTGAGAGACACAGAGAGAGACAATGTGAGCAGGGTAGGGTCAGAGAGAGAAGGAGAGACAGAATCTGAAACAGGCTCCAGGCTCTGAGCCTTCAGCACAGAGCCCGACACCGGGCTCGAACCCACAAACTGTGAGATCATGACCTGGGCTGAAGCCGGATGCTTAACCGACTGAGCCACCCAAGCGCCCCTAGAGACTGCTTTTATATGTAATTTTGATTACTACAGTGCTCTCAACCATTGAGACCAACATGAATGCAATAGTGTCTATTCTGCTATTCTACTACACATCCATTCAGCTTTGCTTTTTTTCCCTTGTTCTTTTTTATTTAAATTCCAGTTAGTTAACATAGACTGCCATATTAGTTTCACATGTAGAATTACACACAGTATCCAGTGTTCATCACAAGTGTCTTCTTTAATAGTGATCACCCATTTAACCAAAAACATTTGTCACAAGAGGAATTATTGAGTTCACTTTTGCAATGCATCCTTAATTTTCTACCACATATAGTTCATATTCCATTTACAAGTCCACTCATCTCCTGGGTCTGTCTGTCTCTTTCTCTGTCTCTCTCATGTAACATGGTGTTATGCTAGTCTCTCACTTATTTTTGGCATCTCAACTTTTATATTGAGTTTCATTTTTCACAATTTTCTCAATTTATCATGCCCTTCATCCATACTAGATTTTTTACATCTTTTCATATGATTCATTGTTTATATTTTCTTATTTTTGCCCATGCTATTCTTCCTACCAGAAACTCACTTCTTTTCCCTTTCTCTGTTTTGCTAAATTTTTATATAGCTTCTCCTATAAAACTTTCACCATCCATTTAGGTAAAAAAAATTCATCTTTGTTTCCATGATACTTTTTCCTGACTTTATTGAAGTATCACTGACCACTAAATTTGTATATATTTGAAATGTATAACCATTTGTTGAACATACTGTCCTTTTCCTATGGTGTGCTCATGGTACTTTTGTCAAAGATCAGTTGACCACAGATGCATGAATTTATTTCTGGGCTCTCTATTCTGTTTCATTGGTTTATATGTTTATTTTTATGCTAGTAAAATACTCTTTTTATAGCTTTGTAATATAGTTTGAAATCAGGAATTACAATGCTTCTATCATTATTCTATTTGGTAAATATTTTTTTTACCTTTAGGGATCTTTTATGGTTTCATCTAAATTTTAAGATTTTTTTTCTTTTGATAAAAAATGGTATTGTGATTTTTTTATAAAAATTACATTAAATCTGTAGATCAAGTTGGGTACTTTGGACTTTTTAACAATAGTAAATCTTCTAATTTAAGAACATCGGATGTCTTTCCACTTATTTGTATTTTCTTTAATTTCTTTTATCATAGTTTTCTAACTTTCACTATGGAAATCTTGCATCTCTTTAAATTTATTTTTTCTTTTTGCTGTTATTGTGAATGTGTTTGTTTTCTTAATTAACTCTCCAGAAAGTTATTTGTTTGTGTATATATACATGACTGAGTTTTGTATATTGACTTTGCATCCTACAACTTTGCTGAATTACCTAGTTCTAACATTATTTCTGTTGAGTCTCTAAAGTTTTTGTATATATAATCATGTCTTCTATAAACAGAGATCATTCCATTTCTTTATTTCCAATTTGGATGGCTTTTATTTTTTGTTGCTTGTCTAAATGCTCTGGCTAGGGCTTCCTATGTTGAAAAAAAGTGAACAGTATGAGCATCTTGTTTTACCCTTGACCTTACAAGAAAAACTTTCAGTTTTCCACATTATTTATGTTAGCTTGAGCTTTGCAGATATACCCCTTATTGTGGTAAGCTTACATTATATTTGATATATACTTAAATTAAGATCATTCATTATGCTGATAACATTTATAAGATATACATACAAATCTCTGTCTCTTACTCTCATAGTAAGTGATCAATACATTATATCTAAGCATTGTTATCACTTTTTACAATTGTATGAGAACAATACAATTCTACTTGTTTCCCTCTTTTTTCATTATATTCTGTGGTGTTCAAAGATAAATTAAATTTTTAAATTTACTTCACTAGCTCATTCCCAAGTATCTAGTGTATTGTTCACTTGATTATCTTATTTTCTAGGCTTCAGACATGGTATTCTAGATGTGTTATGACATTATATGTAATTTCAAATACTATGAGAAGCATGCAAGTATAAATTATAATTTTTTTATTCTGGAGAGAGAGAGAGAGATACAGACCAGACAGAGCATGAGTAGGAGAGGGGCACAGTGCTATAGGGACAAAAAATATAAAGCAGGCTCCAGGCTCTGAGCTGTCAGCACAGAGCCCAATGTGGGGCTCAAACTCAGGAGCAATGAGATCATGACCTGAGCTGAAGTCATAAACTTAAACAACTGAGCCACTCAGGTGGGTGTAAGTATAAATTATAAACAACAGGAATGAAATGCCTACTATGGTATACTTGCTAGTTCAGAAAAATTTCTTCCTTAATGTACATGAATTTCATAACTAAGATTTTCTCACTCCAAAGACAAGTATATCATTATAGGAAGTATAAAATGACCTAATTTTTTTAAAATTAAATGTAGTTTCATCAAGTAACCATTGCAATAAAGCTGATTATTCTCCTCTGTTCATTTTTTTCATATAACATTTAACTTTATAACATATCATATACATTATTTATATATTATGTCTATTGTTCATCTCTTATAATTTAACTTTCACAAGGCCCAAGATTTTTTTATTTTTTAAAAATTATTTACTGGTATATATCAAGTTCCTAGAATACTACCTGCCACACAGTAGGAACAAAATTTATTTTAGTTGAATGACTGAATGAACTATCCCTTAACTTTGTATCCCATTTCTAATTATCCAATCTTTGTCCAACCTATTTTCATCATAGTTTTTTTTCTCAATTCATATCTATGACTTAAAGCATGGCATTTAGGATTTTGGCCTAATTATTCTATTAAAAATATTTAAGTAACATTTTAATGACCTCCTAAACACTAGGCACAATAAAGTCATTTTTCAACCATTGTATTCTGTTTTGCACTACATTTGACACTTTGGGGAAGAACCTATTTCTTGAAACTCGCCATTACCTTTTATTTCCATTATAATATACTTTAGTTTTCGTTTAATTTTCTTTCTGATTATTCCTTCTCTGACTTCTCCCTGTTTGTTTTTTTTCATGAGCCTCATTAATGCTGATACTTAACTTTCGAGATCCATTCTTGACCCACTGCTTTCCTCAGTCTGAATATTTCCCATAAGTAATCTAATTCATGATTGTAGTATCAACTATTATATCTAACTTATAGAATATATAGTTACAAAATAGAGTTGTACACCAAGTTTTGGATTCATATCTAACCACTTGCTGAATAACTCTTCCTAGAAAGTCAAATGTTACCTTAGACTCTTTTGCACAAATACTAAACTCAGTTTAATAACAGAAACTGCTGTTTCTCCTGCCTTCCCTAGTAAATGATACCACCAAGAAAAATAAATAAAGCATCTATATTGTTAAACAAGAAATTAAACTGCAGATAGTATTTGCATATAGCGTAATACTATACACTTTCTGAAAGCCCTAGAGACTACACCAAAAATAGTAATACAAGTAATAAATCAGTAAAGTTTGAGGACACAAAATTAATACCCTTAAATGCATAGTATTTCAATACATTAATAACAGAGTACCAGAAAGAGAAATTAAGAAAATAATTCCAATTACAATTGCACCAAAAAGAATAAAATACCTAGGAATACACTTAATAGGTGAAAGATCTATACTTTGAAAACTATAAAACATTAATGAAAGAAACCGAAGAAGGCACAAATGAAAAGATATTCCAGGAGATGTTGGAAAATAGAGATGGAGAAAGAGGACTCTAGGATTGCTTCATCTCATGAATACAACTAGATAAATATCAAATCATCCTAAATACCCCAGAAATTAATCTGAAGACTGAGAATAACTTCCATAACTAAAGGCAGAGAAGAGATCACATTGAAGAATGTAGGCAGATACATGGTTTGGGAGAGAAACAAAGAGTGGCTGCTATAGTAGGAAAGGAGATTCAGTTGCAAAGAAGAGAAAGAGACAGACTAGCACACAGGGCAACACATGGGGAAAATGAATCCCCATAGCAATTGGCTTGGAAAGGAAGTGTTGAATTTCATGAGTTTAACCTGGACTTTTAAAGGTCAGCTGGCTTGGCTGGAACAGAGCCCAGAAGGCACTGCACTGCTCTTGGACAGAGGACAGGCAAACAGCCCATAGGCATATAACATGGAAACACTGATCTGAAGAGTGCCTGGAGCGCATGGTGGAGAGATTATTTGCTAACCTTGGATCATGTCCCAGAGACACAGCATCCACTGAAAGAGCGCTCTGAGAATGAAGGAACTGGCCAGTGTCATTTCCTTCCCTGCCTGGAGCATAAGCACAGGGCCACTTACAGGAACCAGCACAGCACAGGTACATTCTATCTAACATGCTTATACCAAGCTTTGTTTCTCATATTCTAGTGAAACCACTCCTCCTAGTTACCTTTGCCTCACACTGTGGTAGGTCTCTTCACCCAGAAGACTAGTCCAAACCCTTGCCCGTGCCAGGTGTCTTGATATGGAAGTATTGTGAACCCTTGATTCCATCAGCAGTGGTCAAAAGTCTCATTTCACAAACAGACCAGAACACACTTAGCTAAAACTTGCCATGATCAGGCCAGGCACAAAATATTGCTCACAAAAAGTAAAGTGAGCCTCTGCATATACCTGACCTGAAGGATAAAGATGACAGGATAAAAGAGGAGAGCGCAAACAGCACACATTAGAGACACTCCCCAAAATGCCAGGCTCTGGGGAATAAGCGCCACTACACAACTAGTCACTTCAGGACCTCTTAATCATAAAACCATTACCCTCAAGAATAGGAGACATAACTAACTTAACTAACATACAGAAACTGGGACAAAATGAGAAGACATAGAAATTTATACCAAAACAAAGAACAAGACAAGGAAATAGCAAGAGATCAAAGAAAAATAGATATAAGGAATATGCCAGATAAATAATTTAAAGCAATGGTCATAAGGATCCTCATTGGGTGCGAGAAAAGAGTGGAAGACAAGAGAGTGAGACCCTTAACACACAGATAAGGACAAACATAGCAGAGATAAAGAGCTCAAAAGAAGGAAAACATGGAATGAACAGCAAGCTGGAAGAAGCAGAGGAATAAATAACTTGGAAGACAGAGTAATGGAGAGTAATCCAGCTGACAAAAGAGAGAAAAAAAGAATTATGCAAAATGAGAATAGACAGAGAGAATTCTGTGACTCCACCAAAAAATAATAATATACAAATTATAGAAGTCCTAGAAAAAAAGGAGAGAAAATGAGACAGAAAATTTATTTGAAGAAATAATAGCTAAAAGTTTCCATAATCTGGGGAAAGAAACATATCCAGAAAGAGGAGGTACAAATGACTCCCAACAAAATCAACAAAAGCAGACCAACACAAAATTATATTTGCAAAATTTAGCCATAAATTAAAAAAAAATTAAAGTAGCAAGACAAAAAAAAAAAAAGACTAACTTACAAGGAAAAATCCATTAGGCCAGCAGGTGACTTTTCATCAGAAATGTTCCAAGCCAAAACGAAGTGGTATGATATATTCAAAGTACTAAATGGGAAAACTCAGCATACAGGAATCTTGTACTCAGTAAGGGTATCATTTAGAACAGAAGGAGACATAAAAATTTTCCAAGACAAGCAAAAGCTTAAAGGGTTTATGACCATTAAACTAGCCTTGCTGGAAATATCAAAGAGGACAGTTTAAGTGGAAAGGAGAAACAAAAATTGACAGTATAAAGGTTGGAAACATGAAAGAAGTAAAATGAATATATCTGTAAAAGAATTATTCAAAGAAATCACAAAATAAAAGGATGTAAAATATAATAATATATACCTAAAGGTGGGCAGGAGAGGAGTAAAGAATAGGTTTAAACTTAAACAATCATCAACTTAATATAGACTGCTATATGTAGAAGATGTTATATACTAACCTAATGGTAACTATATATCAAAAACCAATAATAAATATGCAAAGAATAAAAAAGAAAGAAATCCAAATATGTCACTAAACAAAATCAGCAAACCATGAAAGACAAAGATCAGAGAAAACCTTCAGAAACAACTACGAAAGAAGTAATGAAGTGACAATAAATACATATCTAACAATACATACTTTGAATGTTAATGGACTAAATGCTCCAATAAAAAGGATAAGATCATACAATGGATAAAAAAAAAACACCCATCTAATGCTGCCTACAAGAGATTCATATTGGACCTAAGAACTCCTACAGAATGAAAGTGAGGGAATGGAGAAAAATCTATTATGCAAATGAATATCAAAAGAAAGCCAGAGTAGCAGTACCTATATTTGACAAAATAGACTTTAAACAAAGAATGTATTTTTGTGAATGGTGTCAGAAAGTGGTCTAATTTCATTTTTCTACATGTTACTGTCCAGCTCTGCCAACACCACCTGCTGAAGAGGCTGTCTTTTTTCCATTGGACACTCTTTCCTGCTTTGTCAAAGATTAATTGGCCATATACTTGTGGGTCCAGTTCTGGGTTCTCTATTCTATTCCATTGGTCCATGTGTCTGTTTTTGTGCCAGGACCATACTGTCTTGATGATGACAGCTTTGTAGTAGAGGCTAAAGTCTGGGATTGGGATGCTTCCCGTTTTGGTTTTCTTCTTCAATATTACTTTGGCTATTCTGGGTATTTTGTGGCTCCATATGAATTTTAAGATAGTTTGTTCTAGCTTTGAGAAGAATGCTGGTGCAACTTTGATGGGGATTGCATTGAATATGTAAATTGCTTTCGGTAATAATAACATTTTAACAATGTTTATTCTTCCAAACCATGAGCACGGAATGTTTTTCCATTTCTTTGTGTCTTCTTCAATTTCCTTCACAAGTCTTCTATTGTTTTCAGCATATGGGTCTTTTACATCTTTGGTTAAGTTTATTCCTAGGTATTTTATGTTTTTTTTGTGCAATTGTGAATGGGATCTGTTTCTTTCTTTTTCTGTTGCTTCATTTAAGGTGTGACTGATTTCTGTACATTGACTTCATACCCTGCAACATTACTGAATTCATTGATCAGTTCTAGAAGGCTTCTGGAGGAGTCTATTGGGTTTTCCATGTAGAGTATCATGTCATCTGTGAAAAGGGAAAGTTTCACTACTTCTTTGCCAATTCTGATGCCTTTTATTTATTTTTGTTGTCTGATTGCTGCTACTAGGACTTCCAGCACTATGTTAAACAGCAGTGGTGAGAGTGGACATCCCTATCGTGTCCCTGGTTCCAGGAGGAAAGCTCTGATTTTCCCCATTGAGGGTAACATTGGCTGTGGGCTTTTGGTAAATGGCTTTTATGATGTTTAAGTGAGTTCCTTCTATTCCAACTTTCTCGAGGGTTTTTATAAAAAAGAGATGTTGTATTTTGTCAAATGCTTCTTCAGCACATATTGACAAGATCATATGACCTGAATAGACACTTCTCCAAAGAGGACCTCCAGATGGCCAATGGGCAGGTGAAACGATGCTCAGCATCACTCATCATCAGGGAAATTCAAATCAAAACCACACTGCGATACCACTTCACACTGGTCAGAGTCGCTAAAATGAACAAATCAAGAGACTATAGATGCTGGCAAGGGTGTGGAGAAACAGGCACCCTCCTACACTGTTGGTGGCAATGTAAACTGGTGCAGCCGCTCTGGAAAACAGTGTGGAGACTCCTCAAAAAACTATCCATAGAACTCCCCTATGACCCAGCAATAGCAGTGCTAGGGATTTACCCAGGGAATACAGAAGTGCTGATGCATAGGAGCACATGTGCCCCAATGTTTATAGTGGCACTTTCTACAATAGCCAAATCATGGAAAGAACCTAAGTGTCCATCAACTGATGAATGGATCAAGAAGATGTGTTATATATATACAATCGAGTACTATGTGGCAATGAGGAAGAAAGAAATCCGGCCATTTGTAGCAAAGTGGAACGACCTCGAGGGTGTCATGCTAAGCGAAATAAGTCAGGCAGAGAAGGATAGATACCATATGTTTGCATTCCTAGGTCTAACAGGAGAGACCTGGCAGGGGATCAGGGGGAGAGGAAGGGGGAAAGATAGAGGGGGAGAGTGAAGGACACAGATCAAGGGAGACTACTGAATACTGAAAAGGAACCACGGACTGAAGGGAGAGGGGGAGGGAGGGAGGGGATGATGGGGATGGTGGGGGGCATTTGTGGGGAGAAGCACTGGATGTTATATGGAAATCAATTTGACAATAAGCTATTAAAAATAAATAAAGAATGTAAAAAAAAGACAAAGTAGGACATGATATAATAAAATAGAGGACAATCCAAAAAGTACATATAATAAGTGTAAATAAATATTAATGCTCTTAACATAGAAGCATCCAAATGCATAAAGCTATTATTAACAAACAAAGTAATTACTGATAATAAAATAATAATAAGGGTTTTGACAACCTACTTCTATAAATGGACAGATCACCTAAATCGAAAATCAAGAAATAATGGCTTTGAATGACACAGTGAACCAGTTAGATTTAATTGATATATTCAGGAAATTACACCCTAAAGCAGCACAGTACATACTGTTTTCAAGTGTACACACAATGATCTCCAGAATAGATCACACATTAAGCCACAAAACAATCCTCAACAAATTCAAAATATCAAAGTCATGAGTCTTTTATGACCATAACATTCTGAAACTAGAAGTCAGTCATACGAAACAATATGGAAAGACCACAACTACATGAAAGATAAAGGAAATTATACTAAAGAATGAAGCATCAACCCAGAAATAAATGAAGAAATAAAAAGTGTATGGAAATACATGAAAATAAGAACACAAAAGTCCAAAACCTTTGAGATGCAACAAAAGCAGTTCTAAGAGAGAAGATTATGGCGGTGCAGGCCTACCTGAAGAAGCAAGAAAATCTCAAATAAACAACTTAAACCTACACCTGAAAGAAGTTAGAATAAAGAACAACAACAACAAAGTAACAGTAAAAGAAGGAAATAATAGAGATTAGAGGAGAAATAAATGATATAGAAACTAAAAAACAAAAACAAAAAAACAACCAGGAAACAATAGACCAGACCAATAAAACCAGGAGCTGGTTCTTTGAAGGAAAAAAATAATGAATAAAATTGACAAACCTCTAGCAAGACTGAACAAGAAAAACAGAGAAAGGCCTCAAATAAATAAAATCACAAATGGGAAAGGATGTATAACAACCAACACCACAGAAACACAAGAAATTATAAGAGACTATTATGAAAACCTATATGCCAAAAATAGTACAATATAGAATAAATGGGTAAATTCCTAGAAGCATATAACCTACTTAAAACTGAAGCAGGAAGAAATAAAATATTTGAACAGATTGATTGATATTTATCAAGGAAATTCTATCACAACAACAAAACTCGCATTAAATAACTCTCAGAACAGATGTCTTCACAGGCAAGAACTAACGAACATTAAAAGAAAAGTTAATACCTATGCTTCTCAAATTATCCCAAAACACAGAAGAGAAAGGAAAAACTTTCTAATTCATTCTGCAATAAGGCCAGCATTACTCTGATACCAAAACCAGATATAGACACTACTGAAAAAGAGAACTACTGGCCAGTATCCCTGATGAACATAGATGCAAAAATCCTTAACAAAATACTAGCAAACCAAATACAACAATATATTTAAAAAATAATTCACCACAATCAAGTAAGATTTATTCCTGGGTTGAAAAACTTGTTCAATATTTGCAAACCTAACAATGTTATACATCATATTAATAAGAGAAAAGATAAGAGCCATATGATCATTTCAATATATACAGAAAAACATTTGACAAAGTATAGCACCCATTATGAAAAAGCTCTCCACGAAGTACATTTTGAAGGAACATATCTCAACATAATAAAGTCATATATGGAAAAACTTATTGCTAGCATCATCCTTATTGGGGAAAAACTGAAAGCTGTTTCCCTGAGGTAGAGAACAAGAGAAGAATGTCTACTCTCAGCACTTTTATTCAACAGAGTAGTGAACATCCCACCCACAGCACTCAGACAAAAAAAAAGAAATAAAAGGCATTGAAATCAGTAAGGAAGAAGTAAAACATATACTATTTCTAGATGACAAGATACTATCTGTAGAAAACTCGGACGACTTTAACAAAAATCTACTAGAACTCATGAACAAATTCAGCAATTTCCAGAATACAAAATCAATGAAAAAAAAAACCTGTTACATTTTATATACCAATAATGAAGCAGCAGAAAGAGAAATTAAGGAAATAACCCCATTTACAATTGCAACAAAAAATAAGACATCTAGTAATAAAGCTAACCAAAGAGGTGAAAGACCTATAATCTGAAAACTTTAAAACACTGATGACTTTCCCCACCTATGTTCCTCATTGGCTGAATAAATCGTTGATAACCAGAAAAAAAAAAAACACCCCCCCAAAAAACAAACAAACAAACAAAAAACCAAAAAACTACTGATGAAAGAAAGAGCATGACACAAAGAAATGGAAAGACATTCCATGCTCATGGATTAGAAGAACAAATATTCTTAAAATGTCTATACTACCCAAAGAAATCTACACATTTAATGCAATTCCCATGAAAATACCAACAGCATTTTCAGAGAATTAGAACAAACAGCCCTAAATTTGTGTGGAGCCATAAGAGACCCTGAATAGTCAATGTGACCTTGAAAAAAATCAAATCTGGAGGCATCTCAATTACACATTTTGTGTTATATTAAAAAGCTGTAGTAATCAAAACACTATGCTACTAGTACAAAATCTACATAGATCAATGGAGCAGAATGGAAAATCTAGAAATATGCCCACAATTACATGGTCAATTAATTGACAAAGCAAGAAAAAAAATCCAATTGGAAAAGACAGCCTCTTCAACAAATGGTGTTGGGAAAACTGGACAGAAATATGCAAAGAAAAAAAACTGAACTACTTTCTTACATCATATATAGAAATAAATTCAGAATAGATTTAAGGACTTGAAGCCATAAAAATCCTGGAAGAGAACATAGGCAGTAATCTTTTTGACATTGGCCCTAGAAGCTTTTATCTACATATGTCTCCTGCGTGAAGGGGGAAAAGCAAAAATGAACTATTGGGACTACATCAAAATTAAAGGCCTCTTCACAGTGAGGGAAGCAATCAACAACACTAAAATGTAATATATGGAATGGGAGAATATATATGCAAATGAAAATGAGTTCGTAACCACAATATATAAAGAACTTACAACTCAGCACTCAAAAAGCTTCTAATTAAAAATAAGCAGAAACATGGGGCGCCTGGGTGGCTCAGTCAGTTGAGCGTCCAGCTTCAGCTCAGGTCATGATCTCATGGTCCCCACATCAGGCTCTGTGCTAACTGCTAGCTCAGAGCCTGTAGCCTGCTTCAGATTCTGTGCCTCTCTCTCTCTCTCTGACCCTTCCCTGCTCACACTGTCTCTCTCTGTCTCTCAAAAATAAATAAGTGTAAAAAAGTTAAGAAATAAATAAATAAAAATAAGCAGAAACATAAACAGATATTTCTCCAAAGAAGACATCCAAATGCTCAACTGACAGCTGAAAAAAACATTTATTAGACTTACCATCTGAGAAATTTAAATCAAAGCCCCAATGTGATAATACCTCACACTTGTGAGAATGGCTAATATCAAGAGCACAAGAAACAACAGGTGTTGGAGACCATGTGGAGAAAAAGGAACCCTCTAGCACTGCTGATGGAAATGCAAGTATATGTAGCCACTGTGGAAGACAGTACAGAGGTTTCTGAAATGTTAAAAATAGAACTACTCTATGACTTAATAATTGCACTAGTGGGTATTTCCTAAAAAAAAAAAATAGAAAAGCACTAAATCAAAGGGATACATACACCCCAATGTTTATAGCAGCATTATTTACAATAGTCAAAATATGAAAGCAGCAAAAAGTTTCACTGATTGAGGAATGAATAAAAAAGAGGTGGTATATATACAAAATGGAGTATTATTCAGCCATAAAAAATAATGAAATTTGCCATTTACCATGACATGGATGGAACTAGAGATTATATCAGTAAGTGAAATAACTCAGAGAACGACAAATGCCTTATTATTTCACACATATGCAGGTTTTAAGAAACAAAAAATGAACAAGGAAAAAAGAGACCAAAAAAAAATAGCAGACAACTAAATACAGAGAACAAACTGGTGGTTGCCAGAGGGGAGGTGGGTGACGAGAAGGGTGAAATAGGTGAAGGAGATTAAAGGTACCATTATTGTGATGAGCAGTGAATAATGTATAGAATTGTGGAATCACACCTGAAACTAACATAACATTGTATGTTAACTAACTGGAACTAAAATAAAAACATAAAAAGAAAAAAAAAAGAGAAAAGAAGAAGAAGAAGACGACGATGACAACAACAATGAAGGAGGAAGGGGGGGGGAAGAAGAACAAAAAGAAAAGTTATTCCTCACATACATAGAGTCTAAAAAAATCAAACAAATGAATAAACAAAGAAGCAAAAAGCAGAATAAGATCTGTAAGTGCAGAGAAAGAACTGATGGTAATTACAGGGAAGAGGTGTAGGGTCATGAGCAAAATGGGTCAAGGGGAGTCAAAGATGCAGGCTTCCAATTATGGAATGACTAAGTTACAGAAATAAAAGGCACAGCATAGTAAATATAGTTAATAATATTGTAAGAGCATTGTATGGTAGCCACACTTGTGGTGAACATACTATTTATAATGTATATAGAAGTTGAATCACAATGCTGTACACCTGAAACTAATGTAACATTGTATATGAACTATAATAAATAAATACAAAAAATTTCCTTAGAGTAATGGAAACTTCTGAGGAAGTCAATTATGTTTACCTTTAAAATTATCACTCTGGCTGCAATTCAGAAAATGAATTAAGATTATCACTCTGGAGCAATGATGAAGTCAGCATATTTGTCCTTGTGTCTTTCAGTGGTGCAAAGGAGGGTAATGTTGTCATAGGGGAGGATCATGGCGGTGTGAAGGGAGAAAAATAGTCAAAATTGAAATATTCATATTTGAAAACATACCCACAATGGTATTTGTGTCATATGGAATAAAATCATTATGACTTGGGAATATAATAGATATAGATATTAGAGCAGTCTGAGGAGAAGGCTCTTATCACCAGAATAGGAAAAATGAGGAAAATAAGTTTTGCTTTTTAAAATTTTATGAGTTGAATTTTGAAACATATAGATATTGAGGTATCTGTAAAATGTTTAAATAGATATGTATAAAATGTGTGAGTACATTAAGATCTAAGCTAAAGATGAAATTTTGAGTTATTAACATTCCTTTAGTAACTGCCACAATAGAAGTTGATGAAATCACATACATTGTTTTTGTAGGGTGAAACAAAAGGTCCAAAGCAGGACTCTAGAATTTATATATTAGGTGGAGGCAAAGAATACATTAAAAATTTATAAGGAACTTTGGGTTAATCAATGAGGAAGTAATCTATCCTAACTAGATAAACCTCCATAGAAGAGACAGATAACCATACATTCCAAGTATTTGCTGAAAATATCCCTTGGCCGTTGTTGTGGTCAACTTTGTATTAGAGCAATGTATGTTTTTTTTTTTCTAGTCATTCTTATAAGGCTTGAAATTCCTGTAGTAAAGAGATCATGTGTATTTTCATCTTACTATCTTTCTCAATTCTTTCCAGAATGTCTTGTAGATGCTCATTAAACCTGTATTAATTGAATTTAAATTATTAGCTAGAAAATAGTAAAGGTGTGTGATGTCTTATTTTCAGTTCTCCAACCATTATGAAAGACAGAAAGAATGGAAAATGAAATACAAAGTAAGGTGTACACAAAATAGCATTTTATGAATTCATTTGGAAAAATCAGTAAAATTATTTGTTAGTATTACTTTAGAGTTTAAATTAATATATTTTTCCTCTATCTATGTATTGAAAATTATTCTGCTATCTATGTAAAACAACCTTAGTGGTGTGGAGAGCAGAAAATCAAGAGAGAATAAAGGGAGAGAGATAAAGATGGTGGGAGAAAGAGAGGGAGGGAAAGAGAGAGAGAGAAAGACAGAAATTTCATTACTTTGAAATTACATTTGAAGATTGTCACCTCTTTATTTACTTGTACTTCAAAACAAGAAAAGATATTTTCAGTGTTGAGAATATTTAGCAGCTTAAAAAATACATGTATCCTTACAACTTGACAGATAAGCAGTACAGTTTTTGCAAGCTATATATATATATATAGCCTGATCTTTTACATATGCTCATGCAATCAATATTATCAGGAGGTGGACAAGCATAAAGCTAGGACACTGATTTACCAGAATGATAAGGAGTAATACCTTCCATATATTCTAGGACACAAGACATATATATTTTGTTTATCAGTCTAATGTGAATCTAAAATTGAGGTTACATGTTATGGCAAAGCTGAACTTGAAAATGAGACTAAAATTAGGGTTATATGAAATGTGCTGAAGGGAGAAAAAGATTTATATAATGATATCAGAAGGAGCAGCCAAGGCAAATTATAATAGACAATTTGTAGCAGAGTTGTCCCCCTTGCCCAAAGAGAGTCTCATAATTATCTGTCTGAATGTAATTCTTTAAAATTTTTTAGTTTATTTATTTATTTTTAATAGTTTGTTGTCAAATTGGTTTCCATATATGCCCAGTGCTCTTCCCCACAAGTGCCCTCTTCCATTACCACCACCTCCCTTCCCTCTCCCCCTTCAACCTTTGGTTCCTTTTCAGTATATTCAATAGTCTCTCAGGTTTTTTGTTCCTCTCTATCCCCAACTCTCTTTCCCTCTTCCCCTCCCCCGGTCCTCCATTAGGTTTCTCCTGTTCTCCTGTTAGACCTATGAGTGCAAACATATGGTATCTGTTCTTCTCTACCTGACTTATTTCACTTAACATGACACCCTCGAGGTGTCCACTTTGCTACAAATGGACAGATTTCATTCTTTCTCATTGCCATGTAATACTCCATTATATATATATATA
>NC_043717.1:89781521-89814134 GCF_006229205.1 Suricata suricatta
ATTGTTGACATTGCTGCTATGAACATTGGGGTACATGTGCTCCTATGCATCAGCACTTCTGTATCCCTTGGGTAAATCCCTAGCAGTGCTATTGCTGGGTCATAAGGGAGTTCTATGTATAGTTTCTTGAGGAACTTCCACACTGTTTTCCAGAGCGGCTGCATCAGTTTACATTTCCACCAAGAGTATAGGAGGGTGCCTGTTTCTCCACATCCTCACCAGCATCTGAATGTAATTTAATTTGCTCCTTTAGACACCTGAAATTATATGGGTAGAAAACTCTTTGCAGAAATCAAGTGGAAGGGAGATTGTAATAAATTATTAGCAGCTTTAGCTCCTTTATCGTGGATTATCTTATTGAATTACCTTCTTTAAAATAAGCAGCCTTAAGTGAGGTTTCAGTTTTATAGCACTGCCACTAGGAGATATGTCGTGTCTTATCTCTTTCACTGAAAAGTTGATATCTTTAAGTGGATATTCAAGGCATATTTCAGATCCTTGTATTAAAATTTTTATCCTATGTATAATATTAACTGGTACAACACATTCTCATTACCTTCTCTGAACTTTTTAGTTATATCTAAAAGAAGGTATTTTTATATTCCAGATGGTGGACTTATCATACATTTCTGCCTAATCTTTCTCTGCAAACTGTCAAACAATGATGGTGAAGAAAATCCCACAACAGTAAATGGGAAATGAGGCCTCATGGAATTGAAAACGGTAAAGATATTTTACAGAAAATAGAAAGAGTAAGGAATACTGGTCTAAATGTCTGAATATACAAGTAGGGCTAACGAGGAGGAAGAACTGCAGAGACAGAGTTCAGAGGTGTAATGAAGAGAACACTCCTGCCATGCCCAATGGCAATTAAAAGCTCTTACAGCGCCCAGATGCTGCAAATGGACAGTTTGCCTCTCCGCAGTGCCACGGGCTAAGTAAGGTCTTCTTTCAGTCTCTCCTCTTCCCCTTGGCTCTGTACCTCCCTGGAGGCCGGTTGGCGTCCGGTGTCTTGTGCTGCTGACTCACAGGCAGTGTGGCTGTCTTGCTTGCAGTTCTCAAAATACTGTGCCAACTTGCACAGCAGTTCTGAGCGCTCACTGCCCTGCACGGTGTTGTGCAGCCTGTGAACCCGCACTCTCTGCGGCCCTGGGCTAAGTCTCTGGGCACTCTCTTTCCTAGCTCCATTTTGAGCCAGTGCACCCTCCCTCAGAGTATCTGTTCTCAGTTTTCACTGACTTACTCCAGCATCTGTGGGCCTGATATCAATAAGGGGTCAGTGCGTGCACCTCTGCTCCTAGAGATCAGAAAGTTGTGGCTTTTAATTCCTCTCAGTTTGATGTTTGCAGGTATGTGGAGGTAACATTGTTCCCTACTTCTCCGCCAGCTGGCCACACAGTCTCTTGATTTGTTTCTTGAATAACAATGGGGTGTAGCCTGATCTCATAAAAAGAGAAATGGCAAAGGAACAACAGCAGCAAAACAAAACAAAACAAAAAACGAACACAGAATTTAAAAATTATATGTTTGATCCCAAAGGAATAGAAGGAAAACAACAGATAAAAAAGGCAGAAAAAAAGAGAAAAAGGAAAAAATTAAAAATATTGATCAAAAAAGAGAGATGACAAAAAAAAAACCCAACTAATAAACTATCAGTGTAATTCCGGGGGAAAAAAGGATGGAGGGAAAAATTTTAAAAAATAATAAAAAGAATTGTCTGTTGGTTCCTGCAGGTGCTGTCTGTGCTAGTGTGGAGGAGAGGCCAGTTGCATTGAATCAGAATCAGTTTTGCCCCAATAAATAAGCAGTTTCCAGGGACTTAGGGGTAAGGTTTGGTGTAAGTGGGTCCCACTTCCTCTGGGATTTGTTATGTTGCTCTCTGAAGTCCCATGGGTTTTATATTGTGGGAGAAAATGATGCCACCCTTATCTCAGATTTTGAGACTAGGGGTTTCAAACCCCACTATTCATGCAGCCCTCACAGAATAGCAAAGGCAGTCAGCTTGTGCCACAACTCTCTCCTGTGTTTTTTGTTTGGTGCACAGCTGGTGTTCAAAACCCAAAGACTTATGGACCCAGCATGGTATGGATCAGCCTCCCAACTCAGGAGCTGACCCCCTCCACACTGCTGATGAAAACCATTTGGCTGGCTCCTGCAGGGTCTTTTGTCCTTGGGGAGGCAATAAATTCCCTTCCCAAAGTACTCCAAGAAGGGGACTCTTCTTTCTCATTGCACTCTGGAGATCTCTATACTATGATATGCACTCTGGGATCAGCTCCTTCCTCTCCAGGAGAAAATGCCACAGCTCAGCTACAAAGTCATGCATTTTCAAAATCTGAGTTTGAGCTCCAAAAGCAAAAACGAATGGGGACACTTAGTACTTCTTTCTCCCCAGTCCGTGGTCCAGAGACGGTTTTCTCCTGTGCTAATGTGATGCCACACTACCTCATCACTTTTCTCTCTGTCACTTTTGCCTCTCCATGGAAAGGGTTCCCTCCCTTCCATGGCACCAACATTTTTCTTTTCCCCAATTCATATCCACACACCTCACATTTGCCAAACTGTCCCCCTCCAAATGTGGAGCTCCTTCTGCCTCTTTTCATATCAATCTCCTTTTTATTCCAAGTAATCTAACCTCAATACAGCTGTGTTTGTTGAATGAGGAAAGACCAGGGTCCCCCATTTCTCTGCCATCTTAGCTATGAGGCTTTTTCTGCATCTATTTAAATAATCATATGGATTAAACCTTTTCTCCCATTGATATGGTGTGTCATGTTTATTGATTTGCAAATAATGAATGATCCTTGCATCCTGGGAATAAATCCAACTTGATTGTGATGAAGGGTTTTTTTAAATGTGTTGTTGGATCAGCTTTGCTAATATTTTGTTGAAGATTTTTGCTTCTATGTTCATGAGAGGTATTGGCCTTTAATCTCTGTTTCAGTAATGCCTTTATAACTTTTTGATATTAGGGTGATGTTGGTATTACAGAATACATTTGTAAGTTTTCCTTTCTTTTCTATTTTTGTGGAATAGTTTGAGATAATTAGGTATTAATTCTTATTTCAATGTTTGGCAGAATTTGCTGTGAAGGAATATGCTCCTGGACTTCTGCTTCCTGGAAGTTTTTTTTTTAATATTATTATTACTGATTCAATTTCTTTGCTGGTTATTAGTCTATTCAAATTTTCTATTTCTGACTGATTCAGTTTTAGTAAGTTATATATTTGTAGGAATTTATTCATTTATTATATGTTATCTAATGTGTTAACACATAGTTTTACATAATATTCTCTTAGAATTGTTTCCATTTCTGTGGTATTTCTTTTTATTTCTTTTGTTTCATTTGTGATTTTGTTTATGTATATCCTTTCTCTTTTTGTAATGAGTCTGGCTAGAGGTTTAACTATTTTGATGATCTTTCCAAAGAACCAGCTCCTAGTTTCATTGATGTGTTCTACTGTGCTGTTTTTGTCTCCCCCTCACCTCATTTATATATCTTTTATTTCTATTCTAATATTTATTATTTCCTTGCTTTTCCTGGTTTGGGTTTTTCCATTGTTCTTTTTCTAGCTTCTTTAGAGTTAAGGTTAGGTTGATTCTCAGAGGTTTTTTTGCTTCTTTAAGTAGATTTGTATTGCTATATACTTCTCTCTTAGAACCACTTTTGCTACATCACAAAAGTTTTGGACCATTGTGTTTTCATATTAGATTGTTTCAATGTACTTTTTTTTATTCTTTCTTTGATTTCTCAGTTTACCTATTCATTGTTTACCATTGGTTTACCATTTCATCTTTTATTTATTCATCTTTTTTTCTTGCTGTTGACTTCTTGTTTCATAGTGTTGTGATTAGAAAAGATGCATGGTGTGACTTTGATCTTTATAATTTGTTGAATCTTGTTTTGTGGCCTAATATGTGATATATTCTGGAGAATGTTCCATGTGCACTTGAAAAGAATATGT
Source organism: Suricata suricatta (assembly GCF_006229205.1). Classification (NCBI taxonomy): domain Eukaryota; kingdom Metazoa; phylum Chordata; class Mammalia; order Carnivora; family Herpestidae; genus Suricata; species Suricata suricatta. Next base: position 89,785,487 of record NC_043717.1, read on the forward strand.
ATTCTGTTGCTTTAAGATGGAATGTTCTGAATATGTATGTTAAATGCATCTGATATACTATGTTATTCAAATACACTGTTTCCTTCTTTTTTTATTTTGAAAGAGACAGAGAGTGAGTGGGGAAGGGGCAGAGAGAGAGGGAGACACAGAATCTGAAGCAGGCTCCAGGCTCCCAGCTGTCAGCACAGTGCCCAATGGGGTTTTTTGTTTTTTTTTTTTGAAGAGACAGAAAGATACAGTGCGACCGGGGGAGGGTCAGAGAGAGAGAGGAAGACACAGAATGCAAAGCAGGTCCCAGGCTCTGAGCTGTCAGCACAGAGCCTGTTGTGGGGCTCCAACTCATGAACCACGAGATCATGACCTGAGCTGAAGTTGGATGTTCGACCAACTGAGCCAACCAGGCATCCCGACGCTGTTTCCTTCTTGATTTTCTGTTTGCTGACTGGTCCATTGATGTAACTGTAATGTTAAAATCTCCTACTTTTATTGTATTACTATCATTTAGTTCCTTTCTGTTTGTTATTAACTGTTTTATGTATTTGTGTGCTCCTATGCTGGATACATAATGATTTACAATTGTTATATGTTCTTGTTGGATTGTCCTCTTTATTTTTATATAGTGTCTTTTTTTTTGTTTGTTTTTACATACGGAGTTTGTTATAAAGTCTATTTTGTTTGACATATGTATTGTTATCCCAGCTTTCTCTTGACATTCATTTGCACAATAAATGTTTCTCCATCCCCTCATTAGCAATCAGCATGTGGCTTTAGGTGTGAAATTGGTCTCTTGTAAGTAGCATATAGATAGGATTTGTTTCCCCATTTCATCACTGTATGTCTGGATTGGAGAATTTAGTCCATTTACATTCAAAGTAATTATCAAAAGGTATGTATTTATTGCCATTTTGTTATCTGTGTTGTGGTTGTTTTGTTTCTTTCTTGCTCTCTTCTCTCACCATAAGTTGGTTTCCTTCAGTAACCATGTGCAGATGGAGCATGAAGTTCCCACAAGTTGTGAATGCTGATCCTCTTCTACTTGGCATTTGCAGCTGCCTCTGAGACTGGGCCAGGCAAGGTTGGATCCACAAAACATGTTCACCAGGGTGTGTGGTTTTACCAATGTGTGTTCACCAACTGTGTAGGAGGTGACCAGTTGCTGTACTACCAAGACTGAAGCCCCACAAACTGTGTGATCAGGAGACACTGTGTTGGCAAGATTTGTCCCAGTCATCTACAGGACGGGATTTGCAGTCCCAGCCTAAAGGAAGGAGGGCATGGTGTAAGCATTTTAGTGAATGTTGGGCCATGGTGGTTCCTGCAGATGATTGTGTGTTTATGTTCAGGGGTATGGGATTAAAACGGCACCTGCCAGCTTCTTTCTTCCTGGAAGAGTCCCATAGTGGTCTCTGTCCCTTTGAAACTTGCTCTGAGATTAGTAATTTTTTTCCTGGAGAAATTCCCCAGGTATCTACAGGGCTCCAGCACATACTCTGAGATTAGTAACTTTGTTTCTGGAGGAGTCCCCCAGCAATTTTTATTCCTCTTGCACATGATCTGAGATTAATAACTTGTTCATAGAGGAGTCTCCCAGCAATCTCTATCCCTCTGGTACACACTATGAGATTAGTAAACATCTCTACCTCCCTTTATTCCCTAGCTGTTTTCAAGCTGCTACTTCTGTGCTGTGTCTATGAGGGATAATTGTTGTGCTGTCTCTTTAGGGGCAGAGACTGTCTTCTCATTCTGTTTCAGCTCTTCTAGAGCCAAACTATTTTAAACTTATTTTTTAAATTCCTGGATTTAAGTTCTGCTGCTTGTAATAACTCACAATATTTGGTCCCTCTGGTTTTCAATACCAAGTGTTATGGGGATTTTTCTTTCCTATACAGGTGAGTGCATTTTTCTGCCCTTTCTGTGTTAATTTTCTGGTGTCCCTCCCTCCCTTGAATAGTTCCAAAGATTCCTTAAGTTCCCAATTGTGTCTCTGCCTTTCCTATCCTCTCTCTGATGTAGACTATTCTCAACATTGAGCCTGGAGTTTCTGCTGACAGTCTCTGGGTAGTTTTCTAAGTTATTTGCTGTGATGTGAGTGTAACCTAGTTGAATCCATGGAAATAGGTGATCAAGTTCTCATACCTTGCCATCTTCCCTGGAAATGAAGTATGAATATTTTGGATTTTATAAAGGGAAAATTTTGTCTAACATAGAATAAACATTTAAAATAAAGATTATTTTGAGAGGGAGGGAGGCAAATCATGAGAGACTCTTGAATACAGAAAATGAACTGAGAGCTGAAGGGAGAGGGGAAAAAGGGAAGGGGGGTGATGGTCATGGAGGAGGGTAGTTGTGGGGAAGAGCACTCAGTGTTATATGGAAACCAATTTGACAATAAGCTATATATAAAAAATAAAAAATAAAGTCAGGATTATTTTGTATTTATGAGACAAAATTGATTCTTATTTCACAGATTTGAGAAAAATTATTTGGATTTTTGTTTAATAAAACTACCTAGGAAAGTATGCAAAATGTTTTTCATATTTGTTTAGAGTTAAATATTTGACCGTTGTGTAAAAAATTACACAATACTGGAAAATATCTTGAATCAGATTATAAATTATGTGCAGATAATTCAAATTTCTGCTTTCACTGACATATCAACTTGAAATACTCATATTATAATTAGAGTAAAACTTTTATAGCTCCTGGGATATAGCATTAACCCAAGTACTTGTTTTACTATTGTATATATCTCAGACTCCATGGTTTCCCATCTGTTTTTATTTTATAAGAAAGCTGCAAGAGTGTTGGAAAGTATTTATATTCCACTCTGCCAATAAATAATTTATTTAACCAAAGTGGAAGAGGAAAGGATGATTTTAATTTTGCAATGGTTATTTAATCAAAACATAGACTATAAAAGTGGTAAGCTTTCATTGTTTCAATTCTTAAAATATAATAACTTTAAATCTTCTTATATTCTCTGTCATACTTGAAAGCAAGAACCATGTCAACTCATCTCTGTATCCAAGAACCTGTTCACTTCCTGGGTCCTAAATAAATAAACCTGGGAAAGTCAAACAATGAAAAAACGATTAATGGATAGCAGTAATAATATCCTTAGATAACCTTTATATAATCAACCTTCCTTAACTTATTTCCAAAGAACTTAAACAAATACTGTAATGTGGAGGGTGGTGTTTGTTACATTTCACAGTTATGAGTCCCTTCACAGCCCAGGTGATTAATATTGCTTTTTCAAAAAAGTATGCATTGTTGAGACATGTTTGTATGAAGATGTCATAAATACATCTGTTTCACTGCTATATAGATACTGACTAAACAATTGAAACCGATTTATTTATTTCATTGTTTTAACAAACACCTTTTGAATGTCTAATATTTACTTGGGGATAGGATTACGGAGATAAGAATAGTCTGTCTCTTAGATGGTTTCAGAAATGGTACAGGAGAGAGACATGTAAAAAAAAGCTATAATACAAATAGTATGTGTTGTAATATATGTGAGTACAATGATTTATGAGAGCTCAGATGGAGGAGTAAGGATATTTCACTGAGAAAATCAGTATTAAGGTTTACAGAATTGACAGTTTTGGTGACTCATGAAGGATGAAAATTATTTAATAAGTATATGGAAGGATTAAGGTTAACATTTTAGTTATTCAGAACAGGAATTTTTTTTAAAGCTTGAAAAAATTAAGAAACACAATGCCTTCCAGGATTGGAGAATAGTGCAGTATAACAATAATATCGCATGTGTGAATGATAGTCTTGATAGATTGAGCCAGAAAAATAGAAAATACCACACTGTCAATACTCTACGATGCTATACTAAAAGCTTTAAGTTTTCGCATGTATGTGGCAGAGGGCACTGAAAGTTTATGCAGGTGAGTAATATTAACAAGCTTGTATTTTATGAAGCTTTTTTATATGACAGTATAGAGATATATTGGTGAATATAAGACTGTATAGGTGGGAGACTTTTACAGTTGTCTAGGTTAGAGACTATGAAAGAAAAAAATTAGATGAGTGTTGGAAAGAACAAATTAAATAAGAAATTATGAAGATTTGTAGTCCTTGAGTTAAAAATAAAAATAAGATCTAAGTAGAATATAGGTGAGAACTGAAATGTGAGAATTGAAATAATTGAAGTAATAAGACCCTCTCTGACATCAGAAAGGATAAACAGAAGACCTTTAAGAATATCATCAGTATATAAGAAAGTAGACCAAAGGGAGTGAAGAATATTGAGTCTTAGTACTCAGAGTTACAGGGATAGAGGTAAAACAAAATGGTTATGTAGAAACCCAAGAAAGGAAACACTTCCACAAAAACTCCAGCTGTTTCAAATGTGAAATATATGTCATGTAATATGAAGTTTAATTAAGGACCGTTGAAGTTCACAGTAGTAGATGAGGAGTGGAGACAAGGTGAAAAGTTCACTTTCTGAAAAATTTTGTGTAAGGGAAGAAATACATCAATAAGTTAAGGAGAAACACAGATGAGAGGTCTTCTTCCTTCTTCTCCTTTTTCATTTGCCCATTTATTTTCTTTCTTTTTTCTGTTTTGATGGAAAAAACATAAGCATAACTGTAGACTGAAGGGAACGTACAACTGTAGAGACATTGAAGATAGTAGGAGTGGTAGGAAAACCCATTATTAATGGTTCAAGGTAAAATAGACAGGATAGATAACACTATGGTTTAAGATTTAAGACTCCAGGCTTTGAGAAACTGGAAGACCTAGGTTTAAATTCTGACTTTCCTTTTAATATTTGTTTGAATTTAGAAAGCTATTAGACTTTTTAAGGCTAAATTTCTTCATATGTAAAATGGAAGCAATAATAATAACCACCACAGGGTTATTATGAGAAAAAATGGAAGATACAGTTCCTGATACACAGTAAGCTATATCATCATCATCATCATCATCATCATCATCATCATTTTACTATCAAAAGGTTTTCTTGCAAAGAGATAGGTTTTCCACTCCTTTAAAATAAAATGAAGAGATAAGGAGGATTAAATACATAGATAATTTCATATGTAAACCAAGGACAATGTCAAATTATTTTATTTCTGGAGCAGTTGTGTGTGTGCATGCACACATGCTGTAGGAATAATATATACGCACATTTTACTTGGAAATGAGTTGCTTGAAAGTCAAATTAGTGATCTGAGCTATCTTCTTCTCTCATCAAATATTTAGGTCCTGTACATATATTTTAGTCGTCTAGACTCAGATACAAAGTTTAGCGTTAATAAATATCAACACAACTGACCATACCTACTCTTATCACCTGACCCTCACCTAACAATATATAAACTATCATGTTAGTCATATTGCAGTTACAACGTTAGGGATTGTGCTCAAATATATTTAAAAAGTAAATTATGCCGCATATACGAAAAATGAATGATCCAGTGAAGAAATGGGCAGAAGACATGAACAGACATTTCTCCAAAAAGGACATCCAGATGGCCTACAGACACATAAAACAATGCTCAACGTCACTCATCATCAGGGAAACACAAATCAAAACCACACTGAGATACCACCTCACGTCAGTCAGAGTGGCTAAAATGAACAAATCAAGAGACTATAGATGCTGGCAAGGGTGTGGAGAGATGGGCATCCTCCTACACTGTTGGTGGCAATGTAAACTGGTGCAGCCACTCTGGAAAACAGTGTGGAGACTCCTCAAAAAACTATCACTAGAACTCCCCTATGACCCAGCAATAGCACTGCTAGGGATTTACCCAGGGGATACAGAAGTGCTGAGGCATAGGATCACATGTACCCCAATGTTCATAGCGGCACTTTCTACAATAGCCAGATCATGGAAAGAGCCTAAATGTCCATCAACTGATGAATGGATCAAGAAGATGTGTTATATATATATACAATCGAGTACTATATGGCAATGAGGAAGAAAGAAATCTGGCCATTTGTAGCAAAGTGGAACGACCTCGAGGGTGTCATGCTAAGCGAAATAAGTCAGGCGGAGAAGGATAGATACCATATGTTTGCATTCATAGGTCTAACAGGAGAGACCTGGCAGGGGACCATGGGGAGAGGAAGGGGGAAAGAGAGTGGGGAAGAGTGAAGGACACAGATCAAGGGAGACTACTGAATACTGGAGACAAACCATGGACTGAAAGGGGATGGGGATGGGGGAGGGGGTGATGGTCATGGTGGGGGGCACTTGTGGGGAAAAGCACTAGGTGTTATATGGAAACTAATTTGACAATAAACTATTACCAAAAAAAAGGAGAGAATTCTCTGAAAAAAAAGTAAATTGTGTTTTTATTTATTTTTTTATTTTTAATAGTTTATTTTCAAATTGGTTTCCACATAACACTCAGTCCTCTCCCCCACAAGTACCCTCCATGACCACCACCTCCCTTCCCCCTCCCCTTCCCCCTTCAACCATTGGGTTCCTTTTCAGTATTCAATAGTCTCTCAGGTTTTGCTTCCTTCTCTCTCCCCAACCCTCTTCCCCCCTTCCCCTCCCCATGGTCCTCCATTAGGTTTCTCCTGTTCTCCTGTTAGACCTATGAGTGCAAACACTCATCATCATGGAAATACAAATCAAAACCACACTGAGATACCACCTCACACCAGTCACAGTGGGTAACATGAACAAATCAAGAGACTATAGATACTGGCGAGGATGTGGAGAGATGGGCACCTTCCTACACGGTTGATGGGAATGTAAACTGGTGCAGCCGCTCTGGAAAACAGTGTGGAGGTTCCTCAAAAAACTATCACTAGAACTCCCCTATGACCCAGCAATAACACTGCTAGGGATCTACCCAAGGGATACAGAAGTGCCAACACATAGGGGCACATGTACCCCAATGTTCATAGCAGCACTGTCAACAGTAGCCAAATCATGGAAAGAGCCTAAATGTCCATCACCTGATGAATGGATCAAGAAAATGTGGTATATATGTATACAGTGTAGTATTACATGGCAATGAGAGAATGAAATATGACCATTTATAGAAAAATTATGTGTTTTTAAAATAGTCATAGATATATGACACTTAGCACCCTAGAACTATGTTTGAGTTTCCTGCCACACATCTTTTGTTCACCAATTAATTCTTTGTACAAATAGCTGTTTCTAATATTTGGCTACTTTCCCCAATATTGGTACACTGAAGCTGGCAGTCTGTATCTCAGGACCACTGCTAAGTTTATTGGAAGCTATTACTGGTACAGTGATTGCATGCCCAGATTGCATCAACAAACATGTAAATTAAGGAACTGTAGTTTGGAAGTCACTTATGAATGCATTCATTGTTCTACTCGAAAACAGGTCACTGCCTTAACCTCCTGCCTTGGAGGTGGATTAGCTAAAAGTTGACAATTTTAAAATATAATTATAAGAATTACTATTTCTGCATCTTATTTTCTTTGCCCTGCATTTATTCTGAGGCAGTGATGACAAAAATTACTTTCATAGTTCTATAGGGAGATCTTGTTTTGTTATATTACATCTGTTCCTGAAACTCAGGGACCATTGGTGGCAGTTGAAGCATATAAATCTTTCAGAGAGATATGCTCCAGGTTCCAGGGACCAAAACGGTCTCTGTATCTTGGGTCAGTGTCAATAATGATTACAATATTGATAAAGTCAAATTGAAGTTGTCTGCTCAGACTCCTCTTCCCTGTTAACTGTTCAGAATTGTATATCCATAATAAAATTTTCTACAACAATGAAAATTGTCACTCTTCCAGCTTGAAAAATTTATCCCCAATTGGCAGAGTCATTTGCCTTGCAGTAAGCACAAACTGACATATCTTTCTGAATACAAACTGGAATGCTTGTGCCTTTCATAGCTAATTTGGCTTATAAACACAGCATAAAAATATACTTTGGTAAAAATTGATGGTTATGTACAAAACAGTCCCCACAAGTAACGTATTTTTTGGTTAGAGGGCATCACCTCAGTTATTGAAGCCTGGCCTAAGTCAATAACCTAAAATTTAAAAGTTTCTGCAGCTTGGGGTGCCTGGGTGACTCAGTCATTTAAGCATCTGACTCTTCATTTTGGCTCAGGTCATGATCTCACTGGCACCAAGAAGCCTGCTTGGGATTTTCTCTCTCTCTCTCTCTCTTGCTCTGCCCCTCCTTTTCACTCTGTTTCTTTCTCTCAAAATAAATAAACTTTAAAAAGTTTATGTGACACAGCAAACTAGATATATCCCATACATTTTGATTCATTTGACATTCAAAATCTGTTATGTATTATTTGCAAAAAGATCTCCATTCATCTTTCACTACCTTCCACTCAGAACTTGACTATTTTTTAATAATATTTGTTTCTTTTTATTTTCTTTCGTGTGTGTGTGTGTGTGTGTGTGTGTGTGTGTGTGTGTGTGTGTTGGGAACATTTAAGATCTGGTCTCTTATTTTATTTTTATGTTTTATAAGGTTTTTTCTTTTATAGTTTATTGTCAAGTTGGTTTTTGTGTAACACTCAGGGCTTATCCCAACAAGTGCCCTACTCCAAGCCCATCACTCCCCATCCCCCTCTCTCCATCCCCCATCAGTCTTAAGTATATTTCAGTATTCAAGAATCTCTCATGGTTTGCCTCCCTCCTTCTCCCCCAAAATTTCCCCCTCCCCCTCCCCCATAGTCCTCGGCTAAGTTTCTCCTGTTCCACACATGAGTGAAAACATATGGTATCTGTCCTTCTCTAACTCACTTATTTTACCTAGCATGACACTACAATTCCATCCACGTTGCTACGAATGGGCAGATTTCATTCTTTCTCATTGCCATGTAGTATTCCATTGTACATATAAACCACATACTCTTGATCCATTCATCAGTTGATGAACATTTAGGCTCATTCCATGATTTGGCTACTGTTGACAGTGCTGTTATAAACATTGAGGTACGTGTGCCCTTATGTATCAGTACTTCTGTATCCCTTGGGTAAATTCCTAGCAGTGCTATTGCTGGGGCATACGGGAGTACTACTGTTAATTTTTAGAGGATTCTCCAAACTGTTTTTCAGCGGCGTTGCACCAGTTTACATTCCCACCAACAGTGTAGGAGGGTGCCCATTCCTCGACATTCTCACCTGCATTTATAGTCTCCTGATTTGTTCATTGTAGTCACTCTGACCGACGTGAGGTGGTATCTCAGTGTGATTTCGATTTGTATTTCCTTGATGATGAGTGACACTGAGAATCCATTCATATGTCTGATGGCCATCTGGATGTCATCTCTGGGGAAGTGTCTCTTCATGTCCTCTTCCCATTTCTTCACTGGATTATATGTTTTTCTGGTGTGAAGTTTGGTGAGTTCCTTACAGATTTTGGATACTAGCCCTTTATCCGATATGTCATTTGTAACTATCTTTTCCCATTTCGTCTGTTGCCTATTAGTTTTATGAATTATTTCCTTTGTAGCTCAGAAGCTTTTTATCTTGATGAGGTCCCCAAAACTCATTTTTGCTCTAGATTCCCTTGCCTTTGAAGATATGTCCAGAAGGAAATTGTTGCAGTTGAGGTCAAGGAGGTTGTTTCCTCCTTTCTGATCTAGGGTTTTGATGGTTTTCTGTCTCACATTCAGGTCCTTCATCCATGTTGAGTTTATTTTTGTGTATGGTGTAAGAAAGTGGTCTAGTTTCATTCTTTGGCACGTTGCTGTCCTGTTCTCCCAGAACCTTCTGTTAAAGAGGCTGTCCTTTTTCCATTGGTACTCTTTCCTACTTTGTCAAAGATAAGTTGGCCATACGTTTGTGCATCCAATTCTGGGTTCTCTATTCTATTCCATTGGTCTATGTGTCTGTTTTTGTGCCAATACCACATTGTCTTCATGATAACAGCATTGTAGTAGAGGCTGAATTCTGGGATTGTGATGCCTCCCTTTTTGATTTTCTTCTTCAATATTACTTTGGCTATTTGGGGTCTTTTGTGGTTCCATACAAATTTTAGGATAGTTTGTTCTAGCTTTGCAAAGAATGCTGGTGTAATTTTGATTGGGATTGCATTGAATGTGTAGATTGCTTTGGATAATAAAGACATTTTAACAATATTTATTCTTCTGATTCATGATCATGGAATGTTTTTCCATTTCTTTGTTTCTTCATCAATTTCTTTCATATGTTTTCTATAGTTTTCACCGTACAGATATTTTATATCTTTGGTTAGGTTTATTCCTAGGTATTTTATGGTTTTCTGTGCAATTGTGAATGGGCTTAGTTTAGTGATTTCTCTTTCTGTTGTCTCATTATTCGTGTATAGAAATGTAACCGGTTTCTATACATTGATTTTGTACCCTGCGACTTTGTTGAATTCATGGATCAGTTCCAGAAAGCTTCTAATGGAGTCGATTGGGTTTTCCATGTAGAGTATTATGTCATCTGTGAAAAGTGAAAGTTTGACTTCTTCTTTGCCAATTCTGATGCCTTTTATTCCTTTTGTTGACTGATTGCTGATGCTAGGACTTCCAGCACTATGTTAAACAACAGTGGTGTGAGTGGACACCCCTGCCATGTTCCTGATCTCAGGGAGAAAGCTCTCCGTTTTTTCCCCATTGAGGAAGATATTAGCTATGGGTTTCTCATAAATGGCTTTTATGATGTTTAAGTAAGTTCTTTCTATCCCAACTTTCTTGGAGTTTTTTATTAAGAAAGAATGCTGTATTTGTCAAATGCTTTTTCTACATCTATCAACAGAATCATATGGTTTTTATCATTTCTTTTATTAACGTGATGTATCACATTGATAGATTTGAAAATATTGAACCAACCCTGTAATCCAGGAATAAATCCCACTTGATCATGGTGGATAATTCTTTTTATATGCTGTTGAATTTGATTTGCCAGTATCCCCTTGAGGATTTTTGCATCCATTTTCATCAAGGATATTGGCGTGTAGTTCTTTTTTTTGCTGGGTTTCTGTCTGGTCTGGGAATCAAAGTGATGCTGGCTTTGTACAATAAGTCTGGAAGTTTTCCTTCCATTTCTATTTTTTGGAGTAGCTTAAGAAAATTGATATTAACTCTGATTTATATGTCCTGGAATTTCTTTAGAGGAGAGTTCTTTTTTTTTTGTCATTTTGGCTAGCTTTCTGTCTCTTGTCAGTTTTAAAAGCGCATTCTGCACTGTGGGCCTATTAGTATTTCTCTAGTAAAAGAGACTCTTTGACTGTCTAGTTTCTGTCATTTCAGGAGATATTCTTTTAATGGTGTCCCTCGGTTTCTCTTCTTATGCCTCTGATTAGTGTATTTCCCTACACAGCCATATTTGGGACTTTCCACTATGTGTGCTTTGGCTTGTTTCTTGAATTAACCCTGAAAAGGAAAACAGACAAAAACTCAGGGAACACCAACACACAAATGCACTGACAGAACAATAAAGAAGCAAACCAAAAGGGGAAAGAAAAAAAGGAACAGGAAAGAAAAGAGAGGACTGGAAAGGGGGAAATAAAAGCAGGCGAGGAAGAACAGCTAGAGATAAAGGACAGTCTGAGAGCATAAAACAGAAGGAAGGGGGGAGATAAGGATGAGATAAAGGAAAAACTATCTGGATGATAAGAGTTGATGTAAACACAGCAATGCATAAATGTTGGTCTTTCCCAGACTCCAGGGGGAAAGGGAGAAAAGAAGGAAATAGGAAAATAGAAGAGAAAACAAGGGTAAAAATTAAAAAGTAAAAATATTAAGAAAAAGAAGAAAGAAACAATTAAAAAATAAGCAAAAACACAGCAGCTCTCCTGCGCAGGTGGGCTTGGCTTGGTGTAGGTAGTTCGAGTCTCAGGGACTGCTCTTTGAGGTCCAGTCTTAGTGGATGTGGGGAGAAGAATGGTGGCACCCAAATCCCTCTCAGACTCTGGGTTGCCAGCCACTCTCTTGAGTCCAACCTTGTGCCATGGGCAGGTCTAATTGTTTTTGTTTTCTAAGTTCTTCCAGGTTTCTAAGTCCTAGCCCACGCACCTTGACTTTTCCACCACAGTCAAAATCTCCATTGGGCGAGTGGCTTTCTGGCTGGGATTGAGTAGGGGGATTGTGAAGCCAGTTATTTCCCCTGTCTTTGCCTGAAGCTGGCAAGCTGCTGGGCCCCAGGGAGAACAAGCCCCCTGAGGGGGACGGATTTCTCTCTCCATGCCCAGTAGATCTCAGTCCCAGGTAAGGTCTCCCCTATCCAGAGATTACAGTATGAGTGATTCAGTCTCTACTTCTATTCCCCTGGTCTCTTTGCTGCCCTACACGGGGGTCCTGCGTGCAGCTCTCCACGGATCTGTGCGCCTTTGGATATGGTCGCCCCTTGTGGGGATCTGCTCAGTTCTGTGTGCCTTTGGACACATGGCTGTCTGTGGGCCGGCGCCAAACCTCTGGGGGCTTTGTCTCCTGGCTCCGCTCTGGGCAGGTGCTCCCTCCCTCAAAGTCTCCAGTCCCAGGTCGCACTCACTCAGGCATCCTTGAGGCTGTTGTCAATAAGGGGTCTGTGTGTGCACCTCTGTTATTGGAGATCAGAAAGCTGTGGCTTTTAATTCTTCTCTGTTTGATAATTGAGGGCGGGTGGAGGTAATGGGGCTCCTTACTGTTCCGCCATCTTGTCCCTCCTTCCCAAATCTTGCTTTTAAGATTTATTAGGAAGAACTAGAATAGTTTTCAGGCTTGGGCTAAGTGTTTCGCCCCTATGGAGGCAAGACCACTCTCTATACTTTACCTAGTGCGCCATGAATCGTGATGTTTTCCACTTTATCTGATAGGAAATGGTATTATTCCTGGCCCTGTGTGAGTGCTGAACACTATTTCATTTAATCCTTTTGTGTGATTCACTTACAGTCTTGGATCGTTTCTTCACAAGCATGTGTTCATGAGCACTCAGTTCAACACTTAGATGGGAACTTCTACAGAGATCTGAAGTTCTTTGTGCCACACTCTTCCCTTATATTGTAAGCTACAAACACTAGGTCCTTTTGTGTCCCATCTTCTCGGTGCAAGGGATTTAGTGGAATTGTCCTGGCTTCCTTCTTCCTGAGCCATGTCCTGGAAATTGTCTCCAGTAAACTGGTAGAATTATGTAGCTTAACTTGTATAGATTAGGCTCTCCTTTGCCTGATATTCAGTGTCTAAAAACTGTTGTTAAACAAATTGTGTCTATTTTTTGTTATTTCAAGAAGAATGACAAATACAGTCCCTGTTACAACATGATGAGTATCCCATTATTTTAATTCAAGTAACAACTTTCTTTCATAATTAACTATCTATTCATTCACTAGTATCTTAACTTCTTTGCATTTTTTGCTTACACTATAAAGTTGTTCACTGATGTAAGATCACTCTATTAGGACAGTACTCAGCCATATATTTATTTAATTTTATTTGATCAGTTTAAATAAATTACGTTTCTCTAGATAATATTTCATTATAAATGATTTTTCAAATATATTGACATGCAGGTGTTCACAGTGTTCTGAGTTTTAAAAACATCTAAACTGTAACTACTGTAATATCTTCCTGTGTAGAAACTACACATTATTTCATTTATTTTCAAAAATTGGTATACAGTTTTATTTTTTGTTAATAAAAAGGATTTTCATCTTGTACATACTCTAGTAATGATCTATCAACTTTAATGTTTTAATGTTTCAGGAATAATGACAAATACAAGTCTCTGTTACACCATAATGATGACTCCATTATTTTAATTCAAGTATCAACTTTCATAATCTTCCTGTCTATTCATTTACTAGTGAATTCATTCATTATTATAACACTTCATCTTTGTGGCTTGCACCTGTGAGCCAAGTATTAAATTATTAAATTATAATTATTAAATTATCAGTAATTAAATTACACATTTACGTAATTACATTTGCTTTACTAACATGCATCTAATAATGTATTTTCTGTCAGATTTTACAGATAGTATTTCAATTATAGTTTAGTCCTGAATATTCAAAATTTCTTTATTATTTATTTGTCCTGTGATTTATTTAGAAAATCACTTTAAATCTTTGAATTTGGAGAAATTTTAACTACATTTTATCGGTTTATAATTTACTGTATTATGGAAGAATATGATGTTGCCCATATGGTAACAATTCTTTGGTTTATGTCAGATTTGTTTTATAGATAGTTTCATAATAATTTGTATAAACTTTTTATGAAATATAAATAAATGAGAATTCTGTAAATGAAGGTTGGAGTTTCTACATATATTAATTACATTAACCACTTTTATTGTGCTAATTGTATCTTCTATAAACCTTGGTATATTTGACTGCTTGATGAATCAATTCATGGAAGACTTGTGTTAAATTATCATAAAATATTTGCATACATATAATTTCCTTTATTAATCAATATCATATTCATATATTTTAAGTCTCTGTCATTTGGTATAAGCAGATTCACATTTTTTAAATGTTTATTTATTTTTAAGAGAGAGAGAGTGACAGAGCATGAACGGGGAGAGGCAGAGAGAGAGGGGAAACAGAATCTGAAGCAGGCTCCTAACTCTGAGCTGTCAGCACAGAGCCTGACGAAAGGCTTGAACTCAAGAATCACAAGATCATGCCCTGAGCCTATGTCTGGCGCTCAACCAACTTAGCCACCAAGGCACTCTGCATATTCACAATTTTAGTAGCTTGTTTGGAGACTACTACGCTTCTTAAAATTAAGTAATGATAACATACTGAATAGTGCTTCTTTCCTTCATGTCTGTTTTATCTGGTATTAACATCAGGACCCGACTGTTTTTTGTATTTGTGATTACTTGCTGTTACAAATCCAATATTGTTTTTTTCAATATTTCTATGATCTCATAAGGCACATGTGTTTTAATGAACACATATAGTTTTTAAGCTTAATTGATTGAGGTTTGTTCATTTTACTTTATCCTTCTAAATGTTCTGCATTCTATTTTAATTTATTTAATTTATTAATTTATTTAATTTATTAATTTATTAATTAATTTAATTTAATTTATTTTGGGTTTAACAAGAATACTTAGTTAAGTCTAAATATATTAATTGTATTGACCATCCCTTTTATGATAAAAGTACAATAAAATTTAATTCTTGGTACCCTCCACCCCCATCCTGTTGGTTATTTTTGTCTAGATCAGAGACTCCCAAATGTTGTACTAGGCATACTTGTATGGTGGCAAACCTAATAAATGTGTTGAGGCATTAATACTGTGGCCATTCAAGTAAGCTAGGAGAGACTAGGATCGGTAAGAATCCCAGAGCCAATCACCTCCAGTTGTGAGAAAACTTGATAATTTACTGAAGCATAATATACAAAAATTATCAATATCTACTTTTTCAGCTCAGTGCAAAAGCAATGCAAATTTATGGCCTAGAATTTTATTTCCTCTATTTTATTAACCACTTATACCTAGTCCTTATCATAATTCATCTATTATAGGCAATGTGCACTCAATTCTACTCACGTTTGTTAATTTCTTTGCACACCATTGCTTCTTATACCTTAATATTTCTTGGTTCAATTTTTATACACCTGAAATAAATCTTTTAATGGTTATTTTAGTGATAACTTATGAGTCATAAATATTTTATTTTTTGCCTGTAAAATATTTTTAATTGATTTGATTATTTGTTCTTTTAGTTGCATATAAAATTATTGTTTGGTAGTTCTTTTCTTCATAACTTTGAAACTAATATTTCATTTTCTTTTGGCGTTTATTTTTCTGTCATAGTAATTTGGAAATTTTTCAGCTTTCTGTTTTTCATATATTGCTTCTACTCAGTGTTTTATAGTCTCTCATTTTGCATCTCCTTTCAATATATATTGAATCTTATTATTCATTCTAAACATCTCTTAAATTTTCTTTCATATTATTTTTTAACGTCTTTGATTCTGTGTTCTACCTTCTGAGTAATTTCTTTGTTCTACTTTCCAGTTCACTGATTATATTTTTTGATATGTCTAATCTGATATTTGACCAGATTGTTGATCTCTTTGTTTAGCAATTAATTTTTTCAGCTCTGGAAGTTTTATTTCATTGTTTTTTAAAATCCTTTCAATAAGCATTGTAGTCACTTGCTTCTTGTTAGTATTTTCAAGCCTTTCTCTTCTTAAAACATAATCAACACTGATTTTATTTACAGTACCTACTAAAGCCTTCTATGAACTCTTGATAGGTTTGATTCTGTTTCATTTTTTCTGATTACTGTAATTCATAAGATTTACTGCCTTTTAGAATATTCTGTTTTTTCTATAAGTTCATGTTTGTCATAGGTTCATCTGTCTTCTTGAGCCCTGTGTTGAAGTTATGTTTCTCTAGAGGAAATTTTCATTTTCTTTCCTTAAATTTCATGGAACAGAATCAAACTTTGACTTCTTCAGAATAAATTCTCTAAGTTTTCTCAGAAAAATAATGTGAATTCAAGCCTGCATATTGGCATATAGCCTTGCATTAACAACCACTTGAAGAATAAAAAAAAAAAACCAAATTAGTGGCTTAAAAAACACACATTCTTGGGGCACCTGGGTGACTCAGTTGGTTGAGCATCTGACTTCCACTCAATTCATGATCTCAGAATTCTGTGGGTTCAAACCCCACCAGCACAGAGCCCAGAGCCTGCTTCTGATTATATGTATCCCTCTCTCTCTGCCCTTCCCCTGCTCATGATCTGTCTCTCAAAAATAAATAAATATTTTAAAAAACACATTCTTTATCTTACAATATCATGGGTTAAAAATTCAAGCATTATGTAGCTGGGTCTATTACTTCAGAGTGTCTCACAAGACTGACAGCAATGCATGAGCAAGGGTTGCATTCTCATTTGAAAACTTGATAAAGCAAAGATCTACTTCCAAGCCTACTCACATAGGTCTTGGCAGGACTCAGTTCCTCAAAAAATGTTGAATGGATAATCCCTCAGTTCCTTTCAGGTTGAACCCCCAATAATAGTTTTTAGTACTGAGAGTGATTCAAAGAAAACCGAATTTTAAGGATGAGCTTTCTAAATTGGCCCTCTACTCTGAATAGGTTTATAGACGCTAATGACTCTAATTTTGTAGTAAAGAGAGGCCTGATAGTCTATGGCATGATCTATCAATGTAGATATGCAAAATGTCTCCATTGGATAACCCTAACCAATCACTTATAATAAACAAGAAGCTGATGCGCCTGGGTGGCTCAGTCGGCTAAGCGTCTTACTTCGGCTCAGGTCATGATCTCATTGTTCAAGGGTTTGAGCCCCACGTAGGGTTCTGTGCTGACAGCTCAAAGCCTGGAACCTGTTTCAGATTTTGTGTCTCCTTCTCTCTCTGCTTTTCCCCCACTCGTGCTCTGTCTCTCTCTGTCTCAAAAATAAGTAAACTATAAAAATTTTAAAAAAATAAGCAAGAAACTGGGTGACTGTAAATAATGCTTTTGAACAGTTTTGATGAAACAATAAATATAATGAGATTGGCTAATTGCTCTTAATTTCCCTGGACAAAGTTGGCGTGGGGGGGGGTGATGAGCTCAAGGATTTGAATTCCCAGTTCAAATGCCACACAAATGATCTGAAATCTTCTATATGTCATTTGAAGAAGATTTCTCCTGTAGCCATGGGGCATATATTGCTAAAAATGAACCCCAGAATTTCATCTTGCATCTGACTGAATTACAACACAATTCAAATTCCAGCCTCAGAGTGTGACTATGATTACAGAGCAATGATTGGCAAGGAATGGTGTCTTAAGAGCCAAAATACAGACATGTAGAAGGATACTGATGAAGTTCGGGACTCTGAACCCCTAAATTCTGATGAGTTTTTCTTTGCCAGTGCAAGCACCTCTAGTGGAGTTAGTTTTCCTACAAAACAATGCTGATATTTCTCAAGTCCTACCCTTGTGATCTCTCTTTGCTTCTAGACATATAATTAGACTCAGTTTCCTGCATGATCCTAAAGGTGTGGTACAAAATATGACAGATGAGAAGTTGTTCTACACTCTAAAAGGATTGCTTGATTTTTTTTTTTTTACTTTATATGACACAAATCTTGGGACCATGTGTGGGAATGTATATTAAGAAAATGGGAAAATGTTGGAAGAACCATAAAGTTGCAGCAGACCAGGTGTATTGATATAGGTTCACTAAACAGAGATTCTGCATTTAATGTTGTAGCCCAAGGAGTTATAAGGGCTTTAACAGCTTTTTGGGATAGTTGGCTGAATCATGGATCAAAAGATGCCCCAATGTGAGCTGGAAATGCCAGACATGACTTAGTTTAATGTAGAACAAAAGATTCAAAATCATGGGGATATTGGAATATTTGAGTGCATTTGTCATGTAAGGACTACTCATTCACATTAGGAAGATCCAAATGACACACATTACACCACAACTGTGAGAAATAAATTTGCGATTCTTGAAAAGTGCTGTGATTACTTATCTCCATAGTCCAGATCTTGCAGTGGGAACTGCAGTCACTGAACTGGGAAACCTAAATGCAGTGTGAGTAATCAGATCCCATAGTGGCAGGGCAAGTAGTGCCACTCAATCACCAAAGGCAAGGTGGCATGGTTATCATAATGGGCAATGGAGTCAAATAGTGGATAGTGGATCAGAGTTGTCTGATTTTCACAGAACTCTGGCATTAGATAGTTGATCACGATGTTCATAAGAGTGAAATAGATAGTAAACCTACTAAATTGTTAGTTGGTCTTATAAGTAGAAAAATTATAGGTCAAGTGAATGAAAACCTAACTAGAATCATAAAAACAGTTATTGCCCCTCAATCAATCTCTATATGTGAGACAATGTACATACTTAAAACTCTTTGAAAAAGAGGAGACTGGGTTATTGTGAAGAAGGATCCCAATGCATGCCAAAATTTATTTTCTTATTTTTTTCTCTCAATATCCCCCCAAAGTATCTATGACTATTTACTAGGATGACAGTGCATTGCGGGAAAGGAACTGTTGGGGCCCATGCAGCCAGCAGTGCTGTGTGGCCTATTGCGACCCTGCTTCCCCTAATTGAAAATATGTGCGCTTGACTGCTTGACCTAAGTGGATCAGAGACTGGGGTTAGTTCTTCTATTATCCATACCTCTTGGTGATTGTGGTTTCAGTAATTGGGCAGATTTTCTGATTGAAACTTCCTCCCTAGTTAGAGGCACCTTACTCACAGACTATTGTTTGAACTTTTAAAAATAGCCTTGTCATAAGCTTCAGTTAATATTACACTATATATGCAAAATAAGACCCCCACTGATGTATTTTTAGTGATAAATTATGTTTTTTTATCTTCTATATTGTACTTCATTTCTGTCTTTAACTTTCTGTTCTCTCTTCCATGAAAACAATGATGTTTCTGAAACATGTGATTCCTAAGAAGTTGCAAACAATATAATCATTAAAAGAAAGATGTAATCACCTATGGTATATAAGACACCAAGCTTCACAGTAAAGTGTGGTCTCTTCCACCATTCATGTTGTCTGTGTTCTTTCTTATAGATATTTCGCCGACACCAACCCCCTACTCAGAGACCCTTAGACTCTGGTGCGTGGGCTGGTCCCCCACAAGGAACTAATCATACCTTTCAGGAACTACTAGACAATGGCTCTAAATTTTAGGAGACTCAAAATGTCATTTTGGTCCACCAATAGAGTAGAGACTTGTGGAGGTCAGATAATCAATAGAATTTTAGCTCATGTTCATCTTGCAGTGGGTCCAGTGGTCCCCCAAATCCATCCTCTGGTAATTTATTCAGCTCCAGAATGAACAAACTGAATATATATGTTCAGCATCTGACATAATCCTCACATTGGTTCTCTCACCTGTGGAGTAAAGGATATTATGGTAGGAAAGGCCAAATAGAAAGCACGAGAACATCTTCTGCCTAGCTAAATAGTAAACAAAAAGCAAAATTTCCTGGAGGGATTGAAGACATTCGTGCTACCCTTAAGGACCTGAAAGATGCAGGAATGGTGATTCTCACTGCATCCTCATTTTATTTGTCTATTTGTCCTTTGCAAAAGATAGGTGGATCTTGCAGAATAACCATGGATTACTATAAGCTTAACTGGATGGTGACTCGAATTGCAGCTGTTGTACCAGGTATGGTTTCATTGCCTGAGTGAATTGTCACATCCTTTATTACCTTCTATACAAGTACTGATCTGGCAAATATGTTTTGCCTCATGTCTTCTAATAAAATTCAGCATGAGCAGTTTTCATTCAGCTGGCAAAGCCATAAATGTATCTTTCTGTCTTACTGCAGAGGTATATCAACTCTCCAGCCATATGTAATAATTTACTTCACAAGAATGTTGATTGCCTTTCTCGTCCACAAGATATAACACTTATCCATTAAGTCAGGATTTTCCTGACGGGAACTAGTGAGTACAAAATAGCAATTACTCTAGTCTTATTCTTAAGACGTTTGTGTGTCAGAAGTAGTAAATCCCATGAAATTAGGGGTCCCTTTTCAGAAAAAAAAAGATCTTGGCCTGCTACTGAGACTTAGTAGTAAATAAAAAGTCATGGACTACCAAATTACCATGCAACCTGAGCTGCCCATGTGAAGTGAGCATTATATGACTTACCAAGCTTTAAGACTGGTCATGCACTGCAGCACTCCTTCATTAAATGGAAGTCCTACATATAAGATGGGCTAACCAAGTCTTCAAGGCACATATAAGTTACATGAAGAAGTGTCCCAAGTGTGCCAGTCCCCATTTATGCTACATTACTTTCTCTCTCCAAGTCTGTACCTATGGCCTCATGGGGAGTTCCCTATGATTAGTTGAAGAGGAATGAATACTTGAGCCTGGTTTACAGATAGTTCTGCATGATATGAAAGCGTCACCTGTAAATGGACAGCTACAGTATTATATCCCTTTCCTGGGATATCCTATAAGGACAATAATGAAGGGAAATCTAAATGGTCAGAACTTCAAGCAGTGTGCTTGTTTTCTCACTTTGCTCAGTAACAAAGTGCATGTGATTGCAAAGATATAGGTTACATATGCACTCAGAAACATACACTTCAACTCACCAGGTTGGCCTGACTACAGCTACTGCTGAGAGACCAGTATGCCAGCAACAGAGACCAACACTGTGTCCCCAAGATGACATTATTCCCTGGGATGGTCAACTAGCTACTTGGTGGCAGGTTTGTTACATGGGATCACCTCCATCATTTACTTCACAATAAATGAAGTGCAGGAATGGGCTCACACTTGTGAACAGTCTTTTGAAAACTCAGTTACAGAACTAATAATTCCTTTAAGGGCTGATTCTCCAGAATGCTGTATATGCTCTGAATAAGTGTTCAATATATGGTGCCATTTCTTGTATAGCAAGGATTCACAGAATAGTAATAAAAAATGGAAGTGGTAGTACCACTGCTTACTATTAATCTTAGTGACCCACTAGCAACATGTTTATTTCTTGTTTCTGCAAGCTTAAGATCTACTGGCCTAGAGATTTTAGCTACAAAGAGAGTAATGCTTCTGCCAGTAGACACAACAGTGCTTTCATTGAACTGAAAGCTGTGATTGCTGCTGATCCATGTTGGGTTCCTTAATGTTTCTGAATCCAAAGAAGGGAGTAACTGCTGCCTGGGTTGATAATCATTTTTACAAAGAGAAAATCTGACTATTATTCCACAATGGAGACAAGAAGTGTATGTCCGGAATACAGAAGATCCCTTAGGGTGCCTCTTAGTGTTACCATACCCTGTGATTAAGGTAAATGAAAACTACAATAACCCAATGAAGGCCATGCTACTAATGGCACAGTACTTTTAGGAATGACATTTTAGGAATCATTCCACTAGGTAAAGAACTCTGACCAGCTTAAGCACTTGCTAATTCAAGAGGAAAACAGAATGGGTATTGGAAGAAAGTAGCTATAAATACCAGCTGTGACCAAGTGGTCAGTCATAGAAACAGACTATAATTGCTATTAGTATTTCCTCTTTACTTTGTTATGAATATGTTTGTGTGTTAGTGTATCTCTATGCAGCATTTATCTATCTAGCATTTAACCTCCCTCATTTCTTTATCATGTAACATATAATGTATTGACTTTTTAGCATAATATTTAAGTGTTGGTATTTTTATATTATAATACTTAAGTTATGGGATATCAAGGACAAGAATAAATATAATCCAAAAAGGTTACTTCCCTTTCCTGTGAAGAATTTAGTGTGTTTCGATTGTACACAGGGTAGTTGTATCATGTTAGGTTCAAATATTACCTTGTTATTGTTCTTATTAGGAGATGAATTATGGTTTAAGTCTATGTGAATGGATGCCATATTGACAAATGATACATATGTTGCAAGTTTATTGGGCCACAGGATACCCACATATTTGGTCACACATTATTCTGTGATCTTTTTGGTGAGGGTATTTCTGGATAAGATTAGTATTGGAATCAGTAGAGTTAATAAAGCACTTTGCCTTCCCTAATGTGTGCAAGCCCCATCCAATTAACTGAAGATCTGAATAGAAATAAAGGGTGAGTAAGAAGGATCTCATCCTACCTGACTGATTGAGTTGGGACATTGGTCTTTTCTTATCTTCCGACTATAACTAATATATAGCTCTTCTTAGGTCTTAAGCCTGCTAGCTTTTAAACTGGAAATTAAAACATAAGCTCTCCTACTTTATCAGGTCTTCATATTTAGACTAGAATTACACCATTCCTCTCCTGAGTCTCTAACTTGCCACATAAATAATCTGAATACACACACACACATACACACACACACACACACACACATTTGCACTGGACTTAGAATTCATGAAAACAATTTCAACATTTCCTTGCATTTGTAGCCTAATTTATGTCAAAGTTGTAAGCCACTACCAAATTTGAATCCTACTCTTTAATTTGTTTGACTTCAATATTAGGCCTATAGTTATCTCTTCATGTACATCAACCATAAGCAATTGAAATACTGAGCTGCATTTATTGTTGTTTAAACACATTACTAGTGTTACTGCTAGATAATAAGCAAATAAAATAAAATAAAATAAGTCATTGTAATTCCCTAAATTTGGTAACTGGCAAATAATCATTTCTCACCAGAAACCATCCAGAAAAATTGAAAATTTATGTCAGCTCGTAAATCTTCAAAATTTAAAAAGTTAAATCCAGAAATGACACTAGTTGACTTCTCCTGTTATGATACAGATTCTTAAGTCAGAGCAACTTGGAATCAAATCCCAACTTCACATTAGTTGTGTAAGCTTAGCCACATGACTTTGTTTCTCTGATTCTTGATTTCCTCATTGGTAAAATAAAAAGGATGATATCTGTCAAATAAGGTTGTTTTTCAAGAATATTGTACAATTATTTTTATAAAATGTTTATCATGTAGAACAATGACTAGGATAAGATGAGTTCTCCACAAATGATAACAATGCAGCTTGGCAGGCTCTTGTAATGTTCATGAGTATTTAATCAAGACCGATAAGAATATGTGTATGCACAGAGACATGACAAGAAGAATGTTTATAGCAGCTCTATTTGTAATATTCTAAATCCAAATATCCATCAACATATAGATAGTTAAGCCAATGATGGAATTTCTATGGAATCTCTATGAAGATCCTCTGTAGAATACAATGGAATACTCTTCAGCAACAAAAGGGAAAAAAACTACTGATACACAGAGTAATATTGATGAATTTATAAAATATTATATACTATTGACTGATTACTTGAACCATATTATATCTCTAGTCTACGATCAGATCAAAACCAATCAGACCCGAGGTAATCTAACCATTTCCTTAATACCCAGGCCTCTAATATATACATATGGTTCTTGTATTATAATGTAAACATCAACTTTCCAGTTGTTAGAAACAGCTCTAGAGTGGCTGCCAAACTGATCATTATTCTTTACTGCACTTTATGAGAGAAGTAATATGCTATAAAATTACTCAAGAATTTGGGGATTTATGAAATTTATTTGGCATATACTTCACTGTTTCTGGTAGTCAATTTTCTTTTAATCTTTGCATTTAACATAATGAATTATAATCTGTTTATGTGCCCTTTTCTTGTTCATTCCACTGTGAGCTCCTTTATGATTGAGATCCTATATAATCAATCTTTATTTTTCCAAAAGTTAGCACATACCTGCTTGAAAGCTTATGACAGGGACTCAAATGTTTATTTAGTGAACAGAATGAATGCAAAAAAAAGTGAACAAGACACTCGGAGGAGAGGTTTTGTTCAGTTATAATCACAGATTATTGCCACACAAGTTAAAAATATACAATTTAGTAAAGAAGATTTGCTTTAGGAGCAAAATATTTTATAGTTTACTAAGAAAGGACATTTTCTATTTCTTAAACCAATGAAGTTACTTGTAAATATCTTTTTGTCTGTGTAGGTTTCAACAGAATAAATCACTAAAATTTTATTTCCAATAAGATATGTGTTTATAAAAGAACAGATCAAAGTAAATTTTTTCCATGATTCTGGAAATACAAATGCATTACATAAATATCTAACTAAATGATTGAGTGTAAAAGAGAATATGTAAAAATACATTCATTCCAAATTAATTTAAAAAATAAAACATATTGAATGCCATTTTTACCCTTTCATTTTCTTTCTAGTTTAACATTTCATTTATTACTTAAAAACTGCAATTATCAGGAAAGTGTAAATACCTTGAAATCTAGAAATAAAAGAGGAAACAGCCAGTTTTAGAAAGAGCCCAACATGTTCCCTCAGGGTGAGCCCAATACATAAATACACATAATGTGAAAATGCCACAACCAAAGAATAAGCTCACATGAAATATGTCCTCCAATCTCAGACCATCTTGCAATTCCTCTGTGAAAGCCTTGGTATTTGAAGTTGGCATTGGTTATGGATAGCTTCTTGCTTGGGTATTTCATTCTGTTTTCTAACTAAGGAAGAATGGACTCTAACACTTTTTCTTGACCCTGCCCAGTCTGACTATGATTAAGTTCAATGAACTAAATTCTACTACCTCAGCAGCAGCCAACTCATGGGAATCTGCCACCATTTAAAAAAGCTAGACTATATTAAGAGCTACAAATATGACTCCGTTCCCTTTAGAAATAGAGTTGCTGGTGTAGAACATCACGAAATACATCTTAATAATAACTTATTATTAGTAGTAATACCATTATTATTAACTAACTTCTATGTAGAGTTCAAGGAGTGAACTGGCATATTACCTTAGAAACAAATACATTATACGGAATATTTTATTTTTTTCATTTAATATACAGAATATTTTTAATCTTCCTCTGAGTTCCAGTAACTAATTTAACTAAAAAAAAGAATAACACTGAGTTCCAGTAAATAATGAGGTCTATTTGATGGTTTTCCACCAAGATATTTGAGTACTGATAGAGAGAAGAAAAGGAGGTCACCTTGTTCTTAAGTCATTCATATACTTTTGTCTTTGATCAAGAGCATACAGGTCACAAGGGAATTTCTTACAAAATCAAAGAGAAAATTTGTCTTCACAGTTAATTAACAGAGCCTCTTAAATTAAAAAGAAAAGCCTTATATTTGGGTGATTGTGTCCATTGTTTACTGTGCTAGAATGTTTGCAACTACATTTTGAACATGTTAAGATGAAAAATAATTTTGAGTATTAGATGAAATATTTTGAATGCTACTCCTTACATTAAATTGTTCATTGCATTAGCATTTTTACATTTTAATGAGAAAGCAGTCAGTCACAAAGGAAATGACATATCAAGGCAATCTGCATTATTTATGAATTCCCAAGATAAAAAACCATGAGTTACTTTACCCAAGTTTTACAGTGTAATTGGCATGACAGACCTCCTGTGTTCCCTAGTCTAGGTCACAATCTTAAAATATTCCAGATATGATGATGATGATCACTTAATATGAATTAGAACTATTAGAATGCTGAGATTTTTACAAATATCATTGTTACATTAATAGCCAGAATGAGTATTCTTCTGCATTTCTCCTCAAAGAAATGTCCCAGATGTTCTTCAGAAATCATCTCTACACCTGACCCTATCAATTATCAATCTAATATCTGTCACCTGTGAATAGCTTAAAGCAAGAAAATAATCTATCTTTAAAAGCTTATCAAGTAAAATTATTTGCAAATTATAACTCTGTTCTTGAAGAAATCTTATCTGAGAGGACAGCACTAAGAAAAAACATTTTATTTCTTAATTCAATTGTTATGAAAGTATTAATTAAACACTACATGTTACATGATATATAAAAGAAAAATAAAAATGAATGCTACAGCTTTGGAATATAATGAAGTGCAGAATTATTATGTCTCCAAATTTGCTTTGCTTTTTTAAGGTTGCTTTGCCTATTTGGTGTCTTTTATGGTTCCACACAAATTTTAGGATACTTCATTCAAGTTCTGTGAAAAATACTGTTGGTATGTTGATAACAATTGCAATAAATTGAGAGATTGCTTTGGGCAATATAAACATTTTAACAAAAATTTTTCATTCAATCCATGATCATGAAATATCTTTCCATTTCTTTGTGTCATCTTCAAATTCCTTCATCAGTGTTTTATAGTTTTCAGAGTACAAGTATTTCACTCTTGTTTTAGGTTTATTCCTAGTTGTCATATTATTTTTGGTGCAGTTATAATAGGATTGTTTTATTAATTTATCTTTCTTCTGCTTCATTATTGGCGTATAGAAATGAGGGATTTTCATATGTGGCCTTTATTTTGTTGAGCTTTGTTCCCTTTATCCCTACTTTGTTGAGAGCTTTCTTTATATCATGAATGGATGTTATACTTTGTCAAATGTTTTTTCTACATCTATTGAAATGGTCACATAGTTCTTACTTTTCTCTTACTGATGTGATGTATCACATTGATTGATTTCCAAATAGTGGACCCCCTGCAACAGAGAAATAAATTCTACTTGATCATGGGGAGTGATTCTTTTACTGTACTGTTGGATTTGGTTTACTAGGATTTTGCTGAGAATTTTTGCATCCATATTCATCAGGGACAGTGGCCTGTAGTTCTCTTTTCTAATTGTTTCTTTATATGTTTTTGGTATTGGGATAAGTCTGGCCTCAAATAATGAATTTGAAAGTTTTCAGATAATGAATTTGGAAGTTTACCTTCCTTTTCTATTTTTTGGAAAAGTTTGAGAAAAATAGGTATTAACTCTTTTTTAAAATTTTGGTAGAATTTCCCTGTGATGATATCTGGTCCTGACTTTTATATGTTGAGAATTTTTTTATTACTAATTCAAACTATTTGCTGGTTATCTGTATATTCAAATGTCCTGTTTCCTCCTGTTTATGTTTTGACAGATTATATGTTTCTAGGAATTTATCCATTTCTTCTAGGTTGCCCAATTTATTGGCATATGGGTATTCATAATATTCTCTTGTAATTGTACCGCTGTGGTGTTGGCTGTTTTCTCTCTCATTTGTGATTTTGTTTGAGTCCTTCTCTTTTTTTCTTTGTAAGTCTATCTGGAAATCAATCAATTCTATTGATTTTTTTTTTTCAAAAACCAGGTCTTGGTTTCATTGATCTGTTTTGTTGTTTTGTTTTTTAGTTTCTATATCATTTATTTCCATTATAAAACTTATTATTTTCTTCTCTTTACTGGTTTTGGGGTTTTGTTAGTCTTTTCCCAGTTCCGTAGTGTCAGTGTAGGTTATTTAGTTGAGATTTTTCATACTTCTTGGGCTCAGCCTGTATTCTTCTAAACTTTCCTCCCAGAGCCCCTTTTGCTGAATCCCAAAGGTTTTGGAGCATTTTGTTTTCATTTTTATTTGTTTCCATGTACTTCTTGATTTTTTTCTTTGATTTCCAGGTTGACCCATTCATTGTTTATTAGTATGTATATACCCCCATGTATTTGTGGTCTTTCCAGATTTTTTTCTTATGGTTATCATCTGGTTTCATAGTACTGTAGTCAGAAAAAATACATGGTATGACTTTGATCTTCTTGAATTTGTTGAGGCTTGTTTTATGGACTAATATGTAATTTATTCTAGAAAATGTTCCATGTGCACTTGAAAATGATGTGTTTGCTGCTGTTTTAAGATGGAGTGTCCTCAATATATCTGTTAAATCCATATAGTCCAGTGTGTAAAAAAAAGCCATTGTTTCCTTGTTGATTTTCTGTTTTTGTTTAGATGATCAGTCCATTGATGTAAACATGGTGTTAATGTCCCCTACTATTTTTGTATTACTATTGATTTTTTATTTTTCATGTGATATAAACTGTTTTAAGTAATTGGGTGTTCCTATGTTGGGTACATAAACATTTCTTATTGTTATATGTTCTTGTTGGACTGTCCTCTTTGTTTTTACATAGTGTCATTCTTTGTCTCTTGTTACAGTCTTCATTTTAAAGTTTATTTTGGTGCAATTTTGATGGGGATGGCATTGAATGTGTAGATTGCTTTGGGTAGTAATGACATTTTCACAGTGTTTATTCTTCCGACCCATGAACAGGGAATATTTTTCCATTTCTTGGTGTCTTCTTCGATCTCTTTCATAAGTTTTCTATAGTTTTCATCATATAGGTCTTTTACATCCTTGGTTAGGTTTATTCCTAGGTATTTGATGGTTTTTCGTGCAATCGTGAATGGGACCAGTTTCTTAATTTCTCTTTCGGCTGCTTCATTTTTGGTGTATAGGAAT
>NC_043717.1:89814234-89831021 GCF_006229205.1 Suricata suricatta
GGTTAAGGTCATGATCCCACAGTTTGTGGGCTTGAACCCCTTGTCGGGCTCTGTGCTGACAACTCAGAGCCTGCAGCCTGCTTCAGATTCTGTGTCTTCCTCTCTCTCTGCCCCTCCCCCCTCAAGCTCTGTCTCTCAAAAATAAGCATTTAAAACATTTAAAAAATAATAATAAAATGAGTCTCTAGTAGATAACATGTAGATGGATCTTGTTTTCTTACCCATTCTCTGACCCCATATCTTTTGATTGGAGCATTTAGTCCATTAACATTCAAAGTATTGATAGATATATATTATTGTCATTTTATTATTTGTTTCATAGTTGGTTGAAGATTTTCTCTGATCCTTTATTACCTTTCTTTATGTATTGCTGATTTTACTTAATAACATATTTGGATTTCTTTCTCCTTATTTTGTATATTTGTGAGTGGTTTTTGAAATATTGTTACCATTAAGTTTGTATATGACCTCTTCTGCATGTAGCAACCAATATGCTTATACATGTGTTGCTTAATTCCCTAGCTGTCATTCCTTCCTGTCCTTTCTTTTGGAGTGAATTCTTTCATTTTGTAATTTTGGAGGAAAAAATAATAAAATAAAAATTAAATTTAAAAATTAAAAACAACACAAAAAATCAAATGAAGGAAGCTAGATCCTATGGGTGTTTTGGTCTGGTTGTTGAAAGAAGTTTGATAGAATAGAGAATAAAGGGGGGGGGGGAAGTATGAAAACGTTTACAAATTTCTTAAAATGTATATAGTGAAATAGAATAAATGAAATAAGTTAAATAGACTGAAAAATTACAAAAAATAAAATAGAGTAGAAAAAATAAATCTTTTTTTATAAAAATGGAAAATAAAAATAAATTCTCTTTCTCTATCCAAGAATAAGAAAAAAATAAATGAATGGATAATCCATTGAACAGAATGAAATCTGAATGAAATTACATCCAGTTTCCCCTAGGAGTCAAACTATAGAGCACTTCACAGTTTATACACTAAGCATGGAGAAAGACTTGTGGTCAACCTCTAAGGCTTGGATGGCACAGTCGGACAGGGCTTGCTGTAACAGCTCTGTTCCCCACTAGGTGGCAGTGGTTAGCTTATTGGGGTGGATGGATGTGGAGCATGTACTTGTGTATGCACAAGCATAGGAGAGGTGAAAATGGCGTCATCCAGCTTCCCAGTCTCTTATCATCAGACTCTGGGCTCTCTCCAACCTGCAATCAAGCACCCCTCCTTTGTCTCCAGCTTCTTCCCAATCCCGGTTTCTACACTGTCAGCAACCAGGCTGTCAGCCTGCCAAGTGGCACCTTTGTCCCGAATTTTATCTCAAATGGGGCTGTTTCCAAACCCTTCATTTCTGAAGGCATCTTGAACTTGCCTCAACCTTCTGGGGGAGGATCTTGCGGATATATGGCTGGGTGCTGGCCTGCCTCTGGGAGTGCTCATGGTTCTACACAGCTGGAGAGGCCTGGAGACTGTGGCCAGGTACCAGCCCACCCCAGAAAAATTTCATGTGATTGTATAGCAGCAACAGTTCAGAAACTTGGTAAATCACAACATGCATCTGGTGCCAAGCTTCACTGCACCCTAGTGTCTTTGCTCCAACACCAGCAAGTGTGGCTGTAATCTGAGGTCCACTGGGACCTTTTTCTGTGGGTAGGCTTCATGGCCTCTACCAAAAGTCCTCCTGGCAGGTGGACAACCTCTCCGAGTGTGGCCTTAGGACCCCTCTGACCTTGCTGTCTGCTCCTGGAGATTTTCCCTTCCAACCAGAACACCACCATGTATCAAGCTGTAGAGTTTCAGGCTCTGCACTCCCCTGTATATAGAGCCCTAATGGTATTGAAACTTCCTTCTAATTTCTCTTGTCTCCCTTTCTTCCTCAGGCCCTTGCAGGTGTTTCCCGTCTTTTTCCTTCTCTCCACCTGTTTTCGGGGGGAATGCTTTTCCCGTACTCTCTTTCTAGTCTTTGTTGCTTTGTTTCTGTTTTTTGTTTTCAGAATCTCCATTTAAGTTTCTGGCAGTGATGGTTTAGGTCACAAACTCCTTTAGTTTTTGTTTGTCTGGTGCTGATCTAGCTATATTTCAGGGATGAAAGAAGCAGAGAATTTCAGTGCTGCTCTGCCATCTTCCCCCCCGCCCCCATCATGCTTCTCTTTTTTAGTGGTGTTTTTGTCTGGTTTTAGAATTAAGGTAACGCTGGCTTCATAGAATGAGTTTAGAAATTTTCCTGCGATTTCTATTTTTTTGGAACAGTTTGAAAAGAATATATATTAACTCTTTAAAAGTCAGTTTGAATTCCCCTGGGATGTTATCTGGTCCAGGACTCTTGTTTGTTGGGAGATTTTTCAGTGGTTATTCAATTTCTTTTTCTGGTTATGGGTTTGTTTAAATTTTCTATTTCTATTTCTTCCTGTTTCAGTTTTGGAAATTTGTGAGTTTCTATGAATTGTTCTATTTCCTCCAGATTGCCCCTTTTTAGCATATATTTTTTCATAGTATTCTAATTGATTTATTTTTGTGGTGTTGGTTGTAATCTCTCCTCTTTCTTTGGTGATTTTATTTATTTGGATCCTTTCACTTTCTTAAGTAAGTCTGGCTAGAGGTTTATTAATATTCTTTATTCTTTCAATGAACAAGTTCTTAGTTTTGTTGACCTGTTCTTCTAGCTTAGTTTGTTTCTATATCATTTATATCTGCATTAATCTTTATTATTTCTGTTCTTCTGCAGGCTAGCTCCTTTAGGTATAAGATGTAGGGTTAGGTTGTATATTTGGGACCTTTCTTGCTTCTAGAGAGAGGCCTGAATTGCAATATACTTCCCTCTAGCACTACCTATGCTTCATCTCATAGAGTTTGACCTGTCATGTTCTCATCTTAATTTGCTTCCATGTATTTTTTGTTTCATTTCTTCTTTAATTTCTTGGTTAATCCACTAATTCTTTAGTAGGATGTTCTTTAACCTCCATGTATTTGAGGGCTTTCCAAATTTTTTTCCTTGTGGTTGATTTCAAGTTTCATAGTGTTGTGATCTGAAAATATGCATGGTGTGACCTGTACTTGTTGAGGTTTTATTTGTGACCCAATATGTTATCTATTCTGAGAATGTGCTTCAAGACACTCTTGAGAAGAAGGGGTATTTTTTTTTTTTGCTTTAGAATGAAGTATTCAGAATATATGTTAAGTCTATCTGGTCTAGTGCCATTTGAAGCCATTGTTTCCTTGTTGACATTCGGCTTAGATGATTTATTCATTGCTATAAGCTGGGTGTTCAAGTCCCTTAATTGAATTATCGTCAATGAGTTTCTTTTATTAGAGTTAATTGATTTATATATTTAAGTGCTTTCAAGTTTAAGGCATAAATATTTGCAAATGTTAGATCTTCTTAATGGATATATCCTTTAGTTATGAAATAATGCCCGTCATCTCTTTGACAGTTTTTGTTTTAAAATCTAGGGCACCTGGGTGGCCCAGTGCATTAAACGGCTAACTTTGGTTCAGATCATGATCTCACGGTTCGTGAGTTGAAGCCCCATGTCAGGCTCTGTGCTGACAGCTCAGAGCCTGGAGCCTGCTTCGGTTTCTGTGTCTCCCACTCTCTGCCCCTCCCACACTCATGCTTTCAAAAATCAACATTAAAAATTTTAAATCTAGATTGTCTGATATAAGTAAGTATGGCCACTCTATCTTTCTTTTTGGCCTCCATTAGCTTGATAGATAGTTCTCCATCCTCTCCTTTTAAACTACACATGTCTTTAGGTATAAAATGAGTCTCTTGTGGGCAGCATATAAATAGATCTGCTGGGTTATTTTTATCCATTCTTATACCCTATGTCTTTTGATTGAAACATTCAGTCCATTTGCATTCAGAATGATTATTGAAAGATATGAATTTAGTGCCATTGTGCTACCTGTAGAGTTGGTGTTTCTACTGATGTTCTCTGGGCCTTTCTAGGCCTTGTTGCATTGTTTTTGTTTTTTGTTTTCAGAATCTCCATTTAAGTTTCTGGCAGTGATGGTTTAGGTCACAAACTCCTTTTGTTTTTGTTTGTCTGGAAAAGTCTTTATCTCTCCTCTATTCTGAATGCCAGTCTTGTTGGATAAATAATTATTGGCTGCATATTTTCCCCATTAAGTTAAATTTTTCCTGTCACTCCTTTCTGGCCTGACAAAATTCAGTGGTCCGGTCTTGTATTAATCTTGTGTCTACCCTTATAGGTTAAGACTCCTTTGTCTGTAGCTGCTTGCAGAACTCTCTATTTTTGTATTTGCAAGTTTCACTACTATGTATGATGGTATTCCATTGTTTTTGCTGATTTTGAGGGAGATTCTCTGTGCCGCTGAGAATTGAATACCTATTTCAATCTGCAGATTAGATAAGTTTTCAGCTTTGATTTGTTCAAATAAATCTTCTGCTCCATTAGCCTGTTCTTCTTCTAGGACTACGGTGATACAGATAGATATTGTTTTGCTTTATGGAATTTTTGTGTTCTTTAAGTCTATTTTATGATCTAATATTTTTCTTTCCCTTTTATTTTGACTTTCTTATTTTCTGTAATTTTAATTTCTATATCACTTATTCTCCCCTCTGCTTCTTCAAACTCATTGTGATTATATCCAGTTTGGCATATCAGTTATAGCATTTTTCATTTCATCTTGAATAGTTTTTAGGTATGTTATGCCTGCTTCAGGATTTTACTGGTGTCGTTTCTGCTTTTTTCAAGCCCAGCTAGTACTCTTATATCTGTTGTTCTAAATTATGGTTCAGCTTGATTCCTTATATATATTTTTTAAATAGATTATTGTCAAATTGGTTTCCATCTAACACCCATTGCTCTTCCCCACAAAGCACTCCTCCATAAGAACCACCTCTTTTCCCCCTCCCCCTCCCCCTTCAACCCTTGGTTAGTTTTCAGTATTCAATAGTCTCTCAGGTTTTACATCCCTCTCCCTCCCCAACCCTCTTTCAGTCTTCCCCTCTCCATGGTCCTCCATTAGGTTTCTCCTGTGGTCCTGTTAGATCTATGAGTGCAATCATGGTATCTGTCCTTCTCTGTCTGACTTATTTCACTTAGCATGACACCAGAGAGGTCAACCCACTTTGCTACAAATGACCAGATTTCATTCTTTCTCATTGGCATGTAATAATCCATCGTATATATATATATATATACCACATCTTCTTAATGCATAAATCAGGTGATGGACACTTAGGCTCTTTCCATGATTGGCTATTGTTGAAAGTGCCCCTATGAACATTGGGGTACATGTGGCCCTATGCATCAGCATTTCTGTATCCTGTGCGTAAATCCCTAGAAGTGCTATTGCTGGGTCACAGAGAAGTTCAAGTGATAGTTTTTTGAGGAACCTCCACACTGTTTTCCAGAGCGACTGCACCAGTTTACATTCCCACCAAAAGTATAGGAGGGTGCCCATTTCTCCACAACCTTGCCAGCATCTATAGTCCCTTGACTTGTTCATTTTAGCTACTCTAACTGGCTTGACGTGGTATCTCAGTGAGGCTTTGGTTTGAACTTCCCTGATGATGAGTGATGTTGAGCATTGTTCAAAATGCCTATTGGCCATCTGGATGTCCTTTAGGAGAAGTGTCTGTTTATGTCTTCTGCCCATTTCTTCACTGGGTTATTTGTTTTTTGGGTGTAGAGTTTGGTGAGTTCCTTGTAGATTTTGGATACTAGTTCTTTATCTGATATGTCATTTATAACTATATTTTCCCAATCTGTCGATTGCCTATTGGCTTTCTAGATTGTTTCCTTTGCAGTGCAGAAGCTTTTTATCTTGGTGAGGTCCGAAGAGTTCAGTTTTGCTTTCATTTCCCTTGCCGTTGGGGATATGTCGAGTAGAAAATTGTTGCAGGTGAGGTCAAGGAGGTTGTTTCCTACTTTCTCCTCAAGGGTTTTGATGGTTTCCTGTCTCACATTCAGGTCCTTCAGCCATTTTGAGTTTATTTTTGTGAATGGTGTAAAAAAGTGGTCTAGTTTCATTCTTCTGCATGTTGCTGTCCAGTTCTCCCAGGACCACCTGATAGAGGGGCAGTCGTTTTCCCACTGGATACTCTTTCTTGCTTTGTCATAAATTAATTGACCGTACATTTGTGGGCCCAGTTCTGGGTTCTCTATTCTATTCCATTGGTCTATGTGTCTGTTTTTGTGCAAAAACCATACTCTCTTGATGATGACAGCTTTGTAGTAGAGGCTAAAGTCTGGGATTGTGATGCCTCCCATTTTGGTTTTCTTCTTCAATATGACTTTGGCTATTCGGGGTCTTTTGTGGTTCTATACGAATTTGAGGATAGCTTGTTCTAGCTTTGTGATGAACTCTGGTGCAATTTTGATGGGGATTTTATTGAATCCGTAGATTGCTTTGGGTAGTAATGGCATTTTCACAATGTTTATTCTTCCCATCCATAAGCATGGAATGTTTTTCCATTTCTTGGTGTCTTCTTCAATCTCTTTCATAAATTTTCTATAGTTGTCATCATATAGGTCTTTTATATCCTTAGTTAGGTTTACTCCCAGGTATTTTATGGTTTTTCGGGCAATTGTGAATGGGATCAGTTTCTTGATTTCTCTTTCGGCTGCTTCATTATTGGTGTATATGAATGCAACTGATTTCTGTATGTTTATTTTGTATCCTGCAACTTTACTGAATTCATTGATCAGTTCTAGAAGCCTTGTGGTGGAGTCCGCCGGGTTTTCCGTGTAGAGTATCATGTCATCTGTGAAAAGTGAAAGTTTGACTTCTTCTTTGCCTATTCTGATGCCTTTTATTTCCTTTTGTTGTCTGATTGCTGATGCTAGGACTTCCAGCACTATGTGAAACAACAGTGGTAAGAGTGGACACCCCTGTTGAGTTCCTGATCTCAGGGGGAAAGCTCTCAGTGTTTTTCCCATTGAGTATTATATTAGCTGTGGGCTTTTCATAAACTGCTTTTATAATGCTTAGGTAAATTCCTTCTATTCTGTCTTTCTCAAACGTTTTTATTAAGAAAAGGTGCTATATTTTGTCACATGCTTTTTCTGTATCTATCAACAAGATCATATGGTTTTTATCTT
Organism: Suricata suricatta; assembly: GCF_006229205.1. Classification (NCBI taxonomy): domain Eukaryota; kingdom Metazoa; phylum Chordata; class Mammalia; order Carnivora; family Herpestidae; genus Suricata; species Suricata suricatta. The sequence goes on from NC_043717.1 coordinate 89,821,316, forward strand.
TTTTTTTTGTTCATTTGTGCTGTGTCACATTGATGGATTTGCGAATATTGAACCAGCTCTGTAACCCAGGAATGAATCCCACTTGATAATTTTTTATATGCTGTTGAATTCGATTTGCCAGTATCTTCTTGAGTATTTTTGCATCTGTATTCATTAACGATATTGGTCTGTAGTTCCCCTTTATTGCTGGGTCTCTGTCTGGTTGGCATCGCAAGGTGATGCTGGCTTCGTAGAATGAGCTTGGAAGTTTTCCTTCTACTTCAATTTTTTTGGAATATTTTCAGCAGAATGGATATTAGCTCTGCATTAAATATGTTGTAGAATTCAACTGGGAAGCCATCTGACCCTGAGCTCTTATTCATTGGGTTATTTTTGATAATGGATTCGATTTCTTCACTAGTTATTGGTATACTCATGCTTTCTATCTCTTCCCGTTTGAATTTTGATAGTCCAAGTGCGTTGAGGAATTTTCCATTTCTTCTAGGTTTTCCAGTTTGTCGGTATATAAATTTTCATAGTAATCTCTGATGATTGCTTATATGTCTAAGGGATTGGTTGTAATAAATCCATTTTCATTCATGATTTTGTCTATCTGAGTGCTCTCTCTTTTCTTCTTAAGGAGCATGACTAGAGGTTTATCAATTTTATTTATTTTTTCATACAACCAAATCTTGGTTTTACTGATCTGCTCAATTGTTGTTTTTTTTTTTTTTTTTGGATTCTGTATTGTTAATTTCTGCCCTTATCCTTATTATTTCTTTTCTTCTTCTGTGTTTGGGGTGCTCTTGCTGCTCCCCTTCCAGTTCCATTAGGTATTCTGTTAGATTTTAAATTTTCACTTTTTCTAGTTTGTTGAAATTGGCCTGGATTGCTATATACATTCCTCTTAGGACTGCTTTTGCAGCTTCCTAGAGATTTTGGGTGGTTGTATTTTCATTATCATTTGTTTCCATATATTGTTAATTTCTTCTCTAATTGCCTGATTAGCCCAATCATTTTTTAGAAGGGTGGTTTTTAACCTCCACATTTTTGGAGGTTTGCCAGATGTTTTCCTGTTGTTAATTTCAAGTTTCATAGCATTGTGATCTGAAATTGTGCATGATATGATATCAATTCCTTTATATTTATGGAGGGATGCTTTATGCCCCAGTATGTGTTGTATCTTGGAGAATATGCCATGTGCACTCGAAAAGAACGTGAATTTCCTAGCTTCAGGATGCAGAGTTCTAGATATATCTATCAATTCCATCTGTTCCAATGTGTCATAAAGGTCCATTGTTTCTTTAGTGATTTTCTGTCTGGTTGATCTATGCATTGCTGTCAGTGGAGTATTAAAGTCCCCTGCAATTAGCACAGTCTTATGAATAAGATTGTTTCTGTCTGGTGATTAATTGTTTTATGTATTTGGGTGCTCCCAAATTTGGCTCATAGATGTCTAAAATTGTTAGCTCTTCCTGATAGAGAGATGCTGTAATTATTACATAATATCCTTCTTCATCTCTTGTTACTGCCTTTATTTAAAGTCCAGTTTGTCTGATATAAGTATGGCTATTCCAGATTTCTTTTGCCTTCTGGTTGCATGATAGCTATTTCTCCATCCCTTCACTTTAAACCTGAAAGTATCTTCAGGTCGAAAAAGAGTCTCTTGTAGACAGTAAACAGATGGATCTTGTTTTTTTTTAATCCATTCTCCTACCCTGTGTCATTTGGTTGGAGCATTCAGTCCATTAACATTCAGTGTTAGTATTCAATAGTGTGGGTTTAGATTCATTGTGTTCTCCGTAGAATTCATGTTTATAGTGGTGTTTCTGGCACCTTATATTCTTGGAATCTTTTCCCTCATAGAGTCCCTCTTAGGATTTCTCATAGGACTGGTTTGGTGGTCATGAATTCTCTTAATTTTTGTTTATTTGGGAACACCTTTATCTATCCTATTTTGAATGACAGGCTTGCTGGATAAAGGATTCTTGGTTGCATGTTTTTTCTGCTCATCACATTGAAGATTTCCTGCCATTCCTTCCTGGCCTGCCAAGTTTCATTAGATAGGTCTGTAACCACTCTGATAGGTTTCCCTTTGTATGTTAGGGCCCTTTTATCCTAAGCTGTTTTAAGAATTCTCTCTTTATCTTTATATTTTTCTGGTTTCACTATGATATGTCGTGCCAAAAGTCGATTCAAATTACATCTTAACCGGGGTCTTTTGCCTCTTGAATTTGAATGTCTATTTCTTTCCCCAGATTTGGTCAATTCTCTGTTATAATTTGGTCTAATATCCCTTCAGGGCCATTCTCTCTTTCTTCCCCTTCAGGAATTCCTATGATACGGATGTTGTTCCTTTTGATTGTATCACTCAGTTCTCGAATTCTCCTTTCCCGCTCCTCGATCAATTTCTCTCTTTTTTTTCAGCTTCCTCTTTTGCTATAACTATATCTTCTAATTCACCTATTCTTCTCTCTGCCTCTTCATTCCTTGAGGTGGCCCCCTTGATTTTATTATTCTCCACATATAGCCTTTTTTTTAACTCATCACACCTATATTCAAAGTCCTTAGTCATTGCTTCAGTTGCTTCTCTTATGCTTTTCTCAACCCCAAAGATTAAATTTATAACAAGTCTCTTAAATTCTTGTTCGGTTATGTTGTTTAGATCTGTTTTGAGCAGTTCTGTGGCTTTGATTTCTTCCTGGAGATTCTTCAGGCAAGATTTCTTTTGTTTTGTCATTTTGGCTAGTTTTCTGTCTCTTGTTAGTTTTAAAAAGCTCATTGTGTACTGTGCACCTGCTAGTATTGCACTGGAAAAGGATGCTTATTGATTCTCCAGGGCCTTTCATTTAAAGAAATGTTCTTTTAATGGTGTCTCTCAGTTTCTCTTGTTGTGCCTTTGAATATTTTATTTCCCTACTCAGTGATATTTGGGACTCGCTGTCATGCACACTTTGGCTTTTTTCTTGGGGTAGCCCTGAAAACGAAACAGACAAACACAGATGGAACAGAAGCATGCAAACACACTGGCAAATCAAACAAATTAAAAAGGGAAAGGAAGAAAAGAAATGGGAGAGGTAAGAGAAGCAAAGAAGAAAAAAAATAAAGGGGGCAGAGACAATAAAGGACAATGGACAGTCTAAAAGTGTATAACCAGTCATGGGGAGAGATAATGATGAGTTAAGGAGAATATATTTGGATGGCAAGAGGGAAAAAAAGAAGGATAAAGGATAAAGGAAAATAAGGAATAAGAATTAAAATAAAAATGTTAAAAAGTAAAAAAGGTAATAATAGTAAAAAATAAGTACAAAAAAAAGAAGCAGCTCCTCCTGGCAGATAGGCATGGTTTGGTTTGTGTAGGTCTCTGGGGCTGCTCTTGGAGCCTCGCCTTTGTGGTTGCAGGGGATGAATGGTGGAAGATGAATGGAGGCACCACCAGCTCCTCTTGAACTAAGCGCTGCAGGCCACTCTAATGAGTCCGATCTCCTTGTGCCACAGCTGAGCCAACCTGTGTTGTCCAGGCCTGCCTGGTTTCAAAATCCTAGTCTATGCAATTTTATGCTACCACAGATGAGATTTACTTGCTTTGGCAGCTGGCTTCTTAGCAGGGATCTCGTAGGGGAAGGGAGCAGTTTCTCTTGGTGAGGCAGGCATTTGTGCTGCCACTGCCGGGGGTGTAGTGTGCCACCCACAGACGCCACTGCCAACTCCCAGCCTGGATCATGTAGAGGGAGGGAGCAGTTTCTCTTGGTGCTGGCAGGGATTTGCGCTGTCACTGTCAAAGGCAAAGTGCACTGCAGTAGGCGAAATGTACGCCCCCACAGACGCATCTGCCAACTCCCAGCCCCCAGCTGGGATCTCGTAGGGGGAGGGAGCTGTTTCTCTTGGTGAGGCAGGGATTTGCTCTGCCGCTGCTGGAGGCAAAGTGCGCCCCCAAAGATGCCACTGCCAACTCCCAGCCTGGATCACGTAGAGGGAGAGAGCAGTGTCTCTTGGTGCTGGCAGGGATTTGCTCTGCAGCTACCCGAGGTGAAGTGTGCTGCAGGAGGCAAAGGGCGCACCCCCACAGATGCAGCCACCAACTCTCAGCTGGGATCGCATACGGGGAGGGAGCAGTTTCTTTTGGCACCAGCTGGGATTCACGCTGCTGCTGTCTGAGGCGTGGGGTGCTGCCGGAAATGGGATGCGCACTCCCGCAACTGCAGCCAAATTGCGAGCCTCAGCCTCACCCACAGCCAACTCCCTGCCGGGATTGCCTAGGGGTGGGGGCTAATTTTTCCCTGTTGGCACCCGGGATTTGGAATTCACGCAGCCAATGCTGGAGGTGAGATGCACTGTGGAAATAAGGTGTGTGCCCCAGCTCCCAGAGCTGGGGCCAAAGAACGCACCCCCAGGGACACTGTCACTGCCTGCCAACTCCCTCCCTGGATTGCGCAGGGGTGGGGGCTGTTTTTTCCCTTGTGCCACCTGAGTTCGGGATTCAGGCTGCCCAGCAGTTATATATGGAGTGAGAATTTTTCTCTCCATATGTTCCATGTGGGGTTAAATGCTCTTTATCTCTTCTCTAGAGACAGTACTATAAGCGTGTTCAGTTTCTCTTTCTCTTCCCTTTGTCTCTCAGGGGCTCTGTATGCTTTTCCTGTGTTGAGCTGGGGCTCCCACCTTCCCTGCCTTCTCGGGCTGGCCTGTTTTCCAATCTCCCCAGTTCTCACTCACTCACTCAGGCATCTTTGAGATTGTCTTCAATCTGGAGTCTATATTTTCTCCTTCCACTCTTGCAGATGAGAGTAATGTCTTTCTCAGTTTGATGGATGGGGCGGACGAAGTTTACAGAGCTCCCTTTCTCTCCATCATCTTGACTCCTCCCCCTGCTTATATCTGTTTTGAGTGAATCTCTGGTTGTGATTCTTCTTGACCCCTCTTTTAGGGAAAATTCCTCTGTCTTGTGATTTTGGCTAATTTTCTATTTTTTGCATGTTTTGAAATCTTGAAATATTTATTTTTTATGATTTTATTTATTTTTGAGAGACAGAGACAGTGAGAACAGGGAAGGGTCAGAGAAGAAGGGAGATACAGAATCTGAAGCAGGCTCCAGGCTCTGAGCAGCTGTCAGCACAGAGCCCGACATGAGGCTCAAACCCACGAATTGTGAGATTATGACCTGAGCTGAACCAGACACTTAACCAATGGAGCCACCCAGATGCCCTGAAATCTTGTTATATTTATTGCATCTAAGAGTGTTATATTGAAAATGGGCCATACATCTTCTTTGCCAATTCTGATGCCTTTTCTTTGCTTTTGTTGTCTGATTGCTGATGCTAGGAATTCCAGCACTATGTTAAACAACATTGGCGAGAGTGGACACCCCTGTTGTGTTCCTGATCTCAGGGGGAAAGCTCTCAGTTTTTCCCCATTGAGGATGATATCAGCTGACAGATTTTCATAAACTGCTTTTATAATGTTTAGGTAAGTTCCTTCTATTCCAACTTTCTCAAGGGTTTTTATTAAGAAAAGGTGCTGTATTTTGTCAAATGTTTTTTCTGCATCTATCAACAGTATCATATGGTTTTTATCCTTTCTTTTGTTAATGTGATGGATCACATTGATGGATTTGTGAATACTGAACCAGCCCTATAACCCAGGAATGAATCCCACTTGATCATGATGGATAATTTTTTTATATGCTGTTGAATTCCATTTCTGAATATCTTGTTGAGTATTTCTGCATCTGTATTCATAAGGATATTGGCCTGTAGTTATCTTTTTTGACTGGGTCTCTGGGTTGGTATCAAAGTGAAGCTGGCTTCATAAAATTAGTTTGGAAGTTTTCTTTCTATTTCTATTTTTTGGAATAGTTTGAGAAGAATGGGTGTTAGCTCTGCTTGAAATGTCTGGTCGAATTCCCCTGGGAAGCCATCTGGCCCTGGGCTTTTATTCAATGGATTATTTTTGATAATGGATTCAATATCTTAACTGGTTATTGGTCTATTCATGCTTTCTATCTCTTCCCATTTGAATTTTGGCAGTGCATGTGCATTTAGGAATTTGTCCATTTGTTCTGTGTTGTCCAGTTTGTTGGCATATGATTTTTCATAGTAATCTCTGATGTTTGGTTGTATTTCTAAGGGATTGGTGGTAATAGATCCTTCTTCATTCATGATTTTGTCTATCTGGGTGCTCTCTCTTTTCTTTCTGAGGAGCCTGGCTAGAGGTTTATCAATTTTGTTTATTTTTTCAAAGAACCAATTCTTGGTTTTACTGATCTGCTCAATTGTTTTTTTAGATTCTGTATTGTTTGTTTGTGCCCTGATCTTTATTATTTCTTTTCTTCTGCTGGGCTTGGGGTGCTCTTGCTGCATCCTTTCTGATTCTAGTAGGTGCTCCGTTAGATTTTGAATTTGTGCTTTTTCTAGTTTGTTGAAATTGGCCTGGATTGCAATATAATTTCCTCTTAGGACTGCTGTTGCTGCGTCACAGAGATTTTGGATTGTTGTAAATTCGTTTTCATTGGTTTCCATATATTTTTTAATTCCTTTTCTAATTGCCGGATTAGCCCAATCATTCTTTAGTAGGGTGGTTTTTAACCTCGGCATTTTTGGAGGTTTTCCAGAATTTTTCCTGTGGTTAATTTCAAGTTTCATAGCATTTTGACCTGAAAGTGTAGAGCTGCTTTATGCCCCATTATCTGATCTGTCTTGGAGTATGTGCCATGTGCACTCGAAAAGAAGGTGAATTTCATAACTTCAGGTTGCAGAGTTCTAAATATATGTATCAATTCCATCTGTTCCAATGTGTCATTCAGGTCCATTGTTTCTTTTGTGATTTTCTGTCTGGTTGATCTATCCATTGCTCTCATTGAAGTATTAAAGTCCCCTGAAATTAGCACATTCTTATCAATAAGATTGTTACTGTCTGTGATTAATTGTTTTATGTATTTGGGAACTCCTGAATTTGGCACATAGATATTTATAATTGTTAGCTCTTCCTGATGGAGTGACCCTCTAATTATTATATAATATTCTTTTCCATCTCTTGTTACTGCCTTTACATTAAAGTCCATGGTCAATCTTTCATTTTTTGCAGATAACATGATACTCTACATGGAAAACCCTGCAGACTCCACCACAAGCCTTCTAGAACTGATCAATGAATTCAGTAAAGTTGCAGGATACAAAATAAGCATACAGAAATCAGTTGCATTCCTATACACCAATAATGAAGCAGCGGAATGAGAAATCAAGAAACTGATCCCATTCACGACTGCACAAAAAACCATAAAATACCTAGGAGTAAACCTAACCAAGGATGTAAAAGATGTATATGAAGACAACTGAAGACAACTTATGAAAGAGATTGAAGAAGACACCAAGAAATGGAAAAACATTCCATATTCATGGATAGGAAGAATAAACATTGTGAAAATGTCATTACTACCAAAAGCAATCTACACATTCAATGCAATCCCCATCAAAAATTGCACCAGCATTCTTCTCAAAGCTAGAACAAACACTTCTCAAATTTTTATGGAACCACAAAAGACCCCTAATAGCCAAAGTCATATTGAAGAAGAAAACCAAAACGGGAGGCATCACAAACCCAGACTTTAGCCAATACTACAAAGCTGTCATCATCAAGACAGTATGGTACTGGCACAAAAACAGAAACATAGACCAATGGAATAGAACAGGGTGCCCAGGACTGGGCCAACAAATGTACAGCTAACTAATTTTTGACAAAGCAGGAAAGAGTATCCGATGGAAAAAAGACTGCCTCTTTAGCAGGTGGTTCTGGGAGAAGTGGGTAGCAACAAGCAGAAGAATGAAACTAGACCACTCTCTTACACCATACATAAAAATAAACTCAAAATGGCTGAAGGACCTGAATGTGAGACAGGAAACCATCAAAACCCTAGAGGAGAAAGAAGGAAACAACCTCCTTGACCTCAACCACAGCAATTTCCTACTCGACACATCCCAGAAAGCAAGGGAAATGAAAGCAAAACTGAACTCTTGGGACTTCATCAAGATAAAAAGCTTCTGCACTCTAAAGGAAACAATCAAGATAACTAATAGGTAACCAACAGAATGGGAAAAGATAGTTGCAAATAACATATCAGATAAAGGGCTAATATACAAAATCTACAAGGACCTCACCAAACTCCACACCCAAAAAACAAATAACCCAGTGAAGAAATGGGCAGAAAACATAAACAGACACTTCTTCAAAGACAATATCCAGATGGCCTACAGGCACATGAAATGATGCTCAACATCATTCATCATCAGGGAAAATCAAACCAAAGCCACACTGAGATTACACTTCATGCCAGTCAGAGTGGCTAAAAGGAACAAATCAAGAGACTATAGTTGCTGGCGAGGGTGTGGAGAGACTGGCACCCTCCTACACTGTTGGTGGCAATGTAAACCAGTGCAGCTGCTTTGGAAAACAGTGTGGAGGTTCCTCAAAAACTATTGATAGATCTCCCCAATGATCCAGCAATAACACTGCTAGGGATTTACTCAAGGGATACAGAAATGCTGACGCATAGGAGAACATGTACCCCAATGTTCATAGCAGCAATGTCAACAATAGCCAAAACATGAAAAGAGCCTAAATGTTCATCACCTGATGAGTGGATCAAGAAGATGTGGTATATATCCACAATGGAGTACTACATGGCAATGAGAAAGAATGAAATATGGCCATTTGTAGGAAAGTGGATGGACCTCAAGGGTGTCATGCTAAGCGAAATAAGTCAGACAGAGAAGGACAGATACCATATGTTTGCACTCATAGGTCTAACAGGAAAACATGAGAAACCTAATGGAGGACCAGGGGGAGGGGAATAGGGAAAGAAAATTGGCGAGAGAGAGGGACACAAAACCTGAGAGACTATTGAATACTGAAAAGGAACTGAGGGTTGAAGGGGAAGGGGGAGGGAGGAAAAGAGGTGGTGGTGATGGAGGAGGGCTCTTGTGGGGAAGATAACTGGGTGCTGTATGGAAACCAATTTGACAACAAACTATTAAAAAATAAAAATAAGAAAATGGGCCATACACTTTTCAGGGCCTGGGACATTAGGAAGTGATTCTGGTGTATGCTATGTCCATTCTGGTCTTGCATTTTTTCTGCTCTTTTACACTGGTCAGTCCTCTACAGAGTTCATCTTTGCTTGAAGTGGGAAATGTTTATAACTAGGTGTGCTTTAATTTGCTAATATAGGCCTCACTTCTGCCCTCCAAGTGTGGAGAATCTTCTTCCATTCCTTATATCAATTTTCTGGGTGTTCCAAGTGATCTTAGCTCAATATAGCTGTTTTTGGGAGGAGGAAAGCCTAGGATCCCCCTATATCCCCACCTTCTTAACTCCTCCTGCCTCACGTGTCCATTGATAGATGAATGGATAAAGAAGATGTGGTATAAATGAGTGACAATTTTTATGGAGTGTACTTTTTGTGATTAGCACTGTTATAAGAAAGTAATGAATCACTAAATTCTACTTCTGAAACCAATAATACACTATATGTTATCTAACTTGAATTTAAATAAAAGCTTGGAAGGGCACCTGGGTGACTAAGTTGGTTAATGATCTGACTTTTGATTTCAGCTCAGGTCATGATCTCACAGTTCATGAGTTTGAGTCCTGCATTGGGCTCTGCGCCAATAGTATAGAGCCTGCTTGGGATTCTCTCTCTCTCTCTCTCTCTCTCTCTCTCTCTCTCTCTCTC
>NC_043717.1:89831121-89832726 GCF_006229205.1 Suricata suricatta
TCTAACTTGAATTTAAATAAAAGCTTGGAAGGGCACCTGGGTGACTAAGTTGGTTAATGATCTGACTTTTGATTTCAGCTCAGGTCATGATCTCACAGTTCATGAGTTTGAGTCCTGCATTGGGCTCTGCGCCAATAGTATAGAGCCTGCTTGGGATTCTCTCTCTCTCTCTCTCTCTCTCTCTCTCTCTCTCTCTCTCTCTCTCTCTCTCTCAGTCTAGCTCTCTCTCTCCTTCTCTCTCTGCTCCTCCTCTTCTCTCTAAATAAATAAATAAACAAACAAATATTAAAATAATAAAAAGAAAAAAGACAATTTGGCACATATATACACCTATAGTTAAATATTACTCAGTCATAAAAAATTATATTTTTTCATTTATAATAATACGTATGCACATAGCAGATATAAGGCTAAGTGAATAGGTCAGTGAAAGAAAAATAACATGATTTCTCTCATATGTGGAATTTAAAAAACAAAACGTAATGAGCAAAGAAAAAGAGACAAACAAACAAACATAAAACACAAACTCTAAATACAGACACCAAACTGGTGGTTGTCAGAGGGGAAATGGATGGGGACAGAGGCAACACAGATAAAGATCAAGAGTACACTCATCTTTATGGGCACTAAGTAATGTATAAAATTTGTTAATAATTATATTGTACACCTTATACTGCATGATACTGTATGTTAGTTATACATCAATTAAAAATGATGAATAATTACATAGTATCATAAGTCTCCTACCATAATACACAAAATTTCCTGGATACATTTTATAGTTACAAATAATATCAAGTATCTGGAAACCTCAGTATGAATTAAAAATACACAATCAGTAGAACACCAATACAAAGATAAATCTGATAATGGAATATCATATAAGAATTTTAAAGCAGCCATCATATGGGTATGTTAATTAACTTGATTGTAGTGATTCTTTCACAATGTATACATATATCAAAATATCAATTTGTGTGCCTTAAATATATATAACTTTTGGCAATTATACTTCAATCTACCTTATAGAAAAGAAAAAAAAATTAAACAGCTATCATAAAAATATTTCAAAGGGCAACGGCAGAGACTCTTGTATCAATTTACAATAATATGAAGTGTTCACAAATAAATATAATTCATACAAAAGAATCAAGTGAAAATTTAGAAATCATCAGTGAAATAATCAGTACAAAAACTTTGTAGATTGGTTCAATAAGATACCAGGGAATAAAATCAGTGAAATTGAGAACAGAATTTCTGGGGTTTTATGGTTTCTATTTCTTTATTAAATTTCTCATTTTTTTTTCTTTTTTTTCATAATATTTTATTGTCAAATTGTTTTCCATACAACACCCAGTGCTCCTCCCCTCAAGTGCCCTCCACCATCACCACCACCTGTCCTCCCCCCTCCCCCCTCCCCCCCAACCCTCAGTTCATTCTCAGCATTCAATAGTCTCTCAAGTTTTGCATCCCTCTCTCTCCCCAACTCTCTCTCCCTCCTTCGTTCCCCCTGGTTCTCCATTAGGTCTCTCTTGTTTTCCTGCTAGACCTATGAGTGCAAACATATGGTTTCTGTCCTTCTCTGCCTGGCTTACTTCACTCAGC
>NC_043717.1:89832826-89850441 GCF_006229205.1 Suricata suricatta
TGCTATGAACATTGGGGTACATATGCTCCTATGCATCAGCATTTCTGTCTCTCTTGGGTAAATCCCCAGCAATGCTATTGCTGGGTCATAAGGGAGACCACATACTGGGACATAAAGCAGCCCTCCATAAGTATAAACAAATAGAGATCATACCATGCACGCTCTCAGACCACAATGCTATGAAACTTGAAATGAACCACAGGAAAAAATATGGAAAACTTCCAAAAATGTGGAGGTTAAAAACCACCCTATTAAGGAATGATTGCGTTAACCAGGCAATTAGAGAAGAAATTAAAAACTATATGGAAACCAACGAAAACGTAAATTTCTCATTTTGTTCATGCAGTTTTTTAAATTTCATTTATTATCCATTTGCATTCTCCTGAATCTTACTGAGCTTCTTTGAAATTATTGATTTCAATTCTTGGTTAGATAATTTGTAGATTTCCATTTTTTTGTTGTCAGTTGATGGTGGCTTATTAGTTTCATTTGGTAGTGTTGTGTTTGCCTGGCTCTTTGTGATCCATGTAGTCTTGTCTTAGTGTCTGCAGTTTTTTTTTTAACGTTTGTCTATTCTTGAGAGAGAGGGGAGAGAGAGAGAGAGAGAGAGAGAGAGCGAGCGAGCGAGCACGCATGAGCATGCAAGTGGGGGAGGGGCAGAGTGATGGAGACACAAAATCTGAAGCAGGCTCCAGGCTCTGAGCTGTCAGCACAGAGCCCGATGTGGGGCTTGAACCCATGGATTGTGAGATCCTGACTCTAACCGAAGTAAGATGTTTAACCAACTGAGCCACCCAGGCACCCTGGTTTCTGCATGTTTGAATGAACAAACCCTCTTCCAGTCTTTATAGACTGGCTTGAGTTTGTAAAGACCTCCTTTCAGAACTCGGATGATAGTATATTCTCCTGGATCACATTCAAGGGGAGTTGTAGCTGGGTTATGTGGCTGCTGTTGGTCAGCAATGTGGTTATAGGGCCTGTTACCAAAGTCTGTGAACATGGACTCTGTCTGATGTTTGAGTGTATGGAACTGTCTTTGGGACCTTGGTCAATAGGGCTGCTTCTGAAATAAGTGTCCACTTCACGGTCACAAATATCAGGCTTGTTACCAGGTTCATGGACAGGTGTGGTTTCTCCTGGGTCTCTGGGTGCGTTCTCATAGGGTTTTTGGATGGTTTCTGAGTGTGCAAGATTGGCTCCAAACCATTCTTTAGAAGGGATAAAACTGAGTCACAGGGATACTTCAGGGTCCACAATCAAGACCAAGGTCTTCAGGCCTGCCTCAAAATATCTGACAAGCATGTCTCCTTCCTGGTATCTAGGTGGACAAGACAGTTCTCTGACTGGCTAAGATGGCTGGAGCCAAGACAAAAGGCTGCTCCAAGGTCCTTGGTCAGAATGTAATCAGCAGGCCTGCCTCAGGGGACACAGAAGCCTCTCACCCAGTCCCTGGCTTGGCAGGATCACTTTCTGGCCATGATCTGGAACTATGTTGCAGAGCTGTTTCAGGATCTTCAGTCAGAATGAAATTAGTGGACCTTCCTCCAAGGGGCATAGATGGACATGTCTCCTGCCCAGTGCCTGGGTAGGCAGAATTTCTTCTGTACCATTGTTGAAATGAAATAGAGACTCATTACAAGGTCATTTCAAGAACTTGAGCTGGACTGAAGTTACAAAGTGTACCCCTGGGGACACAGAGCGGGATGTCTCCTATGGGTTCCTGGGCAGACAAAATTATCCTTGATTTGCAGATAAGAGAGGCTGGAACCAAGTTACACAGGCCTTTCAAGATCTGCAGTCAGCCTGGGATCAGGGTCCTGCCTTCAAGGATTTGGACAATCTACAGATAACTTCAGGATCAGACCAATGTTAGGAAGCCTACCTCTGGAAGTCCAGTCAAGCATGACTCCTATTGCTTCCCTAGGAGGACAGGAATGCACTTGGCTTGTTGTTGAATTCCAAACTCCAACAAACGCACTTTTCTCCATAGATTACTTCTAAGTCATTTTTGCTAAAAGGGGATAGGAGCAGAGCCTCCTTTTCTGCTATCTTGCTGACATAACCTCCTCTGAAATAAGTTTTGTAATCAGGAAATGTGAGTCCTTCAATGTTTTTCCCCCAAGAATGTTTGAATATTCTAGGTCCCTGGTATTTCCTTATTCATTTTAAGGTACATTTTCAGGTTTGCAAAAAACACAGTGAAAATTTTTATGATTGCTTGTCTCTGGAGATGGTTTTGTCTAGTATATACAACTTAATATACTAATCTTTCAATCCTTTAACATAAAATCCATTTCTATAATTTAAGTCTTCAATTATTTCTTTCAACAAATTATAGTTTTCAGTGTATACTACTTGTACTTCCTTGTTTAAATTCATTACTGAGTATTTTATTATTTTTGATGACATTTTGAATGTTACCGGTTTTTTAATTTCATTTTCAGATAGTTCATTGTTAGTGTATAGAAATATAACTGGTTTGTATATTTTTCTTCTATCTTGAAATATCAAATGGATATTTTGATGGTGTGTTGGAAATCCTAACTTTTTTATATTGAAAACATGCTATAATCTCTGAATAGAAATAATCTTACTTTTTATATTTCAATATGAGTGCCTTTGGTTTCTTCTTACTACCAAATTGTCCTGGCTAGAACCTCTAATGTGATGTTGAATAATAATGGGAGGAGATGACATCCTTATAATATTCCTGATTTTAGGAGAAAAACTTTCAATCTTTTACCTTTGAGTATAATGTTGGCTGTGAATTTTTCACACATGTTACTTATCAGGTTTGGGAAATCCTCTTCTGTTACTAGTTTATTTATTGCTTATATCATGAAGAGATATTGAATTTTGAAAAATCATGTCCTGCATTTATTGTGATGGTTATGTAGTTTTTGTCCTTTTTTACATTGATACATTGTATTACGTTATTTGATTTTCAGTTGCTAAACTAATCTTGCATTACTTGCATGCCACTTATAAATGGTATATAATCTTGTTAATATGTTGCTGGATTTGATTTGTTAGTACTTTGTTGAGGATTTTTGCACTAATGTAAAGGATATTGGTCTGTAAGCTTAATTTCTGTGGTACTTTTGTCTCATTTTGGTATCAGGTTAATACTGGCTTCGCAAAATATGTTGAAAAATACTCCCTCCTCCTCCTCCTCCTCCTCTTCCTCCTCCTCTTCCTGCTGCTGCTGCTGCTGCTTCTTTTTCTTCTTCTTCTTTTTCTTCTTCATCTGGAAGAGATTCTGAGGGATTGATGTTATTTTTTCTTTAAATGTTTGGTAGAATTTACCAGTAACACCATCTAGAACTCCACTTTTCTTTGTTGGAAGCTTATTTTTTCCACTAACTTAATCTCTCTTTTTGTGATGGGTCTATCCAAACATTTTTTTCTTTTTAAAATAATTTTTGATAGTTTATGTCCCCTAGGAATTTATACATTTCAACTAAATTACCTAATAAATTGGCATACAGTTGTTAATAATATTTCTTTACAATCCTTAATGTTTCTGTAAGATCAATAGGAATGTTCCTACGTTTATGCCTGATTTTAGCAATTTGAATTTTTTATCTTTTTTTGCTTGTTCAGTTTTGCTTAAGGTGTATCTTTTTCATCTTTTCAAAGAAACAACTCTTGGTTGTGTTGATTTTCTCTACATGGAGAGTTTAATATATTACATTTAATGTAAATATTAACAAGCTAGGCCTTACCTCTGCTTTTTACAATTTGTTTTCACTGTGTCATATCATTTTTATTTCTCACTTTCTCCATTATTGCCTTATTTGGTGTTAAATATTTTCTGGTTTACTACTCTAATTCCCTTGAATTAATTGATTTTCTTTAATTATATATATTTAAAATTTTAATGTTTATTTATTTTTGAGAGTGAGAGAAAGAACATGAGTTGAATGAGAAAAGAGAAGGAGACACAGAATCTGAAACAGGTTCCATCTTCTCATTTCAGCCTGGAGGAATCCCTATATGATTTTTCATAGGTCAAATTAACTAGCAACACTCACAAATTTTGTTTATCCAGAATTTTAATTACTCCTTTGTATTTGAAAGGAGAATTTTTTCATATATATATATATTTCTTAATTGCCAAATTTTCTTTCAGCATTTCAAATAGATCACCTACCAATTTCTGTCCTCAATGGTTTCTGATGAGAAATTACCTATTTCTTTTATTGATGATCTCTTGTAGATGAGTTGTTTTTCTCTTACTGCTTTTAAGAATCTTTATTTTTTATGTTTGACAGATTATAATTCGAGTAAGTGTAGATTTTTTTAAAGGGGAGGAGCATTTCATTATATTATTATTATTTAAAAATATGATTACAGTCTATTTCCTAAGCATTAAAAATAGATGTATTTTAAATTTGAATGGATAAATCAAAAACCAGAAATTATGTTTGGTAAAAATGGGAATGAGAATTTTCCAGTAATTACAGATTAGAAGGCAGAAATCAATTTAAAGAAACAAAGACAAACCTCATGTTTACAATGATTGTGCCACAGATTTAAACTTTAGTAGTGTATTAGTAAACTGTTCACATTTAGATCTTCACTTTAAGATTAGATAACTGTTTCTTTAAAAATAAATCTCAGTACTTTATGTAAATAAATGAGTCTTCTTTGTGCCTCCATTGTATATATACGAAATACCTACCATATTGTAGGGCAAAACACATACTTTCATAACAATACCATAATGTACCTCTCAAGTGTGAACAATATAAACATAGCACATGGTATATATTATTTACAAAATATAAAATATAATAAAATTCTTTGCAATTTTAAACTCATCTTTTGCACTTGCATGTTACAAGGCAAATTTCCTTTTATGAACCAATTTTCTTTTCAAGAGCCTATAGATTTTGAAAAAAAATGTATTTTATAGGCTTACTGCAATCTAAGATCTAAGTTTGAACTTTAGGAGAGTTTTTAAGTATACCACCATTAACTCCCTATTTTGGTTGGGATTTCCAAGACTTCTTCCCATCCAGTGACTAGAAGGCTTTGGAAGAACACTAGAAGAAGGTGGATCACAAAACTTTGCCCCCGCTTAATTTTCCTTTTGGTTCAGTTCAGATAGAAATGGTGATTTCACATGTTTCCAATGTTCTTGGTATTTTTAAAAGCCTTTTTACCGCCTGCTTCTGAATTATATCAGATGAAACAGAATTCTCCCAAAAGTCATTTTCATTTCTTTTTGCAGAGGCCATCTTGGATAATGTAAGTTATATTTGCTTTCCTGTGTATCTTTGGTTGCTTACACAAATGTATACATGAAGAAGCTGGCAGTGACAAATGGCAGTTTTATCCAATTCTCCCATGGTTGACTTTAAAACCTCTTTTCTGAACGAGGGTTAGGTGGGCATCATGGGTGGTAGCAGTCCAGGGAAAGGATTCACCTCTGCAGTTTGGATTATGGCCACAGACCCAGGGCCTAATTGGCTGCCTGTTCCTATCCTTCCTGTGCTCTGGCAGTCGTGGGGTTGCATCAGCCCTTGACACCTGGCCGGTTCAGTTGGTACACATGGAAGCTGCTGGACAGCTGCCCCACTGGGCTGGCCTGCACCTTCTTTCACCATTTCTTTGGCACTGCCAGAGGGGTGCCTGTTGCTGTAGCTAGATGACAGTTGATCAGAGGGTCTGGGCCTCGAGGTTGAGGGGTCAGACAGAGACAGTCTTCTCCCAGGAATTGAGGGAGTAAAACGGTGAGGGACTGTGTCCTGGGTCTGAGATGCAGGGTTAAGACAGCTGGGCAATGGTCACCATGGGAAAGACCCTAAGGTAACAGCGAGTAAAAAAGTAAAGGGGGAGCCCAAGACAAGTGGCTCCAGCTGCAGGACAGAAATGATTACAGCTTCCTAGAGCTCTAGGAAGAAAGTGGCTCAGCAGTAAGGGAAGGATGAACTGATGCCAGAGATCATAGGGCAACAGTGGCTGCTGCTAAGAGCGCCCCAGTGGAGCACAGGAACCATGATTTGGGCAATGGCAGTGCAGCAACTAGGTGTAGATTTCTTTAACTTTATCTTACTTGAAGTCTGTTGTGTTTTTTGAGGTGTAGGTAAAACTTTTCATCAAAGTTGGGTTTTCTTATCCATTATCTTTTCAAATACTATTCTATTCTTTTGTTTCTGTTCATTCCATATGTTGATGCATTTGATGATGTCCAACAATACTCTTAGGCTGTTTCTTTTTCTTCATTCTTTTTTTCCCTAGTTTTCAGAGTGGATAGGCTGCATTGATCATATTCAAATTTACCAATATTTTCTTCTGCCTGTTCAAATCTGCTGTTTATCCAATCTAGTGAACTTTTAAGTTCACTTGTATTTTTCAACTCCAGAAATTGTATCTCTTTAATGATATTCTCAATTTTATGATGCATTTTTTGTAAGGTTTAATAGATGGAGGCAGAGATGGGAGGACAAAGAGACCACGTTATGGAGCCAAGAAGGCCTTTATTGGGATCTGCAATTCCTAGGCGAGGTTCCATGACTCTGGAGCGGGGAGTTAGGGAAGTCGCGCCTGATATGGGAAAGCAAGGTCTTTTATGGGTGCAGAAGTTCCGGGTTTGAGCTTAGGTGGGCTGATAGCCACGCAGGGTCTTCTTTGGACAGTGGCAGGATTCAATTGGCTGTTCGCTTCGGTGGGGAGGGGGATGCTGGAATTCCATGGTGAGGCATTACAGTTTGAGATAGTCCAGATTGAAAGTGGGGGTCGTCAGTCCTGGTGGAGCCTGGATCTGTTATCTGGCCTGCAATAAAATGGCCGCTGGTGCTTTCCAAATGGCTCGGGTCATCCCAGGTTTGCAAGTGGGGGTTGTCAGTGTTCGCAGCTCTCCACAGCAAAGTGGCTGCTCAGTTGCTTTCCCATGGCAACTCTTACATTTTCCTCAGATTCTTCTTTCTTTACTAATGATTTCCTTTAACTCTGAATATGTTTATAATATATTATTTAAATTATTTATCTAATATAACCAACATCTAACCTTCTTTAGGGATAGTTCCTATTAATTGACTTTTATCTTGCACATGACCATTAATTATGTTTCTTTGCAGTTCTTGTAATGTTTTATTGAAAACCTAGCATTTTTAATATTGTAATTCAACAACTCTGGAAATTAGATTTTTTACTTTCCCTCAGGGTTTGCCTTTGTTGATGTTTGATAGTGTGTTTCTTTTGTGTGTTTGTTTGCATAGTAACTTTTCTGAATAAATTCTGTAAAGTCTGTATTCTTATTGGCCCTTGAAGTCTTTGATTTGCCAGCTTAATAGTCAGCTAATGATTGGACAGAGATTTCCTTAAACTCCTAGAAGCAAAATCTCTCTCATACTTTGTGAACGTACTCTTTGTGCAAATTGTGTCAATTCTTTCAACACTCAGCCGGGACGTTTATAGCTCTGCCTTAGCATTCATTTCCTGCTTCTGCAGAACCTCAAGGTCAACCAGAAGTGGGGGCTTAGAGTCTTCTCCGCTCTTTCCTGAGCATGTACAGACCACTGGACATGCATATTATCCTCTAACTTCTCAGAAATATATTCAAAGTTTTAAAGCCCTTATGTACATTTTATTCCCCAACATTTCCTCTTAAGCTTTTCGTTAGTCTCTTGTTTTCCTCAACTATTATTAATCACTTTGGGCATCAGTGAGTGAAATACTTGCCTGAAAATTATCCAACATGATCTCATGCAGTGGCTTGAGCACTCTATGAGTTCTGACCTAGGCAAAACAATGAAAGTCTTTTCATGTGGTCTTTCAGTGAGTTACCAGATAGATCAAATACTAACAATTCTTTGTGCATGATGTACATGTTGCTCTCTCTAATACTGGGAATATGTGTTCTTTTCAATGCTGCTTCTGAGCTAAGGAGGGTAAAATCAGACTAGAGTAATTTAAAGTTCTTGAAAGCTCTCTCATTTTATTGATAGTCAGCCATTTTTCTTAGAAATGAGTTGCTGCAAGCTTTTGAGTTTCTTCAAGGTTTGAGTTAACTTCCAAAAAAGTTAATTCTAACTATTTCCATTGTTTTTTCATTACTTTTAAGGATGGACAGTGTTTAAGACTTCCTTAGTCTTCCATTTTATCTGATATCTCCTTATAACATTTTTGAAAATACAATGTTATCGAAATGGAGAACTGACTACCAGGTGTTAATGTAAGATACAGGGAAGGATGCATGTGATTGATTATTAAAGAACAGCATCAGGGATCCTTGCAATTTTGAACTGTTTTGTATTGATTGTGGTGGCATACATAAAAACAAAACTGCATGAATCTAAACATGAATGCACACAAATAAGTATGAGAAAATCTGAACAATATAAGTAAATTGTATTTAGGTCAATATACTGGTTGTGGTATTATACTATAGTTTTTCAAGATGTTATCATTGAGGGGAACAGGGTAAAGTATACATGGTGTCTCTGTGTTTTATTTTTTGAAACTGTGTGAATATACAATTATCTAAAAATTGTAAAAAGTTTAGTTAAATAAACTAATAAGAGAATTGAGTTATAGGACGAAAGGACAAAAATTTTTCTAAGGAAATTAGATTCTGTTTTGTGAATGATTAAGGAAATACATTGTTTAGATTTATGCTGCCCAATACTTAGATTATTGCAAAGCAACAAAATACATCCAGTGGATGATATTTGTGCTGTAAGTGGGCAACTAAAAATACAGCAATAATGAACTCTTTGTGGTTATTCCTTCACTTCACATGAATCTTGAATCCCTTTTTATTTTCCTACACTAAACTTCCAATGTAAAAAATATGTAAGAAGGAAAGCAACTGTTCTGCCTATGGACACTGGTCAGTAACCATCTCTCTCTTCCCTCCTCTGTCATGTCTAAGTCAGAGTCTCACAAAGAACCTGAACAGCTGCGGAAGCTTTTAATAGGAGGTTTGAACTTTGAAGCAATCAGTAAGAGTCTGAGGAGCAATTTTCAGCAATGGGAAATGCTTACAGACTGTATGGTAATAAAAGAGACACCACCAAGTGCTCTAGAGGCTTTGGGTTTGTCAGCAATGCTACTCTGGAAGAGATGGATGCAGCCACAAATGAATGGCCTCACAAGGTGGATGGAAGAGTTGTAGAGTCGAAGACGGCTGTCTCCAGAGAAGATTATCAAAGACTTGGTGCCCAGTTAAAAGTTAAAAAGATTTTTGTTGGTGGCATTAAAAAAGGCACTGAAGAATATCATCTAAAAGATTATTTTGAACAATATTAGAAAATTGAAGTGACCGAAATCATGACTGACTGAAGCAGTGGGAAAAAGAGAGGTTTTGCTTTTGTAACATTTGACAACCATGACTCTGTAGACAATATTGTCATTCAAAAATACCATACTGTAAATGGCCACAACTGTGAAGTAGCAAGAGATGCTTAGTGCTTCCTCGAGCCAAAGAGGTCGAAGTGGTTCTGGAAACCAGTGGCGGTCATGGATGTGGTTTTGGTAGGAATCACAACTTTGGTCATGGAGAAAACTTCAGTGGGCTATGGGGCTTCAGTGTCGGTCAAGGTGGTGGTGCATATAGTGGCAGTAGGGATGACTATACTGGATGTGGTAATGATGGAAGCAACTTTGGAGGTGGTGGAAGCTATAAGGATTTTGGCAGTTACAACAATCTTCAAATTGTGGACCCATGAAAAGAGAAAGTTTTGGAGGCAGAAACTTTGGCCCCTATGGTGGTGGAGGCCAATACTTTGTCAATCCATGAAACTGAGTTGGCTATGGTGGTTCGAGCAGCAGTAGCAGCTATGGAAGTGGCAGGAGGTTTTAATTATGGCCAGGAAACAAAGCTTAGCAGGAGGGGGGAGCCAGAGAAGTGACAAGAATGCTAGAGGTTACAACAGATTGTGAACTTAGCCAAGAACAGTGGTGGCAGGGCCTAGCTGCTACAAAGAAGACATGTTTTAGACAATACTCATGTGTGTGACAAAAGCTCAAGGACTGTATTTGTGACTAATTGTATAACAGGTTATTTTAGTTTTTGTTCTGTGGAAAGTGTAAAGCATTAAAACAATGGGTTTTAATGTAGAATTTTTTTGCACCCATGCTGTTCATTGCTAAATGTAATAGTCTGATCATAACGCTGAATAAATGTGTCTTTAAAAAATGAAGAAAAGCAAAAAAAAATGAAAGCTAAATAGATAAAAATAGCTCATGGTGAAATTTTGTGATGCACATATAGTGTTCTATATGGGTCAACATGAAGAAGTGGCACTTTAGTAATTCAGTGGTTGACTTCAGTCGTGCATTTTAAGTTCTTTGAAATACTATTCACTTATTGTTGGTTATTTCCAATTCAGATTTGGTCTTTAACTTTAGGACGTGTTCTTATGTCTTAAGTGAATAATCCCATATACCCTGTCAATAGTTTTCTTAGACCCATAGTCTTTTCTTATAGTTTTACTATAATTTCACAGGATAATCACCACTACTCATTACAATTGTTCTTGAAAATGTCTTTGGAAAGTATTATTTTATTAGTTTGAAAGTCTCCCATCCCTTGCTGTGTGAAAACGATTCTTGCTGTGATCAAATGAGGAGCAAAAAGTCACTCACTGCAGATCTGGTGGCATTCAGTACCCTATCATGCAGAGTAAATGGGACTGGTGGGCTTTTTACTGAACATTATTTCTGAGACGCCTCAGAAAGAAGGCAGACTGTCTAAATTCTACACAGATGGGCTCTCATGATTTCTCAGACAAGCAGGAATGATAATTCTTTTCCCTTTGGTTGACACAGTTGAATGGATCCAGATATTAAATTAGTCACTTTTACAGCTGTCCCAGTTTCCTCTTTGTGTGCTCAAGCACAGATATTTCTTTTTAAGTTTTTCCTGTTATGCTTATATTGAACCAAGCAACTGGAAAATTGATAAGCAGACTACTCACAAGAGGAAGACAAGACCAAAACTGATAGTGGATTATAAGAATATAAGATCAAATGGGAATTCTCTCAATATATACTTACCTATCTATCTTGCATGCAAACATGCTCTGTGTGTGTTTGTGTATATGTGGTGTGCTCGTGTGTGTGTGTGTGTGTGTGTGTGTGTGTGTGTCTGCCAGTCTAGTGCCATATGTGACTGGAGGATAAAAAGTTGTGTTTTAGAAATAAGAATGAAAAAGTGACAGAGTAAAAAGTAAAGAAAATCAATTCAACATTTGAGCTAATTTTAAATGATAACTATAGAATCATATGTATATTCCTAGTTCCCAAAATATATTCCATGTTATAACAGCTTCTACCATAATAGAACCAATTGACAGTTGAGGAATACCTTATTGTTTTGAGCACATGTTAGACACAAAACCAAGTGAAATATTCAACTTATTTTTGTATAATGAAGGGAAAATGTAACGTACCAATGAACCATTGCTTCTGCTATATTGGCGTTAATGTTTATCAAACCAAATCTTAAGTAGTTTCCCAAAAATTCCATATATGATAGCTGTTTGAAGTTGTTTCTATATAACAAAATTGTCTTTTCTCATTAAAATGAAAATCAAAAAACAATGAAAATTCAATCAAGGAGTGCCTGGGTGGCTCAGTCAGTTAAGTGGCCGACATTGGCTCAGGTCATGATCTCGCATCTGTGAGCTCAAGCCCCACATTGGGCTTTGTGCTGACAGCTCAGAGCCTGGAGCCTGCTTCAGATTCTGTGTCTCCTTCTCTCTCTGCCCCTCCCTTGATTACACTGTGTCTCCCAAAAATAAATAAACAATAAAAAAAGAAAATTTAATCAAAACCAAATGCGTGAAGAACATTACTCAATAAGTTATAGGTTAAAAATTTATAGGTTTAAAAAGGGTTAGATACATTAATCAATAATATTTTTGTTGATTAGGATATGAAAATATCTGGCGTTTATTTTTAGTCTTTGATTATAATGTCATAAGTGGCAACTTTTCTAACATAAAAATACATATTTATTGTTCATGTTAAGGGATAGAAATTAAGAGTAAAGAAGTTTGTGTATGTGAATAAAAAATCTTTTGTGATAAAATGATCTTTTATACATTAGCATTTCTTCCGTTTTTGTCCTTGCATTTTTTCTCTGCCTTTTTGAGTTTGGTCATAGCTTTATAACATTTGCTGCATGTGAACACAAACCTTGGATGCAATTGTGTAGCCTGTGGCCTTTTTGCAGTTAGTTATTATGATATATGACTTTTAATCATTAAAATAGTATGTCTCGCATAATGGATACATTACTTCAGTGTAGATTCCTGAATGGGAAGACATGAGACAGTGGAGACACTTTTATCCAAATCTAGCTGAGCCCAGCGTACACTGGGCCAATAGAGTCTAGTGAAGCAAATATATGCCAGCAAAGTTCAAAAGTGCAACAGAATTATGGACGAACTTAATCCTTAAAGTAACTTAAGTTAAAAAATATATAAATTTTTGTTTGTTTTAAGGCTTTTAGTATATGTTGCTGTTTGCTAAACCACACAATCTAAAATCATAGCAGTAACTGGTAACATTGTACCAGTATGATCCTGTAACACTACCTAAAATATTCTTTTCAAAAATTAAATAAAAACAGCCAGACTGGGGATTGTAGGATTATTTCAGTCAGAATGACTCACTGTTTGGGTTAATCAATTGCCACATTATTCATTTTTAAAATACAGTAAAATCCATAATTAATATCCTCACAAACAGTTTTGCCAGATTACACTTACAGAAGTGCTGAAGAATTAATAAGAATTACCTAATAACAGTCAGTCATGAAAGTGCTTTGGGCTTTTATTTTATTTTTAAATTTTTATGTTTATGAGAGAGAGAGAGAGAGCACAAGTGGGGGAAGCAGAGAGAGAGAGAGAAACAATCCAAAGTAGGCTCCAGGCTCTGAACTGTCAGCACAGAGCCCAACATGGGGATAGAACTCACAAGCTGTAAGATCATGACCTGAGCAGAGCAGATGCTTAACTGACTGAGCCACCCAGGCACCCAAGGGCCTTATTTTTAATCAGTAAACTTGATTATAAACACAGTTTAGTAAAAGTAGTAAGAAAAACAAAATCTATGAGGTACATTTTATTCTTAACTATGAATTTAATATTAGGATACATGTCATCAATACACAAGACATACTCCTCTTAAGAGTTGGAGACCAGCGGGAGTGCGGATACCGAATCCTGAGTGGCACCAAGAAATACAGCCCTCATCCCTACGTGATCCTGGCAGAGAGTTGGCGCAGCAGTGGTAGCGGCTTTGGGGGTGCACACTTAACCTCCTGCAGCGCACCTCAACACTGGCAGCAGCAACACAAATCCCAGGCAGTACCAGGAGAAACTGCTTCCTCCCCCTACGAGATCCCAGCTAAGAAGCCGGCCACCAAAGCTAGTAAATGTCATCTGTGGCAGCATAAAACTGCATGGACTAAAACTTAGAAACAAGGCAGGCCTGGAAAATACAGCTTGGCTCTCTCACAGAACAAGGAGCTCAGACTCATAAGAGTGGCTTGCAGCACCTAGTTCCAGCAGATCTTGGGGCACCGCCATTCTTCTCTCCACAACCATCAAGGCAGAACCAACTGAGCAGACCCCAAGACCGACCTACACCAAACCATGCCTATCAGCTAGGGGGAGATGTTGCTTTTCTTATACTTATTTTTTATTATTGTGTTTTCTACACTTTTTAAAAAATATTTTCCTTTTTTCTTTCTCCCTCTTTTTTCTCCTATTGCCATCCAGATATACCCCCCCTTATTTGATCCTTATCTCTCCCCTTGACTGGTTATACCCTTTTAGAATATCCATTGTCCTTTGATGTCTCTGTCCCCCGGCCCTATATTTTATTTCTTCCCTTCTTTTCTTTTCTTCTCTTTCCTCTCCCTTCCTTTTCTTTTCTTCATTTCCCCCTTTTAATTTGTTTTTTGTTTGATTTTTCTGTGCCTTTGCCTGCTTCTGTTCCCTCTGTGTTTGCTTGTCTGTTTTCCTTTTCAAGGCTAGCCCAAGAAACAAGCCAAAGTACTCATGATAGAGAGTCCCAAATATCGCTGAGTAAGGAAATATAATAATCAAAGACACAAGAGAAACTGAGAGGCACCATTAAAAGAACATTTCCTGAAATGACAGGCCCTGGGAAGTCAAGAAGCCACCTCTAACAAAGCAATACCAACAGGTGCACAGTGCACAACGAGCTTTTAAAACTGACAAGAGACAGAAAGCTACCGAAAATGACAAAATAAAAAAATTATCCCCTAAAGAAACTCCAGGAAGGAGTCACAGCCACAGAACTTCTCAAAATAGATCTAAACAACATAACTAAACAAGAATTTAGAACAATTGCCATTAAAATTAATCTCTGGGCTTGAAAAAAACATCAGAGAAGCTACTGATACAATGACTAGGGACTTTCAAAATAGCTGTGGGGAGTTAAAAAAAAGCTATAAATGAGGTGAATAATAAAAACGAGACGGCCACCTCATGGACTGAAGAGGCAGAGAGAAGAATATGTGAGTAGAAGACACAGTTATAGCAAAAGAGGAAGCCGAGAGAAAGAGAGAGAGAGAGAAAGAGAGAGAGAGAGAGAGAGAGAGAGAGAGAGAGAGAGAGAGAGATTGATCCAAGAGCAGGAAATGAGAATTCAAAACCTGTGTGATACAATCAAATGGAACAACATCTATATCATAGGAATTCCTGAAGGGGAAGAAAGAGAGACAGGTCCTGAAAGGGTACTACACCAAATTTTAACAGAATTTCCCAAATCTAGGGAGAAAAATAGACATTCAAATTCAAGAGGCACAAAGAACCCCCTTAAGAAGTAATTTGAATTGGCCTTCGGCATGACATATCATAGTGAAACTGGAAAAATATAAAGATAAAGAGAGAATTCTGAAAGCAGCTAGGGAGAAAAGGCCCTAACATACAAAGGGAACCCTATCAGAGTGGTTACAGACCTATCTAATGAAACTTGGCAGGCAAGGAAGGAATGGCAGGAAATCTTCAATCTGATGAACAGGAAAAACATGCAGCCAGGAATCCTTTATCCAGCAAGCCGGGCATTTAAAATAGGAGAAATAAAGGTTTTCCCAAATAAACAAAAATTGAGAGAATTCATCACCATCAAACCAGCCCTACAAGAAATCCTAGGAAGGACTCTGAGAGGGAAATGTTGCAAAGAATACAAGGTACCAGAGACACAACTACAAACATGAATTCTACGGAGAACACAATGAATCCAAACCCACATTTTTCAATAATAACACCTAATATAAATGGACTGAATGTTCCAAAAAAACGACACAAGGTAGAAGAGTGGATAAAAAAAAAAAACAAAATCCATCTATTTTCTGTCTACCAGAGACTCACCTTAGCCTGAAGACACCTTCAGATTGAAAATAAAGAGATGGAGAAATATCTATGATGCAACTGGAAGACAAAAGAAAGCTGGAGTAGCCATAGTTATATCAGACAATCTGGACTTTAATGTAAAGGCAGTAACAAGAGATGAAGAAGGACATAATATGATAATTACAGGGTCTCTGAAGCAGGTATAGCTAACAATTATAAACATATATGCACAAAATTTGGGAGTGCCCAAATACATAAAACAATTAATTACAGACAGAAACAATTTTATTGATAAGAATGTACTTATTGCAGGGCACTTTAATACTCCACTGACAGCAATGCAGAGATCAACCAGACAGAAAATCACTAAAGAAAAAATGGACCAGAACAATACATTGGAACAGATGGAATTGATAGATATATCTAGAACTCTGCATCCTAGAGTTAAGAAATTCACCTTCTTCTCAAGTGCACATGGCACATACTCCAAGATAGATCACATACTGGGGCACAAAGCAGCACTCCATATATATAAAGAAACTGAGACCATATGATGTACAATTTCAGATCACAATGCTATGAAACTTGAAATTGACCACAGGAAAAACTCTGGAAAATCTCCAAAAATATGGAGGTTAAAAACCACCCTACTAAAGAATAATTGGTCTAATCAGGCAATTAGAGAAGAAATTTAAAAATAATGGAAAGAAATGAAAATGAAAATACAACAATCAAACTCTAGGAGATGCAGCAAAGGCAGTCCTAAGAAGAAAGTATATTGAAATCCAGGCTTATTTCAACAAACTAGAAAAAGCGCAAATCCAAAATCTAACAGAATAGATTGATAATTCCTAATGGAACTAGAAGGGGAACAGCAAGAGCCCCCCCCAATCCCAGCAGAATGAAAGAAATAATAAAGATCAGGGCAGAAATGAACAATATAGAATCCAAAAGAACAGTTGAGCAGATCAATGAAACCAAGAGTTGGTTCTTTGAAAAAATAAACAAAATTGATAAACCTCTAGCCAGGCTCCTCAGAAAGAAAAGAGAGAACACCCAAATAGACAAAATCATGAAGGAAATTGGATCTATTACAACCGGTGCATTAAACATACAAGCAATCATAAGAGATTACTATAAAAAACTATATGCCAACAAAATGGACAACCTATAAAAAATTGACAAATTCCTAAACATACATGCACTACCAAAATTAAAACAAGATGATATAGAAAGCATGAATAGACCTATACCAGTGAAGAAATAAAATCCATTATCAAAATTCTCGCAATGAATAAGAGCCCAGTGCCAGATTGCTTCCCAGGGGAATTCACCACACATTAAAAGCAGAGCTAATACCCACTCTTAAATTATTCCAAAAAAATAGAAATAGAAGTAAAATTTCCAAACACATTCGATGAAGCCAGCATCACCTTGATACCCAAACCAGACAGAGACCCAGCAAAAAAAAAAAAAAAAAGAACAACAGGGCAATATCCTTAATGAATACAGATGCAAAAATATTCAACAAGATACTGGCAAAATGAATTCAAAAGCATATAAAAAATTATCCACCATGGTCAAGACGATTCATTCCTGGAATGCATGGGTGGTTCAATGTTCACAAATTCATCAATGTGACACATCACATTAACAAAAAAAGGTTAAAAACCATATGATCCTGTTGATAGATGCAGAAAAAGCATTTGACAAAAATACAGCACCCTTTCCTAATAAAAACCCTTGAGAAAGTCGAAATAGAAGGGGCTACTTAAACATTATAAGAGCAATTTATGAAAAGCCCACAGCTAGTATCATCTTCAATGGAGAAAAACTGAGAACTTTCTCCCTGAGATCAGGAACACTACAAGGATGTACACTCTCACCACTGTTGTTTCACATAGTGCTGGAAGTCCTAGTATCAGCAATCAGACAACAAAAGGAAATAAAAGGCATCAGAATTGGCAAAGAAGTCAAACTTTCACTTTTTGCTGATGACATGAATACTCTACATGGAAAACCCTGCAGACTCCACCAGAAGCCTTCCAGAGCTGATCAATGGATTCAGTAAAGTCGCCGGCTACAAAATCAACGTACAGAAATCGGTTGCATTCCTATACACCAATAATGAAGCAGAAGGAAGAGAAATAAAGAAACTGATCCCATTCACAATTGCACAAAAAAATATAAAATACCTAGGAGAAAACCTACCCAAGGATGTAAAAGACCTATATGATGACAACTATAGAAAACTTATGAAAGAGACTGAAGAAG
>NC_043717.1:89850541-89857406 GCF_006229205.1 Suricata suricatta
GTCACTTATCATTAGGGACATACAAATGAAAACGGCACTGAGATACCACCTCACGCCAGTCAGAGTGGGTAAAATGAACAAAACAAGAGACTATAGATGCTGGCGAGGGTGTGGAGAGATGGGCACCCTCCTACACTGTTGGTGACTATGTATACTGGTGCAGCTGCTCTGGAAAACAGTGTGGAGGTTCCTCAAAAACTATCGATAGAACTCCCTTATGACCTAGCACTAGCACTGCCAGGAATTTACCCAAGGGATACAGAAGTGCTGATGCATAGGGGCACATGGTCCCGAGTGTTCATAGAGGCACTCTCAACAATAGCCAAATCATGGAAAGAGCTAAGTATCTATTCCCCGGTGAATGGATCAAGAAGATATGGTATATGTATATGTGTGTGTGTGTGTGTGTGTGTGTGTGTGTGTGTGTGTGTGTGTGTATATATATATATATATATATATATATATAATGGAGTAATACATGGCAATGAGAAAAAATGAAATCTGGCCATTTGTAGGAAAGTGGATGGACCTAGAGGGTGTCATGCTAAGGAAAATAAATCAGGTGGAGAAGGAGAGATACCATATATTTGCACTCATAGGTCTAACAGGAGAACAGGAGAAACCTAATGGAGGACCAAGGGTAGGGGAAGAGGAAAAGAGAGTTGGGGAGAGAGAGGGACACAGAATCTGAGAGACTATTGAATATGGAAAACGAACTGAGGGTTGAAGGGGGAGGGGGAGGGGGAAAGAGGTGGTGGTAATCGAGGAAGGCACTTGTGGAGAGGAGCACTGGGTGTTATATGGAAACCAACTTGACAAGAAACTATTTTAAAAAATAAGAATGCCGAGAATATCTTTTAGTTATATGATTATTTCTCAGACTTTTGGTGACCCTGTGCCCTTGAATTATAAAATTCACAAGTGCTTTTATCCTCCCACCCCTTTAGGTGGGGCAAAGTACTGGCTAGAAGACAGGATTGAATTAACTATTTCTTTTTCCCAATTTGTAAAGCTAGAAGGAGCTAGAGCTAGATATTTCTCCCCACCCTGTCACTCCAGGTCAGTTAGGCTCTACTAAAATAATTTTTCTTTGGGATAGTCCTTGTTAAGAAGAACAGAATGCTCTGGTATATTTTAAATGGCTGTTTTCTTCTCCTCCTGCCAAAATCATAAGCAGTTTCTCTGATTGTAACTGTGAGAACATAATAGTTTCTGAAAGTAAAAACACAAAAGTATGTGATCGCTAAATCTGGAACCTCCTAGAACTTTTAACTCTCAGAATTATTCACACTGAGTCTCCAGCAATTTGGCAATTACATTTTACATTTTAATATTCCAGTACTGGT
Source organism: Suricata suricatta (assembly GCF_006229205.1). Lineage (NCBI taxonomy): Eukaryota > Metazoa > Chordata > Mammalia > Carnivora > Herpestidae > Suricata > Suricata suricatta. Next base: position 89,851,888 of record NC_043717.1, read on the forward strand.
TTTTGCGCATGGGTATTTGCTCAGAAAAGTTGTGATGTATATAGCTGACCAACTGTTTCTTCAATTTTGGGTCAGGGATTTGTTCCGTGATCACAGTTCTCCAATACATTTAAAATGAGTTTCGTGTTTTTAGTTTTTCAAATTTTTATTTGTTAGGATGGAGTGATGACTTTCAAGCTTTGTACATGATGGACTTCAAAAAGTTTTGGTCTTCATATAGTAGTCCCAAATTTCTAAGTAACTGTTTTGTTTATATCTTATAACCATCAAATATGAACTAATTAGTTTACTTTTGTGTCTATTTCTTCAACTAGAAAATGAAAGATCTTCCATGAAAGCATAAACTTGTGTCTTCCTAATCGCTGTATACCTTTCACCTAAAACAACTACTAGTAGCCAGTAGTCTCTCCTCAATTACTTTTTTAAATTAATGTTGGTATGAGTCACCAGATATTGCTTGAAATGCAGGGTAAATTTGAGGTTTAGTGTTTGTATGATTTAATGATTTTTTCTACTTATTTTTCTTAGAGATATGAACAGTTTCCTTCAGTGTAAATAGCACTCTAAATATGCACTTGAAATAAAAGCATATCATAATGTGGCCCAGCATCAATAATAAGAGTTGCAAATCTCCCAGTCTATGGTTGTGCATTCAAACAGAATAAGTGTAACAGTAGTTACTGGATAAAATTAATGTTGGATTCAGTTTCTTAAAACATAAATAAATGTAAAGCCAACAAATGGGAAGCAGCATGAGATAGACTAAAATAGTGAATAACAATCATGAGAGACTTTTGAATGATGAGAACTGAGGACTGAGGAGGGAGGGGGGTAGACGAAGGGGGTGATTGGAGGGGGGCACTTGTGGGGAAGAGCACTGGATGTCATATGAAAACCTACTTGGTAAACTATTTAATTTAAAAAATTATTTAAAAATTGAATAACAAAAGAAAGACTATTGTTACATGGCACTGGTGAGTTTTAGGTAACCTAATAAGCCTTCCACTGCTTGTTGAGAGCACAAAACTTTAGAAGTTTTGAATGTTACAAATTGATAGTGATTAAAATAATGATTCTGGGCACGGTCAGATGCCTAGTTTCCATCGAGCTAATCTTTAGCAACATTTCCAAACACTGGTTTTTTCACTGTCATTGCAGTTTTCAAGGTTTTTTTTTCCTTAATGTTTGTAATTCTTAAAAAATTTTTTTTAATGTTTTATTTGTTCTTGGGAGAAAGAGACAGTGAGAGAATGAGCAAGGGAGGGGCAGAGTGAAAGAGGGACACAGAATCTGAAGCAGGTTCCAGGCTCTGAGCTATCAGCACAAAGCCCAATGTGGGGCTCAAACTCATAGGCCATGAGATCACGACCTGAGCTGAAGTCGGACCCTTAGCTGAATGAGCAACCCAGGTTGTCCATGTTTGTAATACTTAATGTTGATTATTTATAGTCGTTTCTAGACATTCTGCAAGGAACGTGCATTAGAAGTAAGAAAATAGGTGGAAATTTTAATAATTCTTCTATATGCTTAAAATAAAAATGCACTTTGCAAACAAAGGGAGTGCTTTATTGTAATAATAAAGAATTTTCTAAATTGTGAATAGTTAAGAGACCTTTAAAAATTATATCTAAAATATAATGATAATCATCTTCCTTCTCAGACTATAGGTATCAAATCCATCTTTAGAAATGAAGTTAGTTTGGTCTCCAACTCTTTTTTTAAATAGTTTATTGTCAAATTTATTTCCATATAAAACCCAGTGCTCTTCCCCACAAGTGCCCTCCTTCATTACCACCACTCCCTTCCCACTCCCACTCCCTGTTCAACCCTCAGTTCATTTTCAGTATTCAATAGTCTCTCAGGTTTTGTATCCCTCTCTCTCCCCAACTCTCTTTCTCCTTTCCCCTCCCCATGATGCACCATTAGGTTTCTCCTCTTAGACCTATGATTGCAAATATATGATATCTCTCCTTCTCCGCCTGACTTATTTTGTTTAGCATGACACCCTCAATGTCCATCCACTTTCCTAAAAATGGCCAGATTTCATCCTTTCTCATTGCCATGTAATACTCCATTCTATATATATATATATATATATATATATATACATATATATATATGTATATGTATATATGTATGTATGTATGTATGTATATGTATATGTATATATATAATGTATATATTCCATCTATCTATCTATCTATCTATCTATCTATATATATACATTTAGGCTCTTTCCATGATTTGGCTATTGTTGAGAGTGCCCCTATGAACACTGGGGACCTTGTGCCCCTATGGATCAGCACTTCTGTATCCCTTGGGTAAATTCCTGGCAGTGCTAGTGCTGGGTCATAAGGAACTTTATTGATAGTTTTTTGAGGAACCTCCACACTGTTTTCCAGATTGGCTACAACAGTTTACATTCCTACTAGCAGTGTAGGAGGGTACCAGTTTCTCCACATCCTCTCCAGCATCTATAGTCTCTTGTTTTGTTCATTTTACCCACTCTGACTGGCGTGAGGTGGTATCTCAGTGCCGTTTTCATTTGTATGTCCCTAATGATAAGTGACGCTAGCATCGTTTCATGTGCCTGTTGGCCATCTGGATGTCCTCTTTGGAGAAGTGTCTGTTCATGTCCTCAGCCCATTTCTTTACTGGATTACTCATTTTTCAAGTGTGGAGTTTGGTGAGTTCCTTGTAGATTTTGGATAATAGCCCTTTATCTGATATGTCATTTGCAACTATATTTTCCCATTCTGTTGGTTGCTTGTTAGTTTTCTTGATTTATTCCTTTGCAGTGCAGAAGCTTTTTATCTTGATGAGGTCCCAATAGTTCATTTTTGCTTTCATTTCCCTTGCCTTTGGGGATGTGTCAATTAGGAAATTGCTGCGGTTGAGGTCAAGGAGGTTGTTTCCTTCTTTCTCCTCGAGGGTTTTGGTGGTTTCCTGTCTCACATTCAGGTCCTTCAGCCATTTTGAGTTTATTTTTGTGTATGGTGTAAGAAAGTGGTCTAGTTTCATTCTTCTGCATGTTGCTTTCCAGGTCTCCCAGCACCACCTGCTAAAGAGGCAGTCATTTTTCCATTGGATACTCTTTCCTGCTTTGTCAAAAATTAGTTAGCTGTACATTTGTTGGCCCAATCCTGGGCACCTTATTCTATTCCATTGGTGTATGTGTCTGCTTTTGTGCAAATACCATACTCTCTTGATGATGACAGCTTTGTAGTAGTGGCTAAAGTCTGGGATTACGATCCCTCCCGTTTTAGTTTTCTTCTTCAATATTACTTTGGCTCTTCGGGGTCTTTTGTGGTTCCATACAAATTTGAGGATAGCTTGTTCTTGCTTTGAGAAGAGCGCTGGTGCAATTTTGATGGGGATTGCCCTGAATGCATAGATTGCTTTGGGTAATAATGACATTTTCACAATGTTTATTCTTCCTATCTATGAGCCTGGAGTGTGTTTCCATTTCATGGTTTCTTCTTCAGTCTCTTTCATAAGTTTTCTATAGTTGTCATCATATAGGTCTTTTACATCCTTGGGTAGGTTTTCTCCTAGGTATTTTATATTTTTTTGTGCAATTGTGAATGGGATCACTTTCTTTATTTCTCTTCCTTCTGCTTCATTATTGGTGTATAGGAATGCAACCGATTTCTGTACGTTGATTTTGTAGCCGGCAACTTTACTGAATCCATTGATCAGCTCTAGAAGGCTTCTGGTGGAGTCTGCAGGGTTTTCCATGTAGAGTATTCATGTCATCAGCAAAAAGTGAAAGTTTGACTTCTTTGCCAATTCTGATGCCTTTTATTTCCTTTTGTTGTCTGATTGCTGATACTAGGACTTCCAGCACTATGTGAAACAACAGTGGTGAGAGTGAACACCCCTGTCGTAAGGATTCTGATCTAAGGGAGAAAGCTCTCAGTTTTTCCCCATTGAGGATAATATTGGCTGTGGGCTTTTCATCAACTGCTTTTATAATGCCTAGGTGAGTCCCTTCTGTTCCGACTCTCTCAAGGGTTTTTATTAAGAAAGGGTGCTGTATTTTTGTCAAATGCTTTTTCTGCATCTATCAACAGGATCGTATGGTTTTTATCTTTTCCTTTCTTAATGTGATCATATTGATGGATTTGCAAATATTGAAGCAGCCCTGTAAGCTTGGAATGAATACCACTTGATCATGATGGATAATTTTTTACATGCTGTTGAATTCGATTTGCCAGTATCTTCTCGAGTATTTTTGCATCTGTATTCATTAAGGATATTGCCCTGTTGTTCTGTTTTTTTGCTGGGTCTCTGTCTGGTGTGGGTATCAAGTTGATGCTGGCTGCATAGAATGAGTTTGGAAGTTTTCCTTCTATTTATATTTTTTGGAATAGTTTGAGAAGAATGGGTATTAGCTCTGCTTTAAATGACTGGTAGAATTCCCCTGGGGAGCTATCTGGCCCTGGGCTCTTATTGATTGGGAGATTTTTTATAACAGCTTCAATTGCTTCACTGGTTATCTGTCTATTCATGCTTGGTCTTCTTCCCGTTTGAATTTTGGTAGTGCTTGTGCATATAGGAATTTGTCCATTTCTTCTGTGTTGTCCAGTTTGTTGGCATATAATTTTTCATAGTAATCTCTAATGATTGTTTGTATTTCTAAGGGACTGGTTGTAATAGATCCTTTTTCATTCATGAATTTGTCTATTTTGGTGCTCTCCCTTTTGTTTCTAATGAGCCTGCTTAGAGGTTTATCTATTTTGTTTTTATTTTTCAAAAAAACATCTCTTGGTTTCATCGATCTACTTGACTGTTTTTGTTTTTTTTGGATTCTGTATTGTTTATTTGTGCCCTGATCTTTCTTATTTCTTTTCTTCTTCTGGGTTGGGAATGCTCTTGCTGTTCCCCTTCTAGTTACAGTAAGTGTTATGTTAGATTTTGAATTGGTGCTTTTTTTTGTTTGTTGAAATAGGTCTGGATTGCAATATACTTTCCTCTTTGGACTGCCTTTGCTGGGTCCCAGAAAGTTTGGATTCTTGTATTTTCATTTCATTTGTTTCCATATTTTTTAAAAATTCTTCTCTAATTGCCTGATTAGCTCAATCATTTTTTAGTAGGGTGATTTTTAACCTCCACGTTTTTGGAGGGTTTCCAGACTTTTTCCTGTGGTTAATTTCATGTCTCATCGCATTGTGATCTGAAAGTGTGCATGATATGATCTCTATTCATTTATACTTATGGAGGACTGCTTTATGCCCCAGTATGTGATCTAGCTTGGAGAAGGTACCATGTGCACTCGAAAACAAGATGAATTTCCTAGCTTCAGGATGCAGAGTTCTAGATATATCTATCAATTCCATCTGTTCCAATGTGTCGTAAAGGTCCATTATTTCTTTAGTAATTTTCTGTCTGGTTGATCTATCCATTGCTGTCAGTCGAGTATTAAAGTCCCCTGCAATTAGCACATTCTTATCAATAAGAATTTTTCTGTCTGTGATCAATTGTTTTATGTATTTGGGCACTCCCGAATTTGGCACATA
>NC_043717.1:89857506-89861941 GCF_006229205.1 Suricata suricatta
AAAAACAAACAACCAAAAACAAAACAAAACAAAACAAACAAACAACAAAAAAAAAGCAATCAGCAGCTCCCCCGGTGGATAGGCTTGTTTTGATGTGGTAGGTCTTGGAGTCTGCTCTCAGAGGCTCTGCCCCTGCCTGAGGAGAAAGGAGCAGCAGGAGGTGAAGTGCGCACCTTCACAGACTCAAATGCAGAGTCCCCGCCCCCAGTCAGGATCGCGATTGCAATGGGGGAAAGGAAAAAAAAACAAAAAGCAAAAAACTGAGTCTCTCTTTGTTTCCGATAGCTTTGCTCAAGAAGCTGTGTGCTGCTGGAAATGAGCTGGGAGCTCCTACATTCTAAGCGCACGCCCGGGCCTCCACCCGCCACCGACTCTTTGTTGAGGGTCCCGTCGGTGTGCGCCTTATTTCTTTCCTGTGGGGACCCGGGATTCGCACAGTCCGTGCAGGGGGCGAGGTGTGCTGTGGAAATGTGGTCCGTGGTCCCATTCCCAAAACCAAGTTCGAATTGCTCGCGCCTGGTGCAGTCGTTTCTCCCGCCGCTTCCTGCCGGGGAGGGCGTCTCCCCAGAGCAGCTGCTTCTCACAGCCACAGACGCCTCTGATTACCCGCTGAGATGGCATAGGGCTGGAGGCTATTCCTTCTCTTGCGCCCAGCTACCCAGCAGTTATCTGTGGAGTGGGTTTCTGTCTCCAAGCGCAGCCAAGCATTCTATACCTCATCCCCCGAGACAGTTCTATGAGTATGTTCCGACTCTGTCTCTTCCCTTTGTCTCCCGGGTGCTGTGCACTTGTGCCACGTTGGGCTGGGGATCTTACCTCCCCTGCCCATCCCGGGCTGGCCCGTCCTCGGATCTCCCCCCTTTCGCCCCCATTCACTCAGATATCCTTGAGGATCTATTCCTTCTGGAGTTTGTATTTTCTCCTTCCACTCTCTCAGATGAACGTAATATCCTTCTCAGTTCGAAAAACGGTGTGGTGGGAGTTACAGAGCTCCCTTCCTCTCCGCCATCTTGGCTCCACCCCTCTTATAGATGACTTTTGATTGCATGCAAAAAAAATTCGATTATCTCTGCTGCAAACAGCCTTAACACCAACCTTAATTTCAAAATAGTGTTGACATTTTTATACTTTTTCATTAAGAATTTTGTTAAGTTTGCTGCAGTTTCACAGGTAGAACATGATTAGCAGGTGAGAGTTAATAATAATAAAAATATGTAATATTTATTGAGTTGTTACCATGTTTAAGTCCTGACCTTAGCATTTATAGGTTAGCTTACTGAATTGTCACAACTCTAGGAGGTAATGCTATTAATATTCCTATTTTGTATATGAGGAGCTGAGCTCACTGAGATTTATTAACATGTCTGATTTGTGTGAGTTAATATTCATAACTAGGCTTTTCTTAATCAGGACCAAAGCACTTAAGAATATGTTATGCAATCCAACTTCAGTTCAACATACAAGAACTGACTTGTACTCAGAAGCCTTCAAAGGAGTCCAAAGAGAGATCATGACCCTTATTACTTAAAATGTTAGAATGAGGTTACAGAGGTGTAATGGCAATTAGAGCATTGGGCATGTGGTTGTCTTATCCAAATTTTGATAGTTTTATGTATTGGACATCAAATTAAGTCTTACATAAAGGAAAACCAAAAGAAGAGACTGAGAAAGAACAAAAGATTCAGAAGTTGCTTATTGACTTTTTTTTTCCTTATGTGAGCTTTTTTTTTGAACTGCCTTGTTGGTAATTCTCAGAATACATATTTGAGTGGGAAAATTAGTCTCCTCCAGAGCCATATATACTTTGATTAAGGGAAATCCATTGTTCAGTTTTATCTGAGTCATCACTACCTTTTATTTTTATTTTTATTGTCTTGAGTATAGTTGACACACAATATTACATTAGTTTCAATTGTACAAAGTAGTGATTTGACAAGATTATACATTATACTATGTTCTTCAAAAGTGTGGCTAACATTGGGCCCTAAATATTGCTAGTACGTTATCATTCACTATATTCCTTGAGTGATATTATAGGAATATAATATTCTTATATATAGTGTGCCTATTATTATTCCTATGATTTAGTCATCCCATCACTGGAAGTCTGTATCTTCCATTCACCTTCTCTCATTTTGCCCAACCCCTGGCTCCCTCCTCTCTGACAATCATTATTCCCTACTCTATATTTGTAGGTTTGATACTGATTTTTGTTTATTTTTTAATTCCACCTGTGAGTGAAATCATATATTTGTCTTTCTCAATCTGACTTATTTCACGGAGCATAATACCCTCTAGGCCCAGCAATGGTGTCACAAATGACATGATCTCATTCTTTTTATGGCTGCATTATATTACTTTTTATATATTCCCCTATTCCTTATCCATTTGTCTATGGATGGACATTTAGGTTGCTTCCAAATCTTGACTGTTGTAAATAATGATGCAATAAATATAAGGGTGCATAAATCATTTTGAATTAGTGTTTTCATTTTCTTTGGGTAAATACCAAATAGTGGAATTATTGGCTCATAGAGTATTTCTATTTTTGTGTTTTTCAGTAACCACCTCACTGGTTTCCCCAATGGCTGTACAAATTTACATTCCCACCAACTGTGTACAAGTGTTCCATTTCTTTACATTCTTGTCATCAACAATTGTTATTTCCTACCATTTTTATTTAGCCATTCCAACAGATGTAAGGTGATACCTCATTGTGATTTGGATATATAATTCCCTGACAATGAAAGATGTTGAACATCTTTCCATATGTGTGTTGGCCACCTGTTGCATTCTTTAGAGAAATGTCTGTTCAGATGCTCTGCCCATTTTCAATTGAATCATTTGTAGGAAGTGGTGTTGAAATATAGAATTTATTTTTATATTTTGGATATTTACCACTTATCAAAAAAGAACTTGACAAAATTCAATATCCATTGATTATAAAAAAATCTCAACAAAGTTGGATTAGTAGGGGCATATTTCAACATAATAAAGGTCATATATTGAAAACTTACAGTTAACATCACACTCACTGAGGAAAAACTGAGAGTGTTTTCTCTAAGATCAGGAACAAAACAAGAATGTCCACTCTCTACACTTTTATTCAACATAGTACTAGAAGTCCTAGCCACAATAACCAGACAAGAAAATGAAATAAGAAGCGTCCATATTGGTAAAGAAAAAATTAAACTGTCACTGTAAGTAACATGATAATGTAAATAGAAAATCTTAAAAACTCTACAAAAAAGCTGTTTGGAATAATGAATTTAGTGAAGTTGCAGAAGACAAAATTAATATCCAGAAATCATTAGTTTTTACATACACTATTGGTGAAGTATCAGAAAGAGAAACTAAGAAAACAACTACATTTGCATTGAATCAAAAAGAATAATTGTTGAAGAATAAACTTAACCAGGCAAGTGAAGAATTTGTATTCTGAAAGCTATAAAACACTGATGAAAGAAATTGAAGATGACAGAACCGAAAGGAAAGATATTTTATATTCATGGATTAGAAGAATTAATATTGTTAAAATGTCCATATTTCCCAAAGCAATCTACAGATTCAATGTAATCTTTATCAAAACACCAACAGAGTTTTTTCACAAAACTAGAGCAAATAATCCTCAAATTTGTATGCTACCACAAAAGACCCTGGATAACCAAAGCAATCTTGTGGGGGAAGAACAAAGCTGGAGGTATCACAATTCCAGATTTTAGGATATACTTCAAAGCTATAGTTATCAAAACAATATGGTGCTGACAAAACACTGATACATAGATCAATGGAGGAAAATACAGAGTCCAATAATAAACCAATGCTTATATGGCCAATTAATCTATGATAAAGAAGGCAATAATATACAATGGGGAGGAGAAAATCTCTTCAGTAAATGGTTTTGGGAAAACTGGACAGCCGCATGTAAAAGAATGAAACTGGATGACCTTTAAAAACCATATACAAAAACAATCCTTGAAGGTGTCATGCTAAGCGAAATAAGTCAGGCAGAGAAGGACAGATACCATATGTTTGCACTCAACGTCTGACAGAAAATTTTCAGAATGATCTAGCTTCAAGAAAAGCAAGCAGTTAGTAGTGCTTAAGAAAAACTGATTCAGTATCTAATGGATATTTGATACCTGTCACAACACAGCATCTAATATACTGTTAAGTGAAACTGCAATACAATCTAAGTTTATTTTGGGAGTGTTTGCTGTATCATTGGATTTCATGAAATGTTTAGAGGTGCAGTAGGCATGACTTTGAGTAGATAATGAAAGAAAATGCAAAATGCTAATTGATTCATGATGTGGTTTCATCTTAGCTTGGGCAAACCATGCAGTATTTAACACATAGTAGCAGAATATTTACTATTGAAGCTTGAAAAGATGTGAGTTCTTTGTGTGCAATCTTTCATTTATGCATGTGAGAG
>NC_043717.1:89862041-89891135 GCF_006229205.1 Suricata suricatta
GGTATTAAGCAGGCTGTGTTGTAGCTTATGGGCAAGTAATAAATTGTATCATGTATCTTGAATGTATCATAGATAAGCTGCTATATAACGATTGCCACTTCAGATAGCTGTGAAATTAGGTGATTAGTTGTTACTTAACCTTCTAATTTCTGTATAAGTCTAATTACTTGAAATAGAAGTTGGTGTTTTGATTTTTTACTTTGCTTTTCTGTTTGGAGTGTCATTGTAACTACTGTATTGTAAATGATGGAAAATTAATTGCATATGTTACAAAAAATAAATTGTGTTATATTCAAAATTAAAAAAAAAACAATCCCCAAATGGATTAAAAACCTAAATGTGAGACCTGAAACCACGACATCCTAGTAGAGAGCACAGGCTGTAATTTCTGTGACAACAATGGTAGCAACATGTTTCTAGATGTGTTTCCGAAGGCAAGGGAAACAAAACAAACATAAACTATCGGGAGTTCATCAAAACAAAAAGTTTTTTTATAGCAAAGGAAATCATTAATAAAACAAAGACAGCCTACTGAATGGGAGAAAATGTTTACAAATCATATATACAATTAGGGGTTACCATCACTGCTTTTCAATGTTGATAACAAAAATGATTAAATGAACAGTGCTAGGAAGGGTCAAAGAACAATTAAATAGTTTCATGTGAACGATTATATGCTTTGATAACATGTATATCCTGGTGCCAGAACCTTTAAATATAAAGAATATTAGGTATTTATTTGGAAAAGCATAATTTTTGCATTACAAATTAAATCTGTAAGTGTATGTTTTCTTACTACTGGAAAAAAATTATATCACATGAGTAATTCAATTCCAATAGGCATCTCTATGGGATACTGATATTGTTGTTTTATTTAGTAGTCACTGTGCTGAAAACATTACTAGGATATAATGAACTAACAAACTAATGATTGTTTGCTCTTAGCTATGATAGCCTAAATGTATTTTAAAAGTTTTTTGCTTCTAAATAAGTCCTATGTATGCAAAAAAATTATAGCAAAATAAACAGTAGCTTTTATCCCTTGAATTGTGGAAACAAACATAAAAACAAAAATCTTATTTTATAATCTTACCATGAAATATAGAAAGTATTTCATGCTTAATTGTATACAATTAATGAATCAAAACAGTTGGTCATATTAGGCTATATTAGGCTATTTAAGAAGGATCATTCATAATAATGCATTCATTTATTATTATATGTTGTATATTAGGACTTAAGCAAGCAATGATGATTCTGTAGGAAATATCACTTTTGAAACAGGCAACTTATTAAACTCAATTCAAAGACATATTTAAAAATAGCCATTTACATGAAAGGAAGAAGAAAATTCTAGTTATAACAGAATATCCTCTCACTCAAACTCAGTAATGATACTTTGGGCATTATAGGGTAGTCAGAGCTCATTAACTGTCACTCAAACTTACATCTGGTGATAAATATATCATTTTATATAATGACAAAGATATGAAATGTCTTATTTTCCAACATAGATGTTATAAACAATGAGGAACTGTATATTTTAGCAAAAGAAAGTGGAATGAAAATTCTCATTAACAGCATAAATGCCAACATTCTTCAACTTTTTTACTAGGTGATAGTATTAGTATTACAATTATTTAAAATTAAAAACTTAAAAAATAATATTTTAAAATATTGTGTTATAGGGCACTTTTTTAACCAGCAGATTTGTTCAGTGGTGTAGACTTAGTCCATTACTTAATAAAGAACAATATATATGTGTGTCAAAATTAGTGTTTAGATCAAAACAAATATCTGGATGAAAGAAGGAATTGGGGGAATTGATTATCTTGTTGGATTACTTAGAAGAGTAAGTGGCAAATCATAATGTATGTCTTTACATTTTACACTCAAATATTTCTCAAAAGGTACTCAGATCAATCAATATTATCATACAATTATGTCTATATCTAAAATGTAAAATTTTATCTGTATAAGGGTGCCTGGGTGGCTTAATTGATTAAGCATCTGACTTGGTTTTAGCTCAGATCATGTTCTTATGGTCCTGAGCTCGAGCTCTGCATCATGCTCTGCACTGAGCGTAAAGCCTGCTTAAAATTCTCTCTTCCTCTCCCTCTGACTCTTCCTCACTCATTGTCTTTTTCTCTTTCTCTCTCTGTCTCTCTCTCTCCCTCAAAAAACTACACACACACACACACACACACACACACACACACATTTAATCTGTATAGGGGTGCCTGGCTGGCTCACTTAGTTAAGCATCTGACTCGATTTTGGCTCTGGTCGTAATCTCATGGTCATTAGATTGAGCCTCGCATTGGGTTCTGCACTGACAGCTGAGCATGCTTGAGATTCTCTCACTCTCCTTTCTCTCTCTCTCCCTCTCTCTCTCTCTCTCTCTCTCTCTCTCTCTCTCTCTCTCTCTCCCCCCTCCCTCCTCCTTCCCTTGCACTTCCCACCCCCTCTCAAAATAAATAAAAATTAAAAAGAATAAAACTGGCAGTTATTAAAATATCTTATCTGTATGAACTTAATTATTTCCCTAGATTGAGATTCATAAATTTGTTAGCTGTTCTTTGGGATGTGTATTAATTATTCATTCAATGTTTGGCCAAGCATTTATAATAGACTGATTGTTTAATTCCAAAATCTTTTTATTTGTTATTTGAGTATAGTTGACATACAATGTTACATTGGTTTCAGGTATACAACATAATAATTCAAGAACTTTGTATGATATGCTATGCACTCAAAAGTGTAGGAACCATATGTCACTATGCAACTCTATTACAATACCATTAACTATATTCTCTATGCTGTATCTTTTATTCTTATGACGTAGGCATTCCATAGCTGGAAGCCTGTAACTCCCACTCCCCTTTACCAATTTTGCCCATACTCCCTTGGTAACCATCAGTTTGTTTCTGTATTTATGGATCTGATTCTGTTCTTCTGTTTATTCATTTGTTTTTGTTTTGTTTTGTTTTTTGGATTCTATGTATAAGTGAAATCATATGGTATTTGTTTCCCTCTGACTTATTTCACTTAGCAGAATACTCTCCTAGATACACTAGATCTTTTGTAAAGGTTCTGTTTACTAATCATAAATTAAGAATGTAGAAATATTACTTTTTAAATTCTTCTATGAGTAATTCAAATATTTACCTGAAAATAAAGCAACATGATTATGGAAGTGACTCAAAACCAACCTCAAAAACATTTTAAGAATGCCAAACAGCTAATATTTGCATGTATACTATTTAAGGCATCAAAAAAATAAATAAATGTGAATGTTTTTTAAAATTTTTTAAATCTTTTTTCTTTTATAGTTTATTGTCAGATTGGTTTCCATGTAACACAGTGCTTATAGCAACAAGTGCCTTCTTCCATGCCCACCAAGCCCCTTCTCCTCTCCCCTATCAGCCCTAAGTTTGTTCTCAGTATTCAAGAGTCTCTCATGGTTTGCCCCCCTCCTTTTCCCCAACTATTTTTCTCCCTACCCTTCACCCATGATCCTCTTTTAAGTTTCTCCTGTTACTCTTATGAGTGAAAACATATGGTATCTGTCCTTCTCTGCCTGACTTATTTCATTTAGCATGACACAATCGAGATCCATCCATACTGCCACGAATGACCATATTTCATTCTTTCTCATTGCCATGTAGTGTTCTACTGTATTGATAAACCACATCTTCTTTATCAATTCATCAGTTGATGGACATTTAGGCTCTTTCCCTGATTTGGCTATTGTTGAAAGTGCTGCTATGAGCATTGGGGTACATGTGCCACTGTGCATCAACATTTCTGTATCCCTTGGGTAAATTCCTAGTAGTGCAATTGCTGGGTACTAAGAGATTTGTATTGTTAATTTTGTGGGGAACATCCACACACTGTTTTCCAGAGCGGCTGCATCAATTTACATTCCCACCAACGTGTAGGAGGGTGCCCATTTCTCCACATCCTCACCAGTATCTATAGTCACCTGATTTGTTCATTTTAGCCACTCTGACCAATAGAAGGTGGGGTTTCAGTGTAGTTTGGTTTTGTATTTCTCTAATGTTGAGTGACATTGAGTATTGTTTCATGTGTCTGTAGGCCATCTGGATATCCTCTTTGGAGAAGTGTCTCTTCATGTCTTTTGCCCATTTCTTCTCTCGATTATGTGTTTTTCAGGTGTGGAGTGTGGTGAGTTCCTTATAGATTTTGGATACTAGCCCTTTATCTGATATGTCATTTGCAACTATCTTTTCTCATTCTGTGGGTGGCCTATTCGTTTTATTCATTGTTTCCTTTGCAGTGCAGAAGTTGTTGTGTTTTTTTTTTAACCTTAATGAGGTCCCAATACTTCATTTTGGTTCTTGATTCCCTTGCCTTTGGGATGTGTGTAGTAGGAAATTGCTGCGGTTGAGGTCAAAATGATTGTTTCCTGCTTTCTCATCTAGGATTTTGATGGTTTCCTGTCTCACATTCAGGTCCTTTATCCATGTTGAGTTTATTTTTCTGTATGGTGTAAGAAAGTGGTCTAGTTTCATTCGTTTGCATGTTGCTGTCCAGTTCTCCCAGCACCATCTGCTATAGAGGCTGTCTTTTTTCATTGGATACTTTTTCCTACTTTGTCAAAGATTAGTTGGCCATACATTTGTGGGTCCAGTTCTGGGTTTCCTATTCTATTCCTCTGGTGGATGAGTCTGCTTTTGTGTCAATACCATACTGTCTTGATGATGTCAGCTTTGTAGTAGAGGCAAAAGTCTGGGATTGTGATGCTTCCCGTTTTGGTTTTCTTCTTCCATATTACTTTGGCTATTTGGGGGTCTTTTGTAATTCTATATGAATTTTAGAATAGTTTGTTCTAGCTCTGAGGAGAATACTCGTGCAATTTTGATTGGAATTGCATTGAATGTGTAGCTTGCTTTAGGTAATAATGACATTTTAACAATGTTTATTCTTCCGATCCATGAGCACGGAATGCTTTTCCTTTTCTTTGTGTCTTCTTAAATTTCCTTCATAAGTTTTCTATAATTTTCATCATACAGATCTTTTGCATCTTTGGTTAGGTTCATCCCTAGGTATTTTATGGTTTTTCGTGCAATTGTGAACGGGATCAGTTTCTTGATTTCTCTTTCTGTTGCTTCATTTTTGGTTTAAAAACTACAACCGATTTCTGTACATTGATTTTCTACCTTCAGACGTTGCTTAATTCATAGATGAGTTCTAGTAGGCTTCTGGTGGAATCAGTCAGGTTTTCATGCAGAGTTTCATGTCATCTGTGAAAAGTGAAAGTTTGACTTTATCTTTGCCAATTCTTATGCCTTTTATTTCGTTTTGTTGACTGATCTAAGGATGATATTAGTTGTGAGCGTTTCATAAATGGCTTTTATGATGTTTAAGTACGTTCCTTCAATCCCTACTTTCTTGAGGGTCTTTTTTAAGAAATGATGCTATATTTTATCATATGTTTTTCTGCATCTATAGACAGGATCATATGATTTTTTATCATATCTTTTATTAATGGGATTTATCACATTGATTGATTTGCAAATATTTATCCAATCCTGTAACCCAGGAATGATTCCTACTTGATCATGGTGGATAATTCTTTTTATATGCTGTTGAATTTGATTTATTAGTATCTTGTTTACTATTTTTGCATCTGTATTCATCAAGGATATTGGCCTGTAGTTCTCTCTCTCTCTCTCTCTCTCTCTCTCTCTCTCTCTCTCTTTTCTTATTCTGTCTGGTTTGGGGATCATTCCTTTTATGTCTCTATTTAGAGAGACAGAGATAGAGAGTGAGCGAGGAAGGGGCAGATAGGGAGGGAAACACAGAATCTGAAAGAGGATCCTGGCTCTGAGCTGTCAGCACAGAGCCCGATGTGGGGTTTGAACCCATGGACTGTGAGATCATGACCTGAGCCGAAGTCAGATGGTAACCAACTGAACCACCCAGAGGCCCCTGGTTTGGGAATCAAAGTGATGCTGGCTTCGTAGATTGAGTCTGGAAATTTTCCTTCTATTTCTCTTTTTTGGAATAGCTTGAGAAGAATGGGTATTAACTGTGTTTTAAATGTCTGGTAGAAATCCCCAGGGAAGCTATATGGCCCAGGGCTCTTATTTGTTGGGAAATTTTTGATAACCAATTCTATTTCTTCACCGGTTATGGGTCTGTTTAGATATTCTATCTCTTCCTGTTTGTATTTTGGTAGTCCATGTGTGTTTAGGAATGTGTCCATTGCTTCTAGGTTGTCCAGTTTGTTGGCATATAATTTTTCATAGTATTCTCTGATAATCACTTGTATTTCTGAGGGATTGGTTGTAATAGATTAATTTTCATTCATGATTTTGCCTATGGGTACACTCTTTTTTTTTTTTTTTAGAGAAGCCTGGCTAGAGGTTTATCAGTTTTGATTATTTTTTGTTTTTATTTATTTATTTATCTTTCTATTCTTTTTTTTCAGAGTCCTCGTTCTTTTTTTGTTTTGTTTTAAATATTATATTGTCAAATTGGTTTCCATACAACACCCAGTGCTCTTCCCCATAAGTGCCCTCCTCCATTCCCACCAGCTCTTATCACCCTCCCCTCCCCCTTCAACCCTTGGTTCGTTTTCAGTATTCAATAGTCTCTCAGGTTTTGCGTCCCTCTCTCTCCCCAACCTCCCCATATTCCTCAATTAGGTTTCTCCTGTTCTCCTGTTATACCTATGAGTGCAAACATATGGTATCTGTCCTCTGCCTGACTTATTTCGCTTAGTATGACACCCTCGAGATCCATCCACTTTGCTACAAATGGCCATATTTCATTCTTTCTCATTGCCATGTAATACTCCCTTGTATATATATATCACATCTTCTTGATCCTTTCATCAGGTGATGCATAGCGGCACATGTACCCCAATGTTCATAGCTGTACTCTCAACAAAATCCAAATCATGGAAAGTTGTTTATTTTTTCAAAAAACCAAGTTTTGGTTTCATTGATCTGTTCAACTGACTTTTTTTTTTCTATATTGTTTATTTCTGCCCTGATCTTTATATTTCTCTTCTCCTTTTGGGTTTATGGTGCTCTTGTTGCTCTCCTTCTAGTTCTTTTAGGTGCACTGTTAGATTTTGTATTTGAGATTTTTTAAAATTTTCTTGAACTAGGCCTTGATTGCAATATATTTTCCTCTTAGGACTGCCTTTGCTGCATCCAAAAGAGTTTGGATTGTTGTATGTTCATTTTCCTTTGTTTCCATATATTTTTCAATTTCTTCTCTAACTGTCTGATTGTCCCAATCGTTCTTTAGTATTATGGTATTTAACTTTCATGTTTTTTGGAGATTTTCCAGACTTTTTTCTGTGATTGATCTCAAGTTTAATAGTATTGTTATCTGAAAGTCTGTATAATATGGTATCAATTCTTTTATATTTCTTGAGAGCTGCATTATGATGCAGTATGTGGTCTATCTTGGAGAATGTATCCTGTGCACTCGAGAAGAAAGTGAATTCCATAGCTTCAGGATTTAGAGTTCTAAATATCTCCGCCAAATCCATCTGTTGCACTGTGTCGTTCAGGTTCATTATTTTCTTGGTTATTTCTTGTCTAGTTGATCTATCCATTGTTGTAAGTGGAGTATTAAAATACCCTGCAATTAGTACATTCTTATCAATAAGATTGTTTCAGTTTGTGATTAACTGTTTTGTGTATTTGAGTGCTCCTGAATTCAGTGCATAAATGTCTATAACTGTTAGCTCTTCCTGATGGTTAGACACTGTAATTATTATATAATGCCTTTCTTCATCTATTGTTGCTGCTTTTACGTTAAAGTCCAGTTTATTTGAGATAAATATGGTTATTCCATCTTTCTATTGACTTTCAGTAGCATGATAAATATTTCTCCATCCCCTTACTTTCATTCAATGTGGTGTATTCAGGCTTAAAATGAGTCTCTTGTAGATAGGGAATAGATGGATTTTGTATTTTTATCCATTTTGATACCCAATGTCTTTTGATTGGAGCATTTAGTCCATTACACTCAGTGGTTTTATCTAAAAAATATAGGTTTAGAGACATTGTGTTCTCTTTAGGGTTCGTGCTTGTAGTGGTGTCTCTGGTACCTTGTGTTCCTTGCAACATTTCCCTCATAAAGTACCTCTTAGAACTTCTTGTAGGGCTGGTTTAGTAGTGATGAATTCTTTCAGTTTTTGTTCGTTTGGGAAAATATTTATCTCTCCTTCCATTCTGAATGACATTTGAAGATTTCCTGCCATTCTTTTCTGACCCGCCAAGTTCAGAAGATAGGTGTTTAACCCCTCAGATAGGTTTCCCTTTGTATGTTAGGGCCCTTTCATCTCTAGCTGCTTTCAGAATTCTCTCTTTATCTTTATAGTTTGCCAGTTTCACTATATGTCGTGCTGAAAATTGATTCAAGTTACATATGAGGGGAGTTCTCTGTGCCTCTTGGATTTCAGTGTCCCAGATTGGGGAAGTTCTTGGCTATAATTTGTTGAAGTACCCCTTCTGTGCCTTTCTTGTTCTTCTTCTTCAGGAATTCTATGATATGGATGTTGTTTCATTTGATTGTTTCACTCAGTTCTCCAATTCTCCTTTTGTGCTCCTGGATCAGTTTATCTCTCCTTTACTCAGCTTCTTGTTTTTCTATCATTGCATCTTCTAATTCCCCTAATCTCCTCTCTGTCTCTTCAATCTGTGCAGTTGCCACCTCCATCTTATTATGCACCTTATTGATAGCATTTTTTAATTCATCACAACTATTTTTGTAAGGTACATAGTATTTGTAGCAATAGCTTCTCTGATGTCTTCCATTTCTTTTTCAAGCCCAACAATTAATTTTATGATAATTGTTCTAAATTATTGATCAGTTATGTTGCTTATGTCTATTTTGAGCATTTCTGTAACTGTCATTCTTTCTTGGAATTTTTTTAGAGGAGAGTTTTTCTGTCTCATCATTTTGGCTAGCTTTCTGTCTCTTGTCAGTTTTAAAAGCTTGTCATATTCTCTGCACCTATTAGAATTGCTGTATTAAAGGAGGCTCATTGACTGTCCTGGGCCTGTCCATTCAGGAAGTGTTCTGTTAATGGTGTCTCTTTGTCTCTCTTTTTGTACCTTTGGTTGTTTTATTTCCATACTCATAGTGATATTTGGACTTTCCACCATGTGTACAAAAATGACAGTTCTCCAGCGCAGATGGGCCTGGTTTAGTGTAGGCAGGTCTTGCCTACACTGGGTATGTTCTGGGCTGCTCCCTGAGGCCCTGCCTTGGTGGTTGTGGGGAGAAAAATGGTGCCTCATCTCCAGATCTTAGTCTGTGCACTTTACTGATACCACCCGAAATGGACTCCTGCAGGCCAGGCTGCTTCCTAGCCAAAGATCAAGTAGATGGAGTAGGGGAGCAGTTTCTCCTGGCGCCACCTAAGATGGGGCGCCCAACCCAAAGAAGGCACCACAGCTAGAGAAAGTATATCTCTCTGAGGCCTTGCAGTTAAAGATGGGAGGATAGGATCCCTCTCTGTCTCGGCGTTTTTTCTCTTCTCCAGGGACAGTTCTATGAGCAGTTTTAGCTGCTCTTTCTCTTCCCCTCATCTCTCTGTGGCTCTCCACAGAGTAGGCTCCCTCCCTTCTGCGCCTCAGGGTCCCGGCCCATTTTTATCTTCCCCAGTTCAGAATCATGCACCAATGAGGCTGTCTTCTTAGTGGACTCTGTCTCTTTTCTTCCCAGACTCTAGCGGTTCAGTGTCTTATGGCTTCAGTACTTTTTGGTTTGAGAGTTGTGCTGGGGTGAAAAAGGATAGAGCACCCTACTTTTCTGTCATCTTGCTAGGATCTCCTATGTATTTTTTTTAAATTAAATAAAGACTAAATAACCTCCATTGTAAAAAATACAGATTTACTCCTCCAAATTAAATTTAAAACATCAATTGAAGTTTTGAGTGAAATTAAGTATATAAATCAAATTAAGTATGAGAAATAAAAGCTAAAAATGAATACTTAATTAAGAATGTTCAAATAAATTAATTGTTCACTAAGGGTTTTTAAAATATAGTATGATAAAGTGAATAAATTCAAGAATGCTTTCCAAATTCAAATTCCAACAGGTAAAGGATATGGAAAAACAATCATTAAATATATACAATAGAAATAGACAAACATCAATCTTTTGTAAGATAAACAACTGCCACTAAGGAAACACAAAGGTAAACAACCACAACCACAACAACTATGAATTAAATATGTGTAAAGTATTTGGAAAATTAAAACAATGCATTAACTTATGGCATATCTCTGAGTCCATAACTGCTTTTACCTATTGTACAAAACAAAACATATGGTGATACATTTTATAAAAGTTCTTGCAACAGTGTTTCTTAATAAGCAAAGCAGCTGTTTCTGTAATTGGAAAACAGCTAATTCTTACTAATTTGGGACAAGAGTTCATAGATAGGAAACAGCTGCAGTTTTATCAGCTGCATCGTAATGTTCCACACACGTCTGCTCAAGAAAATGGAAGCACAGACTGTCTCCTTTTATTGTACCAGGTCCTCTCTTTTCAAATAAATATCCTGAAGTTCATTAGTAATGACGTTTTACCAAGGGCCTTTTTCACTCAGGAAAAGGTGGATGGCAGACATCAGATCTGTAGAAGTCAGCACAGAGAATCCTGGTTTAGAAATATTAAAGAGGAGGCAGAAAGGACTTCCTACTTGGTACAGTTGCTACTTCCTTTCACAGCCTGGAGCCCTAGTTGGCCCTTCAGTTTAATAATTGATATATCATTTTTTTAATTTAATAGAAGGTATTGAAAATAATAAAACAGTTTTATTAGTTGTTGCCTTCTTAGAAAAGGGTTGCTTTGGGGTACCTGGGTGGCTTAATCGGTTAAGCATCTGACTTTGGCTCAGGTCATAATCCCACAGTTCATTAGTTTGAGCCCCATGTCGGGTTCTGTGCTGACAGCTCAGAGCCTGAAGCCTGCTTCAGATTCTGTGTCTCCCTCTCTCTCTGCCCTTCCCCCACTTGTGCACGCTCTCGCTCTCTCTCTCTCTCTCTCTCTCTCTCTCTCTCTCTCTCTCCCTCTCCCTCTCCCTCTCTCTCTCAATAATTAATAATCATTTTAAAAAATTAAAAACTTCTTTCTCTTTCTTTGCCACAATTTTTCTCTCCACCCCAGAAAACTAGTTTAAAAGTAAAATATTGCATTAGGCAAGCCTTAGCCAGATTTCCAGTCTCCACCATTTTTATAAGTGAGAGTGGGTTTTCTTTGTAAAAAACTGTACTATACAGGTACAAACACAGTTCAGTGTGTCAATTGCAGTGTAGGGCAGTGTAGGGTAAGAGTACCAAGAATGTGTTTGCATCAAAAATAAAAAAGTGGATCTGCAATTTCCCTTTCAATTCAGATACTGGTGTCACAGAAAGGCACATACTCTACATCTAGGTGTTATTCAAATGTACCAAACATTTTTGGAGGTAAAAGGTCACTGAATTTTGCATATGGATGGATTTTTAAAATTCATTCTTTTGGGTTTTCAGTAATTATGTCTCCTACAGTCTAATCCAGGAAACATCAATAACTCTTTCAGGCCTCATATGTGGACAGTATTTAAGGGGGTAAGGAAGAAATACCAGCCCTGTAAGCCAGGAATGAATCCTACTTGATCATGATGGATAATTCTTTTTATATGCTGTTGAATTTGATTTGCTAGCATCTTGTTGAGTATTTTTGCATCTGTGTTCCTTAATATTGGGCTGTGCATCTATGTTGGGTGTATGAATATTTATCAATGTTATATCTTCTTGTTAGAGTGCCCTGTTTATCATTATGTAATGTCCTTCTTTGTATCTCATTACTGTCTTTATTTTGGATGTCATAATTTACATCTGGTTAGCTTTTGTATGCATTAACAAAGTATTATAGGTACTTTTACTAATTTTGTCTTTTAATTTTCATACTAGATTTATAGGTGATTAACTTACAGTCATTACGTCAGATTATTCTGATTTAGATTATATTTTAATTTTGCAAATGAGGTTTATACTTTCAAGTTTTCCTATTGCTGATCAATGTCCTTTCATTTCAGCTTTAAAAGGTTCTTTTAACATTTCTTGTAAGGCTGGGGATGACTGGGTGGCTTAGTTGGTTAACCATCCAACTCTTGATTTTGACTCAGGTCATGATCCCAGAGTGGTGGGATTTGAGCCCAGTGTCAGGTTCCGCCTTGAACACTGAGTGTGGAGCTTGCTTAAGATTCTCTCCCTCTCCCTCTGTCCCTTTCCCCTGCTCATGTTCAATCACTGTTTCTAAAATAAGTAAGTGAGTAAACAAATACATAAATAAGTACTCAAACACATTTCTTGTAAGGCTGGACTACTGGTGATGAAATCCTTTGGCTTTTGTTTGGAAAAATCTTTATCTTTTCTTAGTTTCTGAAGGACAACTTTGTTCGATAAAGTATTCCTGGTTGGAAGCTTTTTTTTTTTTTCTTTTAGCACTGAATATAGAATGTACCCTTTCAAAGTTTCTGCTGAAAAATCTGCTAGTAGTCTTGTGGGGATTCCCTTGTATGTAACAACTTGTTTTTTTCCTTGCTACTTTTAAGATTATCTCTTTTTCTTTAACTTTTGACAATTTAATCATAATTTGCCTCTGAGTTGGTCTCTATTCATTCATCTGATTTGGAATCTATGGTTTCTTGGATGTATATACCTGTTTCCCTCCAGGTTAAGGAAGTGTTCAGCTATTATTTCTTCACATAAGCTTTCTGCCTCGTTGTCTATTTTCTTTTCCTTCTAGGACCACGATAATATGAATATTTATGTGCTTAATATTGTCTCATAAGGCCCATAACCTGTCTTCACTCTTTCATTTGTTTGTTTTGTTCCTCTGAGTGGATGAATTCTGCTACCATATCTTTTAGTTTGTTGATCCTTTCTTCTCCTTCATGTGGCAAGCTGTTAAAACTGAAATTTTGGGGGTGCCTGGGTGGCTCAGTCAGTTAAGCATTCACTCTTGGTTTCAGTTCTATTCATGATCTCATGCTTTGTGAGTTCAAGCACTACATCCCACACAAAGCCTGCTTCGGATTCTCTCTCTCCTTTTCTTTCTGCCCCTCCTCTCTCTTTCTCTCTCAAAAGTAAATAAACTTTATTTAAAAAACATGAAATTTTTAGTTCAGCTATTGTATTTTTCAATTCTAAAACTTTTGTTTTATTTTTCCATCTCTTTGTTGAAATCTCTATCTTGTTTATCCACTGTTCTCCTGACATTGGTGATCATATTTATGACCAGTATATTGAATTCTTTATCAGGTAAATCATTTATCTCCATTTCATTATTGTCTTTCTCTGAGGTTTTATCTTATTCTTCTACTTGGAATAAAATCTTTTTTTTCTTCATTTTTCTTGACTCTCTGTGATGCATTCTGTGCATCAGATAAAACAGTCACCTCTCCTAGTCTTAAAGGAGTGGTCAAGTATATGAGTTAAACCTTATTATTCAACCCTGCCTTTGGAGAATAAATATAAGAATTCCCTGAGCTTCCACCAATGGGTTAACAAGGCTTAGAGCAGAAAGCAGCCACAGGACAAAAGCCTCCAAGAATAAGTAAACAGGGAAATACCCCCCTCACCCCCCAGCATAGAGCAAAAGCTTAGAGTGCAAAGTTGTTTCCACATGAAGGAAGCGAATAAGTAATCAGGTAAAAAGGGCAATAGACTGCCACAGCAGGGTGAAATTGCCCAGAGCTCATAGCAAAAAACAAACAAACAAACAAACAAACAAACAAAATCTTATTGACCCTAAGGTAGCATGCTCTATCTGTCTTATCCCCTATGCAAGTTAAGATAAAGAGACACAGGGCCTGGTGCTTGCCATTAAACAGCCATCTGCTTAGCAAGAGAATTTTGTTTTGTATTGACCCAAACACCTATCACCACATATCTTCAAAATCCCCTTTCCCTCACACGTGTGAGTTAATGATCACTGTTTTATTGTCTCTCTTTGCATGTCCATCATGTTTCTAAGCCTTTTTATCCAAATAAATACAGAACCAGAAACCTTACTCAGGGCTCTTGTCTCCTCTCAGACATTAGCCTTTCTTGTATTCAATTCTGTGTCTGCTCTCTTATTGGACAAGAGACAACTGAAGACTCAAAGTCTGCAACACCTGCCCTAGCTGTTGGTTGTCTCTCAAACCTTTGTGATTGTCCAAGCAGACGTCTTTGTTTTTAGTGACTCCCAGTATTGAGAATGTGCCAAAACTTGTCAGTGTCCCAAAGCATAGGATCTCAGTCAATACCTAATGCAGGCTGGTGGGAAGCCATACCCTCAGGTAATGGCTTTTAAAGTATACATATACATCTTTCAGGAGAAGACTGGGAGATGATGATTTCTGTATTCTTCACTGAGCCTTGGGTAGATAGCAGTTACAAATAGTTTTTGCTACCATCCAGTTAAACACATGAACACATGTTGCATTGGCTATCAGAACAAGTATATCAAAAGGTCTGTGATCTGGGCAGCACCTATAAAATATAAGGAACCAGACATACATACAAGCTCCTTTTATGGAAACATCAGCGACCTGGTGTGATACAGAGAAAGAGATCAGAAATGACATCTACTGACCTCACCAGTATTTGGAGAGCATAGCTATTTGCCCTTAAGTGTATCTCAAATAAGAAGCCAAACCCTCAAGCTGCAGCTTTTAAGATATGCTCATATGCTTCTTTCATATAAAAACTATTTAGGTCTCCTGACTCTGTGTTGGATTGGGATGTGGAAGGATAGCCATGGTAACTCTTATTAGACCATTAAGAACAGTTTCTTTGTCCTTTGTAGCCTTGTGGGTCTCATGAACACAAACCACATTGGTTTTCAGAGCTACATGTTTGGAGGGCCTCTCTCTCAGGTAGATGTCTCCAAATATGAGTTGCTAGATGTTTTGGCCCAATCATTTTCACTCCTTGAGGAGATGCTGAGAGTTGCGATTTTCCTTCCAAGTGTGTGTCACTGTCCTGTGGGTAGGCTTTCTGGCAAGATTGCATCTCAACCTCGTCTACCCAATTCAATGTAGATACCTAACTAGAGTTACTCAGCTAGTATGGGTGGTTTTCTTAAAGGTAACTGTTCTGTATGAAGTTACTGACTCTGTGTGTCCATGGTAGAAGGTGAAATCAGAATCCTGTTATAGTACCACATTGAACCAGAAACTCAGACACAATAATTTCTTGTAACTAAATTCAAGAAGGAATTTATCATGTGGAATGTTGCATAAAGGTATTTTGTAACACCATGAGTGATAATCTCAAGCTAGACCACTATTAAAATGTAAACATGAAAAATGAAATAAATTCACTCTACAATAAAGTATACTTAAAACTCATTTACTACTTACACATAGCAGTTATAGATTTTTTGTTTCCTCAATTAATGGTTAAAATTGTATTGTATTCTATTAAGAACACTTAACATGATATCTATATTCTTATATCTTTAAGTGTGTGATATGCTATTGTTAAATATAGGTACTACGCTGTAAAGCAGGTCTCTAGAACTTATTCTTTTTGCATAACTATGCAGCATCTTCCAAAATATACAGTCCCCAGACCCTGGAAACCATCATTATATTATATATTTCTATGAGTATGATTATTTAAAATATCTCCTATAAGTTAATTCCCATTTATAATAATTATGTTGGGCTTCTCTTGTCTCTGAATCAGCAGACAAATAAAGGTGTTATAGTGCTGGTTGGGTGATTGATCCTAACTACCAAGGGGAAATTGGATGGCTACTCCACAACTGAGGTAAGGAAAAATGTGGCAGGAATACAAATCTCCTAGGGCATTTCTTAGCATTACCATGCCCTGTGATTTAGGTCAATAGAAAACTAAATCAATTCAATCTAAGCAGGACTACTAGTGGTTCAAACCCCTGAAAGGTGAAAGTTTGCGTTAGCCCAGCAGGTAAAGAACCATAACCAAATGAGGTGCTTATTGAAGGAAAAGGGAATATAGGATGCATAGTAGAGGAAGGTAATTAAAATACTGGCTATAACCATATCATGACTTATAGAAATGAGAACTGTAATTATTATAATATTTACCCCTTATTTTGCTATAATATATTCATTGTCTTTCTTTGCTTATCCATTTATTTAACATAAAATATACCACTTTTATATTACAACATTTAAGTATTGTTAATTTTATATAATAGTATTAAGTTGTAAGATATCAAGGAAAAGAGTAAACATCATTCAAGGACTTTACCTCCTCTTCTGGAGAAGGGGTTAGTGCGTTTTCATTTGTATGCAGTATAATTGAATCCTGTTAGGTGGAATTTTGATAATGTTATTGTCTTTATTTGGAGACTAACTGTAGTTTAAAGGGATGTATATGAGTGCCATTTTGAAAAGGGTGGACTAGTGATGGTTAATTTTACATGTTCATATGACTGGCCATAGGATGCCCAGGTTACTATCTCTGAATGTGTATGTGATAGTGTTTCTGAATGAGATTTACATTTGAATCTATGGACTCACTAAAGTCGATTGGCTCCCCCAATGTGGATGGGCATCAAACAATCCATAGAGGACCTTAATTCAACAAAAGTAGAGGAAGGGTTTTGTTTTTTTCTTTATCCTGTGTCACTGTTTGAGTTGGGACATCTTGTCTCATCTTCTGTTTTCAGACTGGGATTATGCCATTGGATCCCTTGATTCTTAGTTGCTTAGACTTGGACTGAATTACCCAACCAATGTTCTTATGTCTTCAGCTTGCATATGATAGAAGATGGGACTTCTCATTCTCTATAATTGTGTGTACCAATTTCTCATAATAAATTCTCTCTCTCTCTCTCTCCCTCCATATAGATAGATTAGATATAGATATAGATTATATGGATATAAATATAGATAGGTACAGACTTAGATATATACATATAAATATAGAGATAGAGATAGAGATAAAGATATAATACTTCTGTTTCTCTGGAAAATCTTACTAATACAGATTTTGTTACCAGAAATGGTTCTAGAAGAACATAATCTTAAAAAATAAAATGTTTGAGTTTTCTCTGAATTTTCTAAAATTAGCTTTCTAAGTTGATTACATTAAAAGACTCTAATGGTATTTCCAGTAGTAAAGAGAGTACTGATAGTCTCTGTCATGATGTGCGATAAAGAAAAACAAAATACCACCATTTAATATTCCCAAACAATTATAAGAGTCAAGGATCTGGGTGGTCATGTATATGATATCTCCAACATATTTGTCAAATTAAAGAGTATAATGAGATCGGCTTCTTGTTTCAAATGTCCCTGGACAAAGTAGGGAAAAGAAAGGATGACCTTAGGGACTTAAATTTATACTGCGAGGACCACATAAATGACCTGAAACCTTCTATATTTGTCCTAAAAAAGAGACTCTCATCTCCAGTAATGGCCAAACTGAGACTTCTGAAAACCAAACAACCCCATTTTCTCAAGGGATGAATTGAAGTGCAAATTAAATTATCTGACTTGCAGCATGTGTACTTTTAAAACTAAGGGCATTACTTGGGAAGGAATGGTATCATGAAAGTTGAAATAATGACATGTGAGAAGACTCTGATGAAGCTGGAGACACTAAGCCCTTAAATTCTGAAGAGACTTCTTTGTAAGGAAACGTAATCTCCATCTGAGATTAACCCTGCATTGCCTGAAGAAACTGTACTAGCTTCTCCTGAGGCAAATTTTTCTTACTATCCACTCCCATCACCCTTTGTTCATTATCTATAATTAGACTGTAACCTCAGAAAACCCCTGAAGATGAGAAGAGGTTGTTTCCTCTTGAAGAAAGTCCCCAATGCACTGCCAAAAACGTATGCTGTTAATCTTTATCCCACTCATCTCTGAAAAGACCTACAACCTTTTACCAAAAAGACTGAGCTAGGGAAAATGAAACAATTAGAATTTCAGGGACTATTGGACACTGGCTCTGAAGTAACACTAATTTCAAGAGACCAAAAATATCACTGTGATCTACAATCACAGTGTTAAGGAAGCAAAATGTCAGCCCTTCCTTTTGAAAATAACTCTTTGGGTCTGATTTTTACTTTTTCTCCACAGGAATTTTAGTTTAATCTTAAATTACACAGTCCTAGAAAGAATACCCATAGGATATTGCTTGATAATTTTGGTGCCTCACTGTTTTTCTTCCTAAGTTGTTTGGCTTTTGTTGTTGTTTTTGTTGTTTCTAATTTTCTTATACATTTTTTAGAAATATATATTTAATATCCACATTAAAAAAAGACTGGTGTTTCTACAGTTTCCTCATCCACAGGAAATAGGGTTATATTATCTTATTTTTGGAGTCTTTTGAAGTTCTAAAATACTGTGATAATTATAAATTGAAAGATATAGTTTTCACTCTCTATTTAGTGTATTATTATATTATATTATATTATATTATATTATATTATTATTACTGTAAGTCACCTTTCAGCTAGTTCAGTTCACAGGAAAAATTTTAGGGTAAATGACACAGTTCACTGGATCTTTCAATTTTCACTTTTCAACAGGTTGTATTTATATTATGCTGACACACTAAAAAGAAAAATCAGGAAAAATAATTATGTCAGGTGAAAAAGAACTGGTTACACCAATTATTTATATAATTATATATAATAGATATATGAAATATTTCATAATTAATTGTATATATGTGTATGTATATATAATTATATATATACAATATTCACCTCAGTTTTTATCTAACTTTATAATATCTTTAATGTAAAAGTAATATGTGTTAATGGAAGACAAATTTGAAAATACAGATAAGCAAAAGAAACCTAGGAAAAACTTATTTTAATTCCAACATCCAAGGATAAACATTTTTTATAGTATTTTTCTCTATTTCTTCTCTCTCTTTTACTCCTCTCCCTTGACATACTACAGGTGGAATTTTGTTTTCTGGTTAATAAACTCAATATTATTTTATGGTGTTTTTCATGCAGATAAAATGGGTTGCCATTCTTATATGTCTCTTTCATAAAAGTCCTTTGACTTGATGTACCATTCATTATTTAACTAACCTATTTTTGATATTTTAGTTATATCAATTTTGATTTTTAGTTAGTCCCAAAATAGCTCTAATGTATAGTTTGAGAGAGCTGAAATAAATTCTGATGTGTATCTTCTGGTTTTAAACTAACACTTTAGTCTACATAGAATACATTTAAGTATAAAACATGAAATATATATATATACATATATATTAAATGACTTTATTCTAATATACTTGACTAAATAGTAGCTCTTTTCCATTATAATTTGATATGCTCTATTTATAACATAGTAAATTATTATCTTCTTTTTGTCCCTCTATAATTGTTATTTTGTTCAATTACTCTGTATGCTCGGACCAATACTGGTATGACACAATTTTTATATAGCTTTATGCCATTTGATTTTACATCGTGTAGGCAATTGTTATAATTATTGCAGCAAGAAAAATTAACCATGGTAAACAATTCATTTCTATTATATGTGAGAGTCAAATCACTAATGTTCTGTCAGATGCACTGATAGCTAGTAAATACATTTGCTTTAATTCATTTTGATGTGACATTTTTACTGATTGTCTTTGTGCTGGTATGTGACTTGGGCTGCTGCTTACAATTAAGAATGACAAGCAAGAGCTCTCTCCCTACATGTAGAAATGCAGTTCTCTGGAGATAACTCTGATGGTGAATTGAAACCCAATAAGTCAAGGGCATTGTATTTTACTCATTAGTCAATCCTAGTGTTATTTGAGGAAGTATAAATCTTTAAATATTTTTGTATAATTGTTTTTCTTGTTTTTGGATTATAATTAATCCTGAATATTCTTTAGTTTGGTTTAAAAGTGTGACATCAAAGACACTCCAAAACATTGAACAAAAGACATTATTTTCAAGCCTGTCATTCTTTTATTAATAATAGAACACCAGGAGATGGATAATAAAAACAGAATAATATCATAATTCTATTATTCCATTAAGCAAAAAGACACAGTGATTAAATAGTTGAAATTTTTTCTGTTTCATAAACATGACAATAAAACAACAATCTAATAAAATATCTTAACATTTTTATTCATAAGGGCAAATCTGAACTATAAAAGAACTTTAAGTTTTTCGCTAAAAATCAGGCCTTGAGCCTAATTACAACTTACAGATATGTCTTAAAAACGCATTTTTGATCTCTTAGATCCCAGCAAAAGTGTGTTCAATGACAAACTAGAGAGCAAAAGAGAGAATAATAAGGAAAAAATCAGAGAAGCTACATTTGTCCTTGAAAAATTGTAGAAATTTAGGTAATGAGCTATGTTTTACTGTACTATGTAATAGTGTATACACTTTTATGTTGATGTTATTAAATAGAAAGTAATCTATTATAAATCATTTTAGATTTAAGACTTTATCTGTTCTGTTCCACTTAAGCCTGCAGAATTTCTCAGTTCTTACAGCTCACTGGGGATTTAGTCATAGTGCAAATTCATTCAGAAAGAGTAAATTTATCAAGGATATCATTAGACAAAGCACAAAAAGAATATAATGTATTTCAATTACACAAATTAAGGTAATGCTTTTTAGGAAGAAGAGAAACATTAAAACTGTAATAAATAATTTAATATAACTAACCATGTATGAGGTCATAAAGCAATACATTGATGTTTTTCATTTTACATAGCAAAATCCTCCCCCAAAATAACTCCTTTTGAAAGATAGTCTGGACTTTTGTCAGAGAAACTTGAGTTGTTAAGTAACCCATCCTTCTTCTTCTTTTTTTTTTCTCCAAAATATTTTATTGTCAAATTGTTTTCCATACAACACCCAGTGCTCTTCCCCTTAAGTGCTCTCCACCATCACCACCACCCCTCCTCCCCCCTCCCTCTTCCCCCTCAACCCTCAGTTCATTCTCAGCTTTCAATAGTCTCTCAAGTTCTGCATCCCTCTCTCTCCCCAACTCTCTCTCCCTCCTCCGTTCCCCCTGGTTCTCCATTAGGTCTCTCTTGTTTTCCTGCTAGACCTATGAGTGCAAACATATGGTTTCTGTCCTTCTCTGCTTACTTCACTCAGCATGACACCCTCAAGGTCCATCCACTTTCCTACAAAGGGCCATATGTCATTCTTTCTCATTGCCATGGAGTACTCCATCGTGAATATATACCACATCTTCTTGATCCATTCGTCAGGTGATGGACATTTAGGCTCCTTCCATGTTTTGGCTATTGTTGACATTGCTGCTATGAACCCATCCTTCTTTTAAAGTAGTTGTTTTGTGTTTATCTTAATCTATGAATAGTGATGGTATTGGATAGGAATGCCTGAACCACTCATCTGTGTGATCCCAACCAAAGTCAGTGCTGTGGCTGAAAATGCCCTTGTGGTTTGTATTGTGATTACAAGACACACGTCAGGAAAAACAACAACAACAACAACAACACAAGCAGAGCTTTGAATAAAAAATGATCTGTTACTTACAATGCCAGAGGCTACATGGCACACCAGAAGCCCATTTAGCCAAGTCCCTTGGAAAGAGAGAGAGAGAGAGAGAGAGAGAGAGAGAGAGAGAGAACAGTGAATGGACTTAAGGGTTCTGCATTTACTGGGGTCCAAGGAAAGGGTGCCTAGGACTTCACAGGTCCACTCTTTATTGGTGAACTTAAAGCATAAGGGTAAAAATTAAAGATGGGTAAAACAAAGGGACTCAAGCAGTTAGTAATCTAGGCCACCCAGGACTTACTAAAAGGGGTACCCCAAGAGTGAGGTACTCTGGTTTATCTAGTTGTTTTATTAGTAGTTGTGTCACAAAGCTGGCAATATGTTTATGCAAGATAGTTGTCTCTGAAATGGATGCCTTGACAATTGAAAGCTTAATACTCAGCACTAGCATTACAATAAAATAGCTTAATGTCAAGCACTTGTCCCACAACAGTTATACCAATGCAGCAATGTCACTTTTGCAGAATAAGCATTAAACACAAAGAAAAAAAAAGGGCATGAGTATTTTCAGGACATCTGACATTCTCCCATCCACTCCTTAATTCCCATTACCACTGAAGTCCTCTCTAAAACCAATTTTGATCATGTATTCCACTGCTAACTCTCTTTTGTTGGGTGCTAATTGCCTAGAGAAAAAGTTCAAACTTATCCTGATAGCATGCAGTTTATACTCCAATACAATGAAATATTTTTAAATTACCTAATAGCCATTTACTGTCAATCATTTACGTCATTTTCTATCTGTTCTGTTTGTACAAATTATTTTTTCTTTTTTTTTTTTTTACCATTGATCAAATTCAAATTAGGAGCAGACAGCATTTCTATTCATATGTTAAGGTTTCTTCAATTTCTTGATCAAAACTAAAACTCTTAACTTGTGATATCATAGTGTTTGGCTTATACATCTACAGTTGTATGCATCATAATCTAAACTTAATGTAACTTTTCGTGCCCATCCCTGCACTAGCCAGTAGATTGTGAGCACATTGGAAAATGGACCACGGGGGCACCTGGGTGGCTCAGTCGGTTAAGCATACGGCTTCGGCTCAGGTCATGATCTCATGGTTCATGGGTTCGAGCCCCACATCGGGCTCAGTGCTGACAGCTAGCTCAGAGCCTGCTTCAGATTCTGTGTTTCCCTCTTTCTCTGACCCTCCTCTGCTCGCTGTCTCTCTCTCTCTGTCTTTAAAAAAAAAATTAAAACAAAGGAAAATGGACTGCAATGTATTCATCTTATTCTGCAAACAAACATAGATTGTCATATATAGAAGGAAATTATTATTAAACTAACTGTAAATTTTATAATAAAATCAGTTCTCATTATAATATGACATACTATGATGTATGATAAAATAAAATAATCCTCTACCTAATACAAGTGTCATTATTACAACAGAATCCATAGTTACTGAAGATTGGGATTGTGATTCCTCATATAAGGTTGCACATTCTTATAACACCAGGACATTGTACAGTGTTCAGAAGATAGTAGATAATAATATAGTAGATATTAGAAAGTCTTAAAGATAGTAGGCACCTAAAGATAGAAGGTAGTTAATAAATAATTGCTGGTCATTGAAATGTACCCTACCATCAATTGATGCAAAGGTTCATATTTCCCCATTTAATTTGATGAAGAATAAACTTTAAGAAACAATAAAAACACATGTGCTTCCTGAATTGAATAGTTTATTTAAGAAGATAAAATTGGATTAATTATGTTTTCCAAAAGTAGTCATTTCCTCAAACATTATAATAATGAGACTATATCAACATATGATATGAGATATAAAAACGATTCTAAGTACTTTTAGAAAATGGAATTTAATGCATGAAATTAAGTGCTTAAAACCAGTGAAAGGTTTGGAAGTCAACTGCGAAGTACTAGTGGCTTTAAGATTCACTATCACAGATAGTTTTTAGGGTTTTTTTAGGTTTCGTTATATTTTAAATTTGTAATTTTATTCTGCATCGCATCCAAACATTGTTTTACTCTAATCATTATCTCTACAAAATTCTAATTGTTAAAGAAAGTGTAGTTTTTAGATACTAGTACTTCATACCTAACCAAAATAGCATTTTACAAAGCTTTTAGAGACTATATCCCAAGAAGCATATGAAGTATAGAGGTAGCCAACATTCAGAAGCTAAATTTTCTTATACTGCCCAAGTGATCAAGAATAACCAAAACATTTAAAAAAATGTTTTAATGTTTTTATTTATTTTTGAGACAGAGAGAGACAGAGCATGAGAGGGGGAGGGGCAGAGAGAGAAGGAGACACAGAACCGGAAGCAGGCTCCAGGCTCTGAGCTGTCAACACAGAGCCTGACGTGGGGCTCAAACCCACAAACGTGAGATCTGACCTGAGCCAGAGTCAGAGGCTTAACCGTCTGAGCCACCCAGGCACCCCAAGAATAACCAAAACATTTTAAATGACTTAAAATTATTTATGCTCAGAAAAACATTTGAAGGTAAATCCCAGGAATACAAACATAGGAGGATAAAAATGAGTGTGCAATGCACTCTGTATCAACCATTAATATTTGCTACAGTGAGTCCATTTTCAAGGCAGATTCCTGGGTTTTTACTGCTTTTAATGGAAACCTGTATGAGAGGATTCTGATTTTGAGAAATGATATGTGGAATTATGCTGGTTTTTAAAAATCAGAGTATTCCTTGTTTTGTAAAATGAATGTAATCCAAATACCCAGCCTTTGTCATGGTAGGTGGTGGTGGCTGCACCGGACTGTTATTCTTAGAATGGTAGGGTCATCACTGTCTTTTGACTTTGAGAGTGCCAATTTAGTTGCTTTTGGCTTCATATGCTTCCTGGGATATAGTTGTTTTCTTTTGTCCAAAGATGATTTATCTTGATCCTTAGCTTTCCTGTAAGCTTTCTTTTTTCAGCCATGAGAAATCTAGCAATTTCCTCATCCTAGGCTATTTGAGCTGTTCTCGTGTCCATCTGGGTAGCCAAAATTTTTTCTTGCAGCTTTCTGGCATCATACCACTCTGGATCCCCGTGGGTCACTCACGATAGAGTAGAGGCAGCCTCTTTCATCCTTCTTGGCTTCATTCTCAAAACTGACCGTCAAAACTTCGCCTTTCACATAGTTTCTTCAACAGCAGGAAATCACACAATAAACTGTAAATGAGACTTTTGCAAAATAACAAGTGAAAATGAGGTTAAGTTACTGACTTTAAAAAAAATTAGTCATATCTGATAAATCCAGTATCAATAATTTCATCTCTTATAATAAGGACACGTTATTTTTACCACTTTCTGCTAGGTCTCTTTCTGGCACATTTTATTGCTAAAATCTAAATTGTATCAAGAACCTTAATGGTGGGGCACCTTGGTGGCTCAGTCAGTTAAGCGTCTACCTATTGATTTGGGCTCAAGTCATGATCTCAGTCATGAGAGCTACACTGAGTGTAGGTATTGCTTAAGATTTGCTCTCTCTCCCTCTCCCTCTGCATCTCCCCATCTGTCTCTCTTAAATTTATTTATTTATTTATTTATTTATTTATTTATTTATTTATTTATTTTGAGAGAGAGAGAGAGAGAGAGAGAGAGAGAGAGAGAATCCCAAGCAGGTTCCATTCTGTCAGCTCAGAACCCAATGTGGGTCTCAAATCCATGATCCTAATGGTGAGATCATGACCTGAGCTGAGACCAAGAGTTGAATGCTTCACCAACTGAGCCACCCAGGTGCCTTTCTCTTTCTTTCTTAAAAACAAAAAAGAAAAAAAAATGATGATAAATATGTGAAAATGTCATTCCTTGTATAATAATGTAGTGACAATGATGTAGCAACCCCTAAAGATAAAGGAAGGAAAATAGCAGCATCTTTTCTTATAGTTTTACTAATCACTAAATAGAAGCTTCAGATCTCTTTCACTCAATCCTTTCTACTACTCTCACCCACATATTATGTTTAATTTTCTTCATGAACTAAGTCATTTGTTAGATGAATATATGTAAGCTCTAGTTATTAGTTTTCTCATCAAACTTGTGACTATGTAAGATTTTTTCTTACAGAAAAAGGAAAAAGCTTTAACAAAAGGTGTCCTTCAGTTTTACCATTCCAGTAATGAAGATTGTAATATTGCTTGTAATTAATTCCTCAGTCAATTCGATTTGTATATTATGTCTTTTTCAGTCTATTGTAAACTGAAAGGTCATTAAATTACATGAACATCTAATGATCTAAATTCCACTGCCGTTGTATTTCATATATATAAAAATTATCATTTATATGTAATATGTATGTTTGTTCACTTTTATTTCCAAACAGTTTCTGGTAGCCTTCATAATAATGGTATGAGAAAATATAACATTACCTTCCTGTCATCCGCCATATATTTTGGGCTTCCAAATAAAACATTACAGAAATAAAATTTAAACTCAGCATTTCTCCAGGATAATTAAATGAATAGAATTTACTTATGCTGAAAATTATTTTTGAATATGAGCAAGCTTTGTAGGAAAATTCTAGAATACCTATTATTTGCCTGTTCACTGAATAACTTTCAATAATATTCTGCATTTGATACCTGGAAGAAAGCTTTCTGTTGGTAAACATTTACAAGGCTTACAGAGTTGTACCCAAATAGACAGTGTTTTTCTGCTTCATCTTTTCACTTACACCTCAGTACACTGAAGAAAACATATAATATATTACTGCCTAGTTTCCTCAAACCAAAACAGCTTTTACACAGGAAAAAAAAGTGTGTGTGCTTCAGTTTTATATTTCAAGTTTATTCTCTTTCTCAGAAACAACTACAATAAAGCAGATGACTATAAACATTAATTGACTAATGCTCTAATCTTGGGAAATACTGTTTACTAATCCTTATAACAGCTCTTTATTATGATCACATGCTGCAGTCCATGCCTTATTGTGATATCAGGTGTTATTGCCCAAGAGGAAACAGAATAACTTCCACTAGCACTGCAATAAATATAAGCACTCCAGTTGGAGAAAAATAATACTATTTTCAACCATTAACTACTTTTTATAGCACATACTTAATCAACAGTGCCAGTCTCTAGATACTGTACTCACTTCAAAAACACCACAATGTACAAAAATGTCTCAATAATAGAACTTTAAGGTGATAAGATAATATTAGGAAGTTAAAAAATAAATACCATTTTTAACTTATCACACACACACACATGCACATATGCACACATCATTAATACAAAAATAGAGATATAAGAGCCTTGACCTAACGTTTTGGGAATAACATATCTTATGTTTAAGAAGTGATCCATGAGTGGATATAAAGATCAAAAATAGTCCTAGAGGTGCCTGGGTGGCTCAGTCCATTAAGAATCTGACTCTCTGACTCTTGATTTCGTCTCAGGTCATGATCTCGTGGGTTTGTGAGATCGAGCCCCTTGTTGTGCTCTGTGCTGTCTGTGCTGACAGTGAGGGGTCTGCTTGGGATTCTCTCTTTCCTTCTCTTTCTCTGACCCTCTCCAACTCATTCTCTCTCTCTCTCTCTCTCTCTCTCTCTCTCTCTCTCTCGTTCTCAAAACAAAAAAGAAATAAAAAGGAAACACTCATAGTGCTTATGGTTTTACTACCTAATGGGAGAGCTAAACTGATACATTTAGAAAAAGATAAACATTCAAGAAATCCAACTCTAACAGTAAAGGCATATACAGTAAGATCAATAGAACAAGCAGAAAATTTTTAAGATGATTTTTTTTTTATTTAAAAATTTCTCTTGGGGTGCTTGGGTAGCTCAGTTGGTTGGACGTCTGACCAGGTCATGATCTCACAGTTCATGGGTTTGAGTCTTGCATTGGGCTCTGTGCTAATAGCTCAGAGCCTGGAGCCTGGTTCGGATTCTGTGTCTCCCTCGCTATGACCCTCCCTCGCCTTACACTCTATCTCTGTCTCTCTCTCTCAAAAATAAATAAATATTTTTTAAAAATTTAAATTTCATTTAATATTTAAGTACAATCTGAATACTCAATATACACTATTTAGTTGATACATAAATAATAAGTATAGTAGATGAATTTTCACAAAGTGAATACATGTATAACCATCATTTGGTCCAAAAAATATATTTTTAACATCACTGAGTATGTTCACCCAAGGATGATCACTATACTGAATTTTAACAACAAAAACTAGTTCTTGGTTTTAAATTTTATTTAAACTTATATACATATAGTAGAATGGGTTCATAGCTTTAATATATTCAGATAATGAAAACTATACAACTATGAGAATGAACACCATAGGAATGAAATGGAAGTCTATGGCTATATACTAAACTATAGTAGCTGCTGCCAAACACTTTTCTTAGGTGGATGTACCGATTTATTCTCCCATTAGACTTATATTAGAAGGTAGGTTATTTTATATCTTCCCCAAAACTTGGTATACTCTGATTTTTAAAATTTAGCTATTGGGGCACCTGGGTAGCTCAGTGGGTTAATTAAGCATCTCTTGATGCTCAAGTCATGATCTTATGGTTTGTGGGATGAAGCCCAACAGTGGGCTCTGTGCTGTCAGCATGAGATTCTCTCTCTCTCTCTCTCTCTCTCTCTCTCTCTCTCTCTCTCTCTGTCACTCCCCTGTTCATGCTCTGTTTCTGCCTCTCTCTCTCTTCTATCTCAAAGTAAATAAACTTTAAAAAAATAAAAATGAAAATAAGATTTGGCTATTATTATGGGTGTTTAATACTATCTCAATCTAATTTAAACTAGCATTCCTCTGGTAACTACTTGATACTGAGTATATGTTAATATGTTTATTGAAGATTTGGAATCACATATAGGGAAATATTTGTTCAAGTTAGATTATTAATCTTATTTGAAAGAGTTAATTATATATTATCGAATAAAGTAATTTCTTATGTATATGTACTGCTTTTTTATTCAGAGCAAACATTGGTATACTGCACATCTCCATCATACATATTCTATCGTATTTTTGCTATATATGTTGCCAACTTGGAGTCCCATACTATTATCACATAGGTATTAAATAAATCCAATTTGTTTGTATACTTCCAGGACTTTATTTTTTATTTCATTATATATATCATCACAATCATAGTCCAAATAAAATCTTATTTTCATCATTGCACTTTTCAGCTTAGAAATTTATAATGGTTGTGTTACTAGAAAGGTAAGAAATTTCATTATCAGAAAGTCCTGTAAGGAAAAACAAAGGACAGGAAGCTAGAGAAGAAGAAAAGAGCCATTATTTTATTCTGCAGGTCTGGCCTTTGTGAAGAAAAGAATTACGTAGGAAGAGTGTCAGACTGCAGTACAGTAGGTCATGGCTGATATGAAGTCCTGAGACTAAAATTGTCCTGTGAGATTAGTCCTACATCTTATAAGAATGGATGTGCCTTAATATTACTGTCACTTTGTCATTTCCTGGTAGCAGCCCTTAGGAAGCATAGCTTTTTTATTCCATAATATTTTATTGTCAAATTGTTTTCCATACAACACCCAGTGCTCTTCCCCATAAGTGACCTCAACCACCAGCTCTTTTCCCCCCTCCCCCTTCTGCTTCAACCCTCAGTTCATT
>NC_043717.1:89891235-89910556 GCF_006229205.1 Suricata suricatta
GCCCATTTCTTCACTGGATTATTTGTTTTGTGAGTGTGAAGTTTGGTGAGTTCATTGTATATTTTCGATATTAGCCCTTTATCTGATATGTCATTTGGAACTATCTTTTCCCATTCTGTTGGTTGCCTATTAGTTTTCTTGATTGTTTCCTTTGCCTTGCAGAAGCTTTTTATCTTGATGTAGTCCCAGGAGTTCAGTTTTGTTTTAATTTCCCTTGCCTTTGAGGATGTGTCACGTAGGAGATTGCTGTGGTGGAGGTCTAGGAGGTTTTTTCCTACTTTCTCCTGGATGGTTTTGATGGTTTCCTGTCGCACATTCAGGTCCTTCAGCCATTTTGAGTTTATTTTTGTGTATGGTGTATGAAAGTGGTCTAGTTTCATTCTTCTGCATGTTGCTGTCCAGTTCTCCCAGCACCACCTGCTAAAGAGGCAGTCTTTTTTCCATTGGATACTCTTTCCTGCTTTGTAAAAAATTAATTGACCATACATTTGTGCAAACATGGTGGTGGATTTAAAACATAGCAACTGGGTTCATCTGTCAATTATCCTCCCTGCATTAGATCTGAGGGCTGCATTTCTCTGGCCACCACAAATATTCACTCATTATAAATAACCCAAACAATCCCAAATCCCCAACACTTCACAATTTTGGCCCACTTCTTTTTATAAACCTTATCATTTACTACTTACTTCCACAGAATTCTTGTTTCAGTCCTTACTATGCCTTTCTCTTATTCCCCATCTTCTGAATTGCTATTTTTAATTACTGCTTCTCTATTATATGCTGTACTCATTGACTATATTTTTGTACTATACTTCCACTTACTGAAGGGTAACTTTTTCATCAGTACCCTGCTCAAATTCCATTTCCTCCATTATCTAAGTGCATAAAAGATCTTTACATTTTTAAATTCCTCTAGCATTTATATTCTAAATCCTTTATAGTCTCTGAGTTCTTATTGTTGTATTAGTGTGCTACTATGTTAATATATATTTAATTTAATATATATATATATACACATTACCTGAGAAAAAAATTGGAGG
Organism: Suricata suricatta; assembly: GCF_006229205.1. Taxonomy (NCBI): domain Eukaryota; kingdom Metazoa; phylum Chordata; class Mammalia; order Carnivora; family Herpestidae; genus Suricata; species Suricata suricatta. The sequence continues at coordinate 89,892,279 of NC_043717.1, forward strand.
GTTATATCTTCTACAGTTATTCCCTGTTCTAGGAATTAGAGCTCCTTATATGTGAACCTGCATGTCTCTTATAGTGGGATTTACCAAACTGCATTAGATTCATTTGCTTGTTTGATTGATTAGAGCATCTACCACATATAACATGCTCCAAATATGTTTATTGAATACACTTCTGAATAATTCTAACACTGTAGTTATTTTATTTTCTTCTTTATATGCTTCATTTTTAGTAACATACATTCTGTTGTGACTTAGTTTTTCTCATATAAAAAAAGACGTGTAAAAATTTTATAGCTTATTTGGTACCCAGCATATTGCAATATCACTAAGCCATGGAATGTGCCTTTATTGATAAATCTACATCTTAAAGCAGTCTATTTTTATTGTCATGCTTTCAATGTAGTTGTTCACAGGAATGTCTGATTTTTACACCTTTTGTAGATTATTGTTAAAATGTTAACATTAGTGAAATTTATACTTTGGATTTGTTAAGGCAGGAAATTACTTAAGAAAAAATATTTCAAAGCATAAATTTTGAATATTTACCATTATATTATAGAAAGAATATAAAACCTCCCTACCTACTAAAGTAAACCTAATCCAGAAGATTTGCAAATTTTACTTTAAAAAGATCACTATGGTATATGCTATAATGCTATGATAAATCAACAATAATGTCAGTAATAATTACATTTGCTTAAATACAACAGGTCATGAATGAGAGCATGAAAACAAAAACAAAGCTCAGCACATTTCCATTTCCATAGCCCAAAATAAAACAATACTTCACTGTTCTTTTGCAGGACATTTTATAGTTAAAACCTCTGACATGACTTCTGAATTATTTAAAAAACTTTTATTTGACTATTGTAAAAATAATGTCAATAAATAAATGTAATTCAGTCAACATCTGACTTATTTTCATTTCAAAAGATAAAGCAAAAATTGTACATGAATAAATATTAACAATGTTGAGCACAAAATTATATGTGATGAAATCCAAATGTGAGTAAACTTATAAACATTCTTTAGCTATAGCTTTCTTGAAGAGAGAATAACATCAACATTGTGCTATCATTTTAGAATGAGATTGAATAATAATTGGACTGGAAATGAAATATATCTGATTATTTTATTATGGACATGGAAAAGGTTTCTTTAAAATATGGGGATGGGACACCTGGCTGCTTCATTCGGTTCAGTGTCTGACTCTTGATTTTGGCTGAGGTCATGATCCCAGGGTAGTGGGATGGAGCCTCACATCAGGTTCTGTGCTGAGCATGGAGCCTGCTTGAGATTCTCTCTCTCTCTCTCTCTCTCTCTCTCTCTCTCTCTCTCTCTCTCTCTCTCTCTCCCTCTTCCTTTGCCCCTCTCCATTGCTTGTGCTTTCTCTCTCTAAAATATAAAAAATGTGGAAATGTATATCTCAGATAAATAAAGGATATCTTCTCTCTAGTGTGGTAGGCAGTATGATTGTTCCCCAAATATGTCCAATTTCCACTCCTTTGAGCTTATAAGTAAATTAGGTAATTAAAGATGCAGGTGGAATTAAGGTTGTTAAGTAACTGACCTTGAGAGTGGAATATTGTACTGGATTATCTAAATGGGGCATTATAGCCACAAAGGTCCTTATTTGTTAAGGTGGGAAGCTAGAAAGTTTGAGTCAGCACAATATAATATGAGGAAGATTCAACTGAACATTGCTTACTTTGAAGGTGGAAATGAACCATGAAACAAAGAATGCAGGCAACCACTTGAAGCTGAAAATGATAAGAAAATAGATTCTCTATAAAATGGGTTGGTGTTAGTCTCCCAAAAGATGTTTATGTAAAATCCCTGGATGATGTGAAAACTGAATATTACCTTATTTGGAAAAAGGAACTTTTCAAAGGTAATTAAGCTAAGGATCCTGAGATGAAACCATCTTGGATTATTTGAGTGAGTCCCAAATCCAATGACAAATGTTCTTACAAAATAAAAGAACAAGGAGAATGGTGACATACAAAAGAGGAGGAGAAGGAGAAAAAAGAAAGTAATGTAAAGATGAAGGCAGAGATTGGAGTGATATAGAAATAACCCAAAAATATGCGAAGGTACCAGAAGATGGAAGAGGCAAGGAAGGATTCTTCCCTAGAGCTTCCAAAGGAAGTGTTTCATTCTGACATGTTGATTTTGGACTTCTGTTTCCCAGGATGTAAGAAGATAAATTTCTGGGTTTTTCTAGCCACTAAATTTCTAGTTATTTGTTATTCGGTCTTAGAAATCTAATCCCATAAAGTATCTGGAGAGGAATGCAGTTCTGCTAAAATATTAATTTTTGCCCATTGTGACCCATTTTTACTTCTGAACTCCAGAACTGTAATATGATATATTTTTATTGTTTTTAAAATGTGTTAATTTGCTATCATAGCTGCTGGAAACTCGTATATATATTTATTTTTAAAATAGTGTTTTGAGACATTCCTCTAAAAAGAACACAGACTTCAAGTGAGCCTTCAACATTCCCCTAGAGATTGTACCACATTTTTTCTAGTAAATTTCTGAAAAATCTCTAATGATAATTTTACACATTCTCCTTACTATTAAAAGCTTTTTCTTTCTGCCTGACTTATTTCACCTAGCATAATGCCTTCAAAGTTCATCTATGATGTCCCAAATGGCAGGATTTCTCTTTTCTTTTAGCTGAAGAGTATTTCAGTGTGTGGGAGGGAGGGAGGACTGTCTCACGTTTTCTTTATCCATTCATTTATTGATAGACACTTAGATTGTTCCCAAGTCTTCACTACTATAAATAATGCTACAATAAATATAAGGATGCAGATATCTTTTCAACATAATATTTTCCCTCAGTATATACCCATAAGATTAATTTCTGAATCATATGGCAGTTTTATTTTTCAGTTTTTTGAGAAACCTCCATACTGTGGGGTGGTTGTACCAACTTTCATTCCCACAAACCATGTATAAGAGGCTCCATTTTCTCCACTTCTTTGCCCATATTTGTTATCTCTTGTCTTTTTAATAATTGCCATTCTAACAGGCATGAGGTGATATCCCATTGTGGTTTTTTATTGCATCTCCCTAAAGATGAGTGATTTGGGGCACTTTTAATGTATCTGTTTGACATTTGAATATAGTATTTAAAAAAGTGTCAATTCTGGTCCTTTGCCCATTTTTAATTGTTTTTATATCTATTGAGTACTATGAGTTATTTATGTATTTTGTGTATTAACTATTTATTAGATACATGATTTTCAAATACTTTCTCCCATTCCATAGGTTGTCTTTTCATTTTATAATAATTTCTTTTGCTGCCCAGAAGTGTTTTAGTTTGATGTGGTTCCACTTATTTATACATTTGTCGCCTTTGTTTTTGGTGTCATATCCAAAATACCATTGCCAAGTTCCATTTTACAGAGCTTTACCACCTGTTTTCTACTAGGAATCTTATGGTTTCAGATATTACATTGAAATTTTCAAATCATTTTGAGTCAGTTTTTGTGACTATTGTAAGATAAGGGTATGCTTCTACTCTTTTACAGGTGAACATTTAATTTCCCAGCCACCATTTACTGAAGAGTCTGTCTTTTCATTAATGAGTGTTATTGGCTCTCTTTTCAAATATATATGTATAGGTTTATTTCTGGGATCTCAATTCTATTCCATTTTTCCATGTGTTAATGTTTATGCTAGTTTCATACTTTTTTGATAACCATAGCTTTATAATACAGTTTGAAATCTGGAAATGTGATGCCTTGCTGTTTCATTTTGAATTGTTTTAATTGCTATATCATCAAGTTCAGTAATTTTTGTTTCATTTGTATTCCAAACTGCATAAACCCTTATAGTATTTTTTTCATTTCATACATTGTAATTATCATTTTTTGAAGTTGTACTTGGGTACTTGTATATAATTCATGTATCTACTTAACATATTCAATCTTTTCCCTATCTTCTCAAACATATGAAATATAGTCATACTAATCATTTTAATGTTTTTATATGAAATATAGTCATACTAATCATTTTAATGTTTTTATATTTTAATTATATCATTTCCACCTTTGTAAAACTGTTTCTATTAAGGTTTTTTTTAGCTCGTTGGCATAAATCTTCCTGTTTCTATTTATGCACTGTGACTTTTTATTGAATATCAGACACTCTGGTTTTGTTTTGCTGTTGAATCTTGGATACCTCTGTATTCCAATAAATATTGCTTCAGGTTTTTTGGCACAATGATTTTACTTGGAAATAGTTTATCATTTGGGGATTTGACTTAAGTTTATTAGATAAGACAAGAGTAGTCTTTATTCTAGGAATAATTTTGCCTCACTACTGAAACAATACCCTCTTGAGTATTCTTTCTGATGCCCCATACATTATGAGGTTTCCAACTGTGGTTTGTGGGAATATGAATTATTCCTGAAGCTGAGTTACTAGTATTGTTTCCCCAACTCTTTTGGATGTTTGTTTCTTTGACCTCAGGCAGTTTCTTCATGTACATGTACTAAACAGTATTCAGCAGAAAGAGCTTAGGGAGACTATCTTTTTATTTTTTTATTTTACTTTTTTATAATAGTTTATTGTCAAAATTGGTTTCCATATAACATCCAGTGCTCTTCCCCACAAGTGCCCTCTTCCATGACCACCACTTATTTTCCACCTCCCCCTCCCTCTTCAACCCTTGGTTCATTTTCAGTACTCAGTAGTCTCTCAAGTTTTGCGTCCCTCTCTCTCCCCAACTCTCTTTCCCCCTTCCCCTCCCCATGGTCCACCATTAGGTTTCTCCTGTTCTCCTGTTAGACCTACGAGTTGAAACACTCATCATCAGGGAAATGCAAATTAAAACCACACTGAGATACCACCTCACGTCAGTCAGAGTGGCTAAAATGAATAAAACAAGAGACTATAGATGCTGGTGAGGGTGTGGAGAAATGGGCACCCTCCTACAATGTTGGTGGGAATGTAAACTGGTGCAACCTCTCTGGAAAACATTATGAAGGTTCCTCAAAAAACTATCAATAGAACTTCCTTAAGACCCAGTAATAGCACTGCTGAAGATTTACCCAAGGGATACAGAAGCGTTGATGCCTGGGGGCACATATACCCCAATGTACATAGCAGCACTGTCAACAATAGCCAAATCATGGAAAGAGCCTAAATGTCCATCACCTGATGAGTGGATCAAGAAGATGTGGTATATATTCACAATGGAGTATTACATGGCAATGAGAAAGAATGAAATCTGGCCATTTGTAGCAAAGTGGATGGACCTCGAGGGTGTCATGCTGAATGAAATAAGTCAGGTGGAGAAGGACAGATACCATATGTTTGTACTCATAGGTCTAACAGGAGACTATCTTTTTATATTGGAATCTGTTATTCTGTCTTGTGAACTTTAGCTGTGTTCGTCTTCCTATACTTGCAACTCTATCTCTTTAACTCCAAGAGATCTCAGGCTCTCGGTTCCTGATCTCTGCACTTAAACTTTTTCTAGAAAGTAAGCTGGAAATATTACAAGACTCATTTTGCCTGCTTTTTCTTTCTTAGGAATTACTGTCTTGTACTATTTGACCACCTGAAAAATACTGTTTCATATATTTTGTCTGAATTTTTAATTGGTACAGGTGGGAAGGTATGTCCAGTTTCTATTACTCAGTCTTTACAGGAAATGAAAATCCCGATATTTATTTTAACTGGTAAGCAGAATAATAGCCCACAAAGATGCCCATATCCTAATCCTCAGTACCTGTGAATTTGTTAGCTTACATATTAAAGGGCAATTAAGATTGCAGATACAGTTAAGGTTGTTAAAAATTTGGTCTTAAAATAAAATGATCTAAGGGTGGGCCCAAACCACAAGAGTCCTTAAAAGTATGAGAAGGGCAGAAAGGTTGCTCAGAGCGATTTGATGTGAGAAAGATTCCACCCATAATGCCAAGTTTGAGGATGGAGGAAAACAGCCATGAGACATTGAATGCAGGAAGCCTCTAGCAGATGCAGAAGGGAAGAATGTAGATTTGTCCTAGAACCTCCAGAAATGAATGCATGCTTGCCAAAATCTAGATTTCAGTCCACTGAGACCCATCCAAGACTTTTGAGGTGCAGACTTTAAGATAATATATTTGCATTGTTTTAACTGACAACGTTTGTGGTAATTTGTTTCAGAGACAATAGAAAATTAATACACATGTCTGAGAAAGTAAGACCTGAAATGTCATAGTTCAGAGTTAGAGTTGGGACATATACAAAGGTGAAGTATATCAGGATATAGAAATTAGACTAGGATATAAGAAGTCAGAATCTATGCAAGCAGTTTGAACAATAGCATCATCAGTGAGAACAGAACTTTAATGAACACTAAAGAATTTTTTCCAACATATTTTTACAACATATTTTTTGCAGAGTGAAGAACCTGGATAGAGATTATGGTCATTCCAGAGGGGACAAAAAATAGAGGTATTTAGCTAGATGAGAAATGAACATGATAAATCTTGACAGTCCTTATACCATGGCTGTCAGTGTGAGTAGAAATTACTTTAATGGAGGATGAAAAATGCACCAATAGACATTCTCATAAGTCATAATCTAAAAAAATTAAATATAATAGTGCATCTTTTAGTTGAAATTTCATCATATTCTTAGTCATCATATAAGATTATCAGAACAAAAAACAATATTTGAAAATTTGATAAAGGAAATACATAGGTGCAAGCATAATACCCTTCTTTTAAAAATTGTTTATAATTTTATAATTTTTAATACATATAAGACATCAGCCATCAGTTAAATATACTGTTCAGTTCACACAATATTTCACTAGTGGGTTTTAATCGGTGGTTCTTAGAGGATTAAGGAGATTGCCAAGGTAAATTATGACAACACGTTTCTCAGAAAATAGAAAAATTTTTCTGAGAATCATCCACTAGGTCTAAAGCTATGGCCAATAAAAATAAATCCTCATGTCATGAAAGTAATAATTCTAATTATTGACTTTACAATTGCTGTTTCTGTTTCCAGTTCAGTCTTTAAACAAACTTCTGTTTGTCCTTCATTTATTGTCAGCATGCAAATGTATTTCCATCCCAATGAATAAGATTGTAATTGATAAAATGTAAACTATTCCTAAACAGCAATGTCCAGGCTAATGCTAAATAAAGCAGCCAGACAATTAATCATTGCATCATCTAACAATACTGAAACAAACAATGAAAATGAAATAGTACAATAGTAATGAATTTTTTGTTTTTGTTTTACCAGAGAATAGCAGGGGACAGATTTTGCCTGACTATGCCTGTGTGTGGTTAATATGCAACTATGGAGATATAGTAAGAAGCCAGTGATGAGAACAAAGCGGGTAAGATTTTATATGTTATGAGTATGCATTGCACATATTCACTTTTGAGTATTTTGAGTAGATCCTCCAAAAAAAATTGCATACTTTAAAACGACTGTCAAGTCAGTTGCAGTCAACAGATACTTTAATGGTTAATTGAATCCTCCAATGAATAATTGAAATCACCTCAAATACAATAATAGATGGTTTTCTAGTCTCTGGTTTAATACTGCCAATTTTACTGAACATAAAGCCATCCAAAATAGCTTAGTCCAATTCAAAATTGCTCTAATTGATATATATTTCTTCTATTTAAGCATCATTTATGTCCCTAACTATTTACCTCTGCTGCTACTCATAATATTCTTCAAATATGTGAACTCAGCAAAATGTGTACTCCAACAGACTTTTATTTTTAAATAAATATAATCATGTTTTCAACCATGTTGTATATAAATAAAAATTATTGATATAACTTAAGACTTTACATATACAGCTAATAATTCATTTGGTTACAATCAACTAATGTTCTAGCCTATGAAAAGACATTTTTGGTTTTAAAAAATTAAGTCGTCTTTTCATCCTAATGTTATGCACAAATTATAACTGAATGCCATCTATATTCTTCTTATAATCTACTATATATTATTAACAAAAGAGATGTCTGTGTAATGATACTAGTAAATATACTCTAGGTTGATAGGGACTCAAAGTCAGCACTGTGTGATGTTGTTCAACTAGTTAGAGATTACCTTACCTTTATTATCAGCTAGCCCATATCTTATCATTTTATCCCCAAGAAACGCACAATGAGGCATGCTAAAATAGACATCCTATGTCTACTGGTATAATTTCACCATGCATTAGTCTAACATTCCAGGCAAACTAAAAATGACTGTATTGATTAGTGCTCATTTGTCCTATTTTGTAATTATCAACAACTTATTTAATAAGCTATTTTGTAATGTTACTAATATCAAGAGACGTATCACCAAAATACAGTTTCCTTTTCATGAAAATCAGGGCCAGTTTTTTCATATTAAGCCTTCCAACCTTCTTCATATACTTGATAATGACAAAATTTGTTGGCAGATTTGGTGATGTAAATTATGTTATTAGTTTGAGTCAGAAACCTTGAATGCATCAAGACTAAACATTCTCCTGACATACAAAAAAGACTTCACAAAACTTAATAAGAAAACAACCATATCATTTAGAAATGGGAAAAATATATGAAAGACTCCTCAACAAAGAAGATATATGGATGACAAATAAGCATATAAGATATTCAATATCAAAGGATATCAAGAGATTTCAAGTTGAAATAACAATAAGATACGACCACAAACCCATTAGGATGGCTAAAACCCAAACACAATAAAAAATGCTGGTTAGAATATAAACAACAAAGAAGCTCATTTATTGCTATTGGGAATGCAAAATGGTACAGCAATTTTGGAAGACAGTTTGACAGTTTTTTACAAAATGAAATATATCAATACCACTCAATCCAGCAATTACACTGATTGATATTTACCCAATGAGATGAAAACTTACATATACACACACAAACCTGCACACAAATGTTCACTCATAATTGTGAAAATTTGGAAGCCACCAAAATACCCTTCATTAGATGAATGTATAAACACACAGTGATACATCCAGGTAATGGAGTGTCACTCAGAGCTAAAAAGAAGTGGCTATCAAGCTTTGAACAGATATGGAAGATCCACAAATGCATCTTGCTAATGAACGAATCCAATATGAAGAAAGGCTATAGACTATATAATTCCAACTATATGACATTCTGGAAAAGACAAAACTATTGAGACAGTAATAATATCAGTGGTTGCTAGATGTTGGAGATGGGGGAGAAAGGAAGGAATGAGTAGTTGGTGAGCAGGAGATTTTTAAGGCAGTGAAAGTATTATGTATGATACTGTATTGGTACATACATCTTATACATTTTTCAAAACTTATAGAAGGCACAACACATAGAGTGAATTCTAATGTAAACTATAGACATTAGTTACAGATTATCAGCTCAATAATGTTAATCACACTAAAGCAAAATTAGTTTTTGGAGGGAGAAATGAGAGATACTGTGACTGTACATTCTCTGTAAACTAAAAACTACTTTAAAACATAAAGTCTATTAATTATAAACAAATGAAAAAATTGACTTAGGTCTGTTAGGTAACTTAAGTTTTTCAGCTACTTGTAATTCTGTCCTTAAAAAAAGGAACCCATGCTCATCAAGACTTATTTCTGGTCTATAATTTTTATTTTAGCCATTCTGACAGGGGTGAGGTGACATCTCGTTGTGGTTTTGATTTACATTTCCCTGATGATTAGTGATGACTACCTTTTCATGTGTCTTTTTTCAATCTGTAAGTTTTCTTTGGAAAAATGTCTGTTCAGGACCTCTGCCCATTTCTTAATCAGATTTTTTTAAAACATTTAGTTTTATAAGTTTTTTTCAAGTGTGAATATTTTGGATATTAACCCTTTATCAGGTATATCACTTGAAACTATCTTGTTCCATTTGGTCAGTTGCCTTTTTGTTTTGTCGATGATTTCCTTTGTTGTGCAAAGTTGTGCTATTTTGTTTTGATGTAGTCTCAATAATTTATTTTTGCTTTGTTTCCCTTGCCTTAGGAGGCATATCTAGGAAATAGTGATATGGTCAATGTGGAAAACAGTATGGAAGTTCCTCAAAATATTAAAAATAGAAATAACATATGATCTAATAATTCACATGAGTATTTAACCAAAGAAAATAAAAACACTGATTCAAAGGTATATGCATCCATATGTTCATTGCAACATTATTTATAATAACTAAGATATGGAAGCAACCTAAGTGTCCATCAATAGAAAAATGGATAAGAATAATGTGATAAATACTACACAGCCATAAATATTACACAACCATAAAAAAGGATGAGGCAGTGTCATTTGAGAAAACATGAGTGGACCTAGAGGTTATTATAAGTCAGGAGGACAACTACCATATGGTTTTACTACTATGTGGAATCTTAAAAATGAATAAACAAACAAAAAGCAGAATCAGACCTATAAATACGGAGAAAAATATTGAGGTTGACAGTGGGGAAGAGAATGGGGAAGACAGACAAAATGTATAAAAGGGAGTGAGATATATGGGTTTCTAGTTACAGAATGAATAAATCACATGAATAAATGGCACAGCATAAGAAATATAGTCAATGATATTGTAATAGTGTTGTATGCTGATATTTGTAGTAAGCATATCATAATGTATAAACTTCTTAATTCACTATGTTGTAAACTTGAAACTAATGTAACATTGTGTGTAAACTATACTTAAAATATCAAAATATAAGTTTTAAAAAATGAACTCAAGGGCACTCATTTAATGTTCTTGCCTTTTATTTACTATTCTCTAGAATTCCTCATCATAATAATCTGTAATTATTAAAAAATAATTTTGGAATTTCAGAGTACCATGCTCTACTAATTTTTCTCACCTATAACTCCATGTGTACCCTCTCTTTTAAACTCTTGCTTTTGTTTTTGTATTAGACCTGACACTGGTCTTCTTAACTAAAGGAAGGCCCTCGTAAATCCATTTTCTTTTCTGCCATCAATATTTCTTCTAAATCCCAAATTCATTATTGTAATGATCAATAGTTGAAACAATTCAACATTTCCTATATATTTTTTCTCTTGATATGGCATAAACAACAAGAACAACACAATTTTACTGTATTTATATTTAAAAAAAATATTTATATAGAGAAAGAGCATAAGCAGGGGAGGGGCAGAAAGAGAGGGATAGAGAAAAAATCCCAAGCCATCAGCACAGAGCCTTATGTGGGGCTTGAACCCATGAATTAACTGTGAGATCAAGAACTGAGAAGAAATCAAGAGTCAGATGCTTAACCAACTGAGCAACCCAGATACCCCATTTTATTATATCTATATTTTATTCCTCACATTCTTGTAACACACTTTCCACTTCCTACATGAAATTACATACCATATACTAACAAACATAAGCACACAATTACATACTAAAAGACTTATACACAATAATATCCATTCTTTCTTAAAATATAGTTCATTAGTTCTCTGTGTCTTCATTCATGCTATGCCTTCTTTCTTTACCACCCTCATAGAAAGAGCTTCTAAAATCCACTAAAATTCATTTAAAATTGTGACTTATCAAATCTTCGCTGAATATCTCAGTTGTTGGCTTTCTAAAAAGAATCCTAGGCTATCTAAACCCAATAGTATAATTATTTATTTTTTTATATTTTTTCTACCTTCTTATTCTAATAGGGTCTTCTGGAAGGATATAGTATTGATAAATATGTTAACTTAATATTTTTTCATTTTTAAAAATAGTTTATTGTCAAATTGGTTCCATATAACACCCAGTGCTCTTCCCCACAAGTGCCCTCCTCCATTACAAACACCCCCTTCCTCCTTCCCCTCCCCCTTCAACCTTCGGTTTATTTTCAGTATACAATAGTCTCTCAGGTTTGTGTTCCTCTCTCCCCCCAACTCTCTTTCCCCCTTTCCCTTCCCATGGTCCTCCGTTAGGTTTCTCCTATTATCCTGTTATACCTATGAGTGAAACATATGGTATCTGTATATATCCACCTGACTTCTTTCGTTTAGCATGACACCCTTGAAGTCCATCCACTTTGCTACAAATGGCCATATTTCATTCTTTCTCTTGCCATGTAATACTCCATTGTATATATATACCACATCTTCTTGATGCATTCATCAGATGAAGGACATTTAGGCTCTTTCCATGATGTGACTATAGTTGACAGTGCTGCTGTCAACATTGGGTACATGTGCCCCTATGCATCAGCACTTCTATATCCCTTGGATAAATCCCTAGCGGCATTATTGCTGTGTCATAAGGAAGTTCTATTGATAGTTTTTTGAGGAACCTCCACACTGTTTTCAAGAGTGCCTTCACCAGTTTACATTGCCACCGGCAGTATAGGAGGATGCCCGTCTCTCCACATCCTCGCCAGCATCTATAGTCTCTTGTTTTGTTCATTTTAGCCACTCTGACTGGCATGAGGTCATATCTCAGTGTGGTTTTCATTTGTATTTCCCTGATGATGAGTGATGCAGAGCATCATTTCATGTGCTTGTTGGCCATCTGGATGTCCTCTTTGGAGAACTGTCTGTTCATGTCCTCAGTCCATTTCTTCACTGCATTACTCATTTTTCAGGTGTGGAGTCTGGTGAGTTCCTTGCAGATTTTGGATACTAGCCCTTTATCTGATATGTCATTTCCGACTATCTTTTCCCAATCTGTCCTTTGCCTATTAGTTTTCTTGATTATTTCCTATGCAGTGCAGAAGTTTCTCTCTTGATGAGGTCCTAATAGTTCATTTTTGCTTTCATTTCCCTTGCCGTTGGGGATGTGTCAAGTAGAAAATTGCTGCGGTTGTGGTCAAGAAGGCAGTTTCCTACCTTCTCCTCGAGGGTTTTGAGAGTTTTCTGTCTCACATTCAGGTCCTTCACCCATTTAGAGTTTATTTTTGTGTACAGTGTAAGAAAGGGTCTAGTTTCATTCTTCTTCATGTTGCTGTCCAGTTCTGTCGGCACCACCTTCTAAAGAGGCTGTCTTTTTTTCCATTGGGTACTTTTTCCTGCTTTGTCAAGAATTAATTGCCGTACATTTTTGGGCCCAGTCCTGGATTCTCTATTCTATTCCATTGGTCTATGTGTCTGTTTTTGACCAATACCATACTGTCTTGATGATAACAGCTCTGTAGTATAGGCTAAAGCCTGGGATTGTGATGCCTCTTGTTTTGGTTTTCTTCAGTATTACTTTGGGTATTCAGAGTCTTTTGTGATTCCATACAAATTATAGGATAGATTGTTTTTATGATGATTGCATTGAGTGTGTAGATTGCTTTGGGTAGTAATGACATTTTCACAATGCTTATTCTTCTGATCCATGAGAATGGAATGATTTTCCATCTCTTGGTGTCGTCTTCAATTTATTGCATAGGTTTTCTATAGTTTCATCATATAGGTCTTTCACATCCTTGGTTTGGTTTATTCCTAGGTATTTTATGGTTTTCCGTGCAATTGTGAATGGTATCAGTTTCTTGATTTCCCTTTTCATTGCTTCATTAGTGGTGTATAGAAATGCAATCAATTTCTGTACATTGATTTTGTACCTGGCAACATTACTGAATCCATCGATCAGTTCTTGTGGCTTCTGGTGGAAGGTTTTCCATGGAGAATATCAAGTCTCTGCGAAAAGTGAAAGTTTGACTTCTTCTTTGCTGATTCTGATACCGTTTATTTCCTTCTGTTGTCTGATTGCTGATGCTAGGAATTCCAGCACTATGTTAAACAACAGTGGTGAGAGTAGACACCCCTGTCGTGTTCCTGACCTCAGGAACTGAGAGCATTCCCCATTGAGGATGATATTAGCTGTGGGCTTTTCATAAATTGCTTTTATAATGTTTAAATAAGTTCCTTTTATTCAGACTTTCTCAAGGGTTTTTAATAAGAACAAGTGCTGTATTTTGTCAAATGTTTTTTCTGTATCTATCAACAGGATCATATGGCTTTTATCTTTTCTTTTGTTAATGTGATGTATCACACTGATGGATTTGTGAATATTGAACCAGCCTTGTAACCCAGGAATGAATCCCACTTGATCATGATGGATACTTTTCTTATATGCTGTTGAATTCGATTTGCTAGTATTTTGTTGAGTATTTTTGCATCTATTTTTATTAAGGATATTGGCCTGTAATTCCTTTTTTTGTTGTTGTTGAGTCTGTCAGTTTTGGGTATCCAGGTGATTCTGGCTTCGTAGAATGAGTTTGGAATTTTGCCATCTATTTATATTTTGTGGAATAGTTTGAGAAGAATGGGTATGAGCTCTGCTTTAAATGTCTGGTAGCATTCCTCTGGGAAGACATCTGGCCCTGGGCTTTTTTATTCATTGGGAGATTTTTGATAATGGATTTGATTTCTTCACTGGTTATCAGTCTATTCATGCTTTCTATATCTTCTCGTTCGAATGTTGGTAGTGCATGTATGTTTAGGAATTTGTCTGTTACTTCTAGGTTGTCCAGTTTGTTGGCATATAGTTTTTCATAGTAATCTCTGATGATTGCTTGTATTTCTAAGGGATTGATTGTAATATCCATTTTCTTTCATGGTTTTATCTATATAGGTGCTCTCTCTTTTCTTTATAAGGAGACTGGTTAGAGGTTTATCAATTTTGTTTATTTTTTTTAAAAAAACAATTCTTGGTTTCATTGATCTGCTCAACTGTTTTTGTGGATTCTATATTATTTATTTCTACCCCGATCTTTATTATTTCTTTCCTTCTGCTTTTTTGGGGTGCTCTTGTTACTTCCCTTCCAGTTCCAGTAGGTGCTCTTTTGGATTTTGAATTTGTGCTTTTTCTAATTTGTTGAAAAAAGCGTGTATTGCAATATACTTTTCTCCTAGGGCTGCCTTTGCTGCATCCCAGAAAGTTTGGTTTGTTGTAATTTCATTTTCATTTGTCTCCATATATTTCTTAACTTCTTCTCTAATTACCTGATTATCATAATCACTCTTTCGTAGGGTGGCTTTTAACCTCCATATTTTTGGACGTTTTACAGACTTTTTCCTGTGATTAATTTCAAGTTTCATAGCATTGTGATCTGAAAGTGTGCACGGTATGATCTCTATTCATTTATATTTATGGAGGGCTGTTTTATGCCCCAGTATGTGATCTGTCTTTGAGAATGTCCCATGTGCTCTCAAGAAGAAGGTGAATTCCCTGCTTTCATTATGCAGAGTTCTATATGCGTCTATCAATTCCATCTGTTCCAATGTGTCATTCAGATCCATTGTTTCTTTAGAGATTTTCTGCCTGTTTGATCTATCCATTGCAATTAGTGGAGTATTAAATTCCCATGCAATTAGCACATTCTTATCAATAACATTGTTTCTGTCTGTGATTGTTTTATGTATATGGGTGCTCCTGAATTTGGCGCATAGCTGTTTATAATTGTTAGCTCTTCCTGATGGAGAGGCCCTATAATTATTATATAATGTTTTTCATCTTTTGTTACTGCCTTTACCTTAAAGTCCAGTTTGTCTGATATAAGTATGTTTACTCCTGCTTTCTTTTGGTTTCCAATTGCATGACAGATATTTCTCCATCCCTTTACTTTCAACCTGAAAGTATATTCAGGTCTAAAATGAGTCTCATGTAGACACCAAATGGATGGATTTTTTTTTTATTCTATTCTCCTACCATATGTCATTTGGTTGGAGCATTCAGTCCATTTACATTCAGTGTTATTATTGAACAACGTGGGTTTAGATTCATTGTGTTCTCCCTAGAATTCATGTTTGTAGTGGTGTCTCTGATACCTTGTATTTTTTGCAACATTTCCCTTATAGCGTCCCTCTTATGATTTTTTGTAGGGCTGGATGGTGGTCATGAATTCTCTCAATTTTTGTTTATTTGGGAACACCTTTATCTCTCCTATTTTGATTGACAGGCTTGCTGGATGAAGAGTTCTTGGTTGCATATTTTTTCTGTTCGTCACTTTGAAGATTTCCTACCATTCCTTCCTGGCCTTCCAAGTTTCATTAGATAGGTCTGTAACCACTCTGATATGTTTCCTTTTGTATGTTAAGGCCATTTTATCCCGAGCTGCTTTCAGAATTCTCTCTTTATCTTATATTTTGCCAGTTTCACTCTGATATATCATCCTGAAGGTCGGTTCTAATTACCTCTTAAGGGGTTTCTTTGTGCCTCTTGGATATGAATGTCTATTTCTTTCCCCAGATTTGGGCAATTCTCAGTTATAATTTGGTCTAGTTCCCCTTCAGTACCTCTCCCTCTTTCTTCCTCTTCAAAATTCCTGTGATATGGATGTAGTTCCCTTTGATTGCATCACTCAGGTCTCGAATTCTCCTTTCCTGCTCCTGGATCAATTTCTCTCTTTCTTTTTTTTCAGCTTCCTCTTTTGTTATAACTGTGTCTTCTAATTCACATATTCTTCTCTCTGCCTCTTCAATCCTTGAGGTGGCCGCCTCCATTTTATTATTCACCTCATGTATAGCCTTTTTTTAAACTAATCACAGCTATTTTGAAAGCCCCTAGTCATTGTATCAGTAGCTGCTCTGGTGCTTTTCTCAAGTCCAGTGACTAATTTTATGACAATTGTTCTAAATTCTTGTTCAGTTATGTTGCCTAGATCTGTTTTGAGAAGTTCTGTGACTGTAACTTCTTTCTGGAGTTTCTTCAGGGGAGAGTTCTTTCGTCATTTTGGCTAGTTTTCTGTCTCTTGTCAGTTTTAAAAGTTCATTGTGCACTGTATACATGTTAGTATTTCTCTAGTAAAGGAGGCTTATTGACTGCCCAGGGCCTGTTGTATCAGGAAATGTTCTTTTAATGGCGTCTTTCAGTCTCTCTTGCTGTGCCTTTAATTATTTTATTTTCTTATTAACAATATTTGGGACTCTCCGTTATATAGAATTTGGCTTGTTTCTTGGGGTAGCCCTGAAAAGGAATACAGACAGACAAACATGCAGGTAACAAAAGCACCAAAGGCACAAACAAACAATTAAATGAAAAGGGGGAAAGGAAGAAAGAAAAGGAAGAGAGAGGAAATAGAAGGAAAGAAGAGAAAAAAAATAAAGTTAGCCCAAGACAACAAAGAACAGTGGGCAGTCTTAACGTGTATAACCATTTGAGGGGAGGCATAAGGATGATATTTGGGAGAATATATCTGGATGGAAAGAGAGAAAAAAAAAGGGGGGAGAATGGAAAAAGAAAAATAAAGAGTAGATATAACAAAAAATTTTTTTAAAAAGTAAAATGGTAATAATAATAAAAAATAAATACAAAAAACCCAGCAGCTCCTCCTCACGAATAGGTGTGGTTTGGTGTAGTTAGGTCTAGAGGGCTGCTTTCAGAGGCCCCACCTTGGTGGTTGCCGAGAGAAGAATGGTGGTACCCCAACTTCTGCTGGACCTAAGGGCTGCAAGCAACTCTTATGAGTCCAATATCCTTGTGCTGCAGGTAAGCCAGGCTATATTTTCCAGGCCTGCCTCGCTTCAAATCTTAGTTCATGCACTTTTTGAGGGGGGGGTATTTTTTATTTTTTTTGTTTCTTTTAAATAGTTAATTGTCAAATTGGTTTCCATACAAGACCCAGTGCTCTTCCCCACAAATGCCCTCCTCCATCACCACCACCTCTTTCCTCCCCTCCCCCTTCCCCTTCAACCTTCAGTTCCTTAGCAGTATTCAATAGTCTCTCAAGTTTTGCGTCCCTCTCCCCAACTCTCTTTCCCTCTTCCCCTCCCCCTGGTCCTCCATTAGGTTTGTCCTGTTCTCCTGTTAGACTTATGAGTGCAAATATATGGTATCTGTCCTTCTCCCCCTGACTTATTTCACTTAGCATGACTCCCTTGAGGTCCATCCACTATCCTAAAAATGGCCAGATTTCATTCTTTCTCATTGCCATGTAATACTCCATTGTATATATATACCACATCTTCCTGATCCACTCATCAGGTGATGGACATTTAGGCTCTTCCCATGATTTGGCTATTGTTGACAGTGCCGCTATGAACATAGGGATATATGTGCTCCTATGCATTAGCACTTCTGTATCCCTTGGGTAAATCCCTAGCAGTGCTATTGCTGGGTCATAAGGGAGATCAATGGATAGTTTTTTGAGAAACCTCCACACCCTTTTCCAGAGCGGCTGCACCAGTTTACATTCCCACCAACAGTGTAGGAGGGTGCTCATCTCTTCACACCCTCGCCAGCATCTATAGTCTCTTGATTTGTTCATTTTAGCCACTCTGACTGGCATGAGGTGGTATCGCAGTGTGGTTTTGATTTGCGTTTCCCTGATGATGAGTGATGCTGAGCATCATTTCATGT
>NC_043717.1:89910656-89958064 GCF_006229205.1 Suricata suricatta
TGAGCATCATTTCATGTACCTGTAGGCCATCTGGATGTCCTCTTTGGAGAAGTGTCTGTTCATGTCTTCAGCCCATTTCTTCACTGGGTTATTTGTTTTGTGGGTGTGAAGTTTCGTGAGTTCCTTGTATATTGTAGATACTAGCCCTTTATCTGATATGTCATTTGCAACTATCTTTGACCATTCTGTCGGTAGTCTATTAGTTTTCTTGATTGTTTCCTTTGCAGTGTAAAAGCTTTTTATCTCTATGAAGTCCCAAGAGTTCAGTTTTGCTTTCATTTCCCATGTACTTTTATGTTACCACAGATGAGATATACTCGCTTTGGCTCCTGGCCGCTTAGCCAGGATCTCATAGGGAGAGGGAGAAGTTTCTCTTGGCGCCAGCCAGGATTCACACTGCCATTGCTGGAAGAGAAGTGTGTGCCCCTGCAGCCGCTGCACCTCCTGCCACCAACACCCTGCTGGGAACGTGTAAGGGTGGGGGCTGTTTTTTTCCTGGTGCCACCCGGAATTTGTGCTGCCCAGTTGTTATATATGAACTGAGGGTTTTTCTCTCCATCCCGGGTCAAAAGTTCTTTGTCTCTTCTCTAGAGACAATACTATGAGCATGCTCAGTTTCTCTTTCTCTTTCCTTTGTCTCTCAGGGGCACCATGAACTTTCCCTGTGCTGGGCTGGGGCTCCCACCTCCCTGCTCCTCTCGAGCTGGCCCATTTTCTAATCTCCCCAGTTTGCACTCACTCACTCAAGCATCTTTGAGGTTGTCTTCTTTCTGGAGTCTGTATTTTCTCCTTCCACTCTTTCAGAAAAGTGTAATGTCCTTCTCAGTTTAAATAGATGTGGTGGACAAAGTTTACAGAGCTCTCTTCTTCGCCATCTTGCCTTCTACCCCCCACTTTAACTTAACATTATGAAAAATAGTCAACCATTATTGAGACAATGAATACATTAGGGTATTGCTCTTTTAAAATATAATGCTAATTATTTCATCTTAACAGACTAGTTATTTTAAATAAAGTTATATATTTTTCACAATTTATACATATGACTTATCAGAAATTTACTTGAAAATGCTGAAATACAAGTTAAGTGGGTTACTATCCATGATTTGGGCATTACTTTGTACTTGTACTTATAAATATAATTTTAAGCTATTTCCCAAAATTATTTGAATAGCCATACAAATATAACTGCACTTTCATAAAAAATCTCAATTACCACAATTCCAAATGTTTTGCCTAATATCAAACATTTTATATAATGTTTCATCAGATACGTTTCAATACATATGTGATACCACAGTGATAAAATAAAATAAATCCCAGAATAATTAGGCTCTACATTTAAATTGGTAGAATGACAGTTTATACAATCTTTGCTTTCCACAAAGAATTATTCCTTCTCTTTCAAAAAGACAAGAAGCAGAGTTAAGCCTGAGAAATTCTTTAGCAGACCTACGGTGTGATACAACTGTAATAAAATAAGGATGGAGAAATTCATTAAATTCAAGTATTACAATGAAATTTTAAGGAGGTCATTAATTCTAAGCCAAGTGACTGTCATCCATATCTTCAATTTTCCAAGCTGAACTTCTTTAAAAGGTCACCATTGTATTATTTCGTATTTAAGCACTCATCACTCTATGATGTTCAAAGGCTCTTATTAAAATGTTAGTATATCAGTGTGGTTTTGATTTGTGTTTCCCTGATGATGAGTGATGTTGAGCATCGTTTCATGTGCCTGTAGGCCATCTGGATGTCCTCTTTGGAGAAGTGTCTGTTCATGTTTTCTGCACATTTCCTCATGCCAGTCAAAGTGGCAAAAATGAACAAATCAAGTGACTACAGATGCTACCGAAGGTGTGGAGAGACGGGCACCCTCCTACACTGTTGGTGGGAATGTAAACTGGTGCAGTTGCTTTGGAAAACAGTATGGAAGTTCCTCAAAACACTATCAGTGGAACTCCCTTATGACCCAGCAATAGCACTGCTGGGGATTTACCCAAGGGATACAGAAGTGCTGATGCATAGGAGCACATGTACCCCAATGTTCATAGCAGCACTGTCAACAATAACTGAAACATGGAAAGTGCCTAAATGTTCATCACCTGTTGAAAGGATCAAAAAAATGTGATATTTATATATATCATGGAGTATGACATGGCAATGAGAAAGAATGAAATCTGGCCATTTGTAGCAAAGTGGATGGACCTCAAGGGTGTCATACTGAGTGAAATAAGTCAAGGGAGAAGGACAGATTCCATATGTTTGCACTCATAAGTCTAACAGGAGAACAGAAGAAACCTAATGGAGGACCAGGGGGAGGGGAAGAGGGAAAGAGAGTTGGGGAGAGAGAGTGACACAAAACTTGAGAGACTATTGAATATTGAAAATGAACTGAAGATTGAAGGTGAAGGTGGAGGGGGGAAAAGAGGTGGTGGTGATGGAGGAGGTCACTTGTAGGGAAGAACACTGGGTGTTGTATGGAAACCAATTTGACAATAAACTATTTTTAAAAAATAAAAAATAAAAGTGAGTAGAATAAAAAAATGTTAGTATAAAGGTAAATAAGATTCTGCTAAAACAAAATTCACATTATTATTTCTTTTTGTTAACTAATAACTTTATTAATATATTCTTAATGGACAAATTTAAACAATAGTGATTTTTACACAGAAGTACTTTAAATTCCAGGGTGCCTGGGTGGCTCGATTGGTTAAGTAGCCAACTTCATCTCAGGTCATGTTCTGAAGGCTCAAGATTTCGAGCCCCCGTTCAGGCTCTGTGCTGACTGCTCAGAGCCTAGAGACTGCTTCTACTCTGTCTCCCTCTCTCTCTGCCCCTCCTCCATTTACACTGTGTCTCTGTCTCTCCAAAAAAAAAAAGAGAGAGAAGTGCATTAATTTTGAGCTATTCCTATTCTGCTACTACCACCTTCTGCAAACTGCTCCCACTCTTTCAAAGATAATTTTGGTCAATATTCTGTTGTATGGTTTTAATTTCTTTTCTCTATGTAAACATACACATATATGTATATATCCATATGTATATATGTTTGTTTGCATGGATGTATATGTCTACCTACCTATTTATCTATCTTTTGATGTTATTGCATATAATTGGCCCTTGACCAAAATGGGTTTGGACTCCATGTATCCAATTATACATGAAATTTTTCAATAAATATATTGAAAAAGGTTTTGGAGATTTGCAACCATTTGAAAAAAACAGACAAATTGCATATGCTAAAAATATTCAAAAACTTTTAAAAGTTAAGGATATTATGAATGAATAAAATATATGTATATTCCAATCTATTTTATTACTACCATAAAGAATAAACAAATTTATTATAAAAAGTTAAAATTTATCAAAATTACACACACAAATACTTACAGGCCATACATGGTGCCCTAGCAGTCAAATAATAACTACATAAAATTGGCTGAAATACTTACAGTACTACTGTAGTAATTTTGTAGCGACCTCCTGTTGCTAATTGAAGTTAACACAAGTGTTGCAAGTATTAAGCTTAAAATGTCTTGTGATGCTAATCATCTCAATATGCATAGTTTGTTTCTCCAGAAATTGTATTTAACAGTAAAGAGTGATCTCTCATGGTTCTTGCATATTTTTCATCATGTTTAATGACATACCATAAACCTTGAATAACACAATGAGACCTTTATGAAGTGCTACTCATGCTACTGGAAGTTTTCCCAGGAAGCAGAGAAAATTCATGAGATTACCAATAAAATGTTAAATTTATATACTATAGCTTAAGGTCTGTAGCTTCAGTTGCCCACCATTGCAGGATAAATTAATCCAGCATAAGGTCCATTGTAATAGAAGAAAAATAAATTAATGAAACCATCACTGTACCTATGCCAGCAGTCATTTTACACTTTTTGCAAAATAGCTTTTAATCTCATACTGAATTTCAATGTAGCTTAATATGAGTTTAACATTGCTATAAGAAAGGCCTATTTATAGACCTTAATTTGATTCATAAAAAAGTGAACTGATTATATGACAAATTAAAACAAAAAGAAGATAATGTATCTAAAGCTAGATAATTTACTGGCAGCAAAAGATGTCTGATAATTTTAGAAAAATTTGTGGCTTAAAAAATATCAAGATAACAAGAGAAGCAGCTTCTGACATCCAAGAGGCAGCACAGAAGTTTCCAGATGCCATTAACAAAATTATTTAGAAGAATGGATATCTGTCTGAGTAGGTTTTTAATGCATACATTAAATGCTCTCTTCTGAGGGGAAAATACCACAATGGACATTTAGCTGTAAGAAAGAGAAGCAAGAAGGAAGATTTAAGGCAAGAAAGAATAGGCTAACTCTACTGGTTTGTGCAAATGCAGTCAGGTTTATGATCAGGACTGTTATTATCTGTTAAGCTACTAACCTCTGAACATTGAAGGGAAAAGATAAACACTCCCAGCCAAACTTTTGATTGTACAAGATCTGGACAGTAAGAATCCTTTCTTTGGATTGCTTTCATTGATGCTTTGAAGTCAAGAAGTACCTTGACGGTAAGGGAATACCTTTTAAAGTTCTTTTGATATTGGGAAATGCTCCTGACCACCCCAAACCACATGAGTTCAACACTTAAAACATCACAGTGGTCTGCTTTCCCCTAAACACATCTTCAATTCAGCCTCTTGAACAAGGGGTCATAAGGATTTTTAACGTTAATTACACACAGTACTCTATGTCAAGGATTGTCAATGCTATGGAATAAAATCCCAGAAGAGAGATCATGAATTTCTGGAAGGTTTACAACATTGAAGAGGATGTTATTGTTATAGAAAATGCAGAGTAAACCATCAAGCCCCAAACAATAAATTCCTGTGGAAATAATCATGTCCAGCTGTTGTGTAGGAGTTCACAGGATTTACAACAGAGCCAACCAAAGAAATCATGAAAGAAATTGTGGATATGGCACAAGAGTGGTGCTAAAGGGTTTCAAGATATGAATCTTGGAGAGTTTCGAGAGCTAACAAGCCACATCAGAAGAATTAACAGAAGATGATTTTGATGGAGTTATGTAATTCTGAACCAGTGCTAGATGATGAGGAGGAAGAAGACATTGAAGAGGCA
Source organism: Suricata suricatta (assembly GCF_006229205.1). Classification (NCBI taxonomy): domain Eukaryota; kingdom Metazoa; phylum Chordata; class Mammalia; order Carnivora; family Herpestidae; genus Suricata; species Suricata suricatta. The sequence continues at coordinate 89,915,768 of NC_043717.1, forward strand.
GTGCCAGAAAACAAATTGGCATTAGACAATATGGCATAAGAGTTCTTATTAATCAGAACAGTTTGTAACTTATTTTACTTTATGGACCCTTCTATGATATGGTCACTGAAATTAAAGCAAATGGTGTAAGAAGGACTGGTACTATACCAAAAGTGTTTTCAGAGAAATGAAAAAGCAAAAAAGTCAGACAGAAATTGTGCTATATTTCTGTAAATTTACACTCAGTGTGCCTGTCTTTCTTTCCTCCCCTTCGAACTCTTCCACCTCTTCTAGCTCAGCCACTCCTCTTCCTCCTTAGCTTACAAAATGTGAAGATGATGAAGATAAAGACCTTTATGATGATCCACTTCCAGTGAATGCTCAATAATCATCATACCATGCAGTTAATAAACATATTTGTTGTGTCTTCATGTGCAAATATGATAGCCATATGACAAGAACTGCATGAGATGTTTTTATGTAATCAAACTCATCATCGCCTAACTAGTTATCATGCAGAACATGATGTAGAAGACTTGCATGAAAGTGGATAACCTAACCTTACATAAGCATAAGGTTAGTGTTATATAAAATAAAATTAACAGTGTGTTAGTTCTCTTGCAATTTTATAACTTTACTTTCAAAGAAATACATTATTATACAGTATGTCTCTATCCCTCATAATTGGAGAAATTGTGTGTTAGCCTACCATCTTAGGTAAGTTTTTTTTAATAATAGTTTATTGTCAAATTGGTTTCCATATAATACCCAGTGCTTCTCCCCACAAGTACCCCCATCCATGACCATCACCCCTTCCTCTCATCCCTTTCCCCCTTTTAGGTAAGTGTTTTTAAAAAACATTAACAATATTTCTCATACCGTATTATGAATATGACCATATTAGTATATGCAATAAAAATTTTATAATGATTAATTCATTAGTGTATAGGCTAGGCTACTATGAAGCAATTTTATTGCTTACACTAGGATACCATAAAGCAGTCATATCACTGCTTCTTCATTCTCAGTGAATGAAGCCCTATATCTGTAAATAAATATGATTTTTTTCACATTATCTTTGTATTTTATGTCTAATGTTAGTAATACCTGTCTAGAGTATTGTATCAAATAAAACAGTATTGATGTAAATACTGGCAGCTGATTCATCTTGTAAACTGATGACATAAAATTATAGTATCAATCAACATAGTACAGTCGTATAAGTGCCTTTTCTCTTCATTGTGATTTTCTTATTAACATTTGCTTTTCTCTAGCTTACTGTACTGTAAGAATTCAGGATACAATATATAGAGAGAATATGTATTATTTGCAAGTACCTTCTCCCATTCTGTAGATTGCCTTTTAGTTTTGTTGACTTTTTTTTCACTGAGTAGAAGCTTTTCATCTTGATGAAGTCCCAATACTTCATGGTTGCCTTTGTTTCTCTTATGTCCAGTGACGTGTCTACTAAGAAGTTGCTATTGCTGATGTCAAAGAGGTTGCTGGATCCTCTAGGATTCTGATGGTTTCCTGATTCACATTTAGGTCTTTTGTGCATTCTGAATTTATTTTTGTGTATGGTGTAAGAAAGTGGTTCAGTCATTCTTCTGGATTTTGCTGTCCAGGTTTCCCAACACCATTTGTTGAAGACATTGCCTTTTGTCCATGGGATATGTTTTCCTGCTTTGTTGACCGTATATTGTGGGTAAATTTTTGGGTTTTCTTTTCTTTCTTTTTTTTTTAATTTTTAATGTTTTTTTTTTGTTTGTTTTTGTTTTTGAGAGACAGAGAGACACAGCATGAGCAGGGGAAAGTCAGAGAAAGAGGAAGATACAGAATCCAAAGCAGCCTCCAGGCTCGGAGCCAGCTGTCAGCACAGAGTCCAATGCAGGGCTTGAACCCACGAACCGTGAGATCATGACCTGAGCTGAAGTTGGACGCTCAACCAACTGAGCCACCCAGGTGCCCCTCGGGTGTTCTTTTCTGTTCCATTGATCTATGTGTCTGTTTTTGTGCCAGTACCATTACCATACTGTCTTGTTTACTACAGCTTTGTAATGTAAATTGTGATGGCTCCAGCTTTTTTCTTCTTTTTCAGGATTGCTATGGCTATCTGGGTCTTTCCTGGTTCCATGTAAATTGTAAAATTTTTTGTTGTTACCTCTGTCAAAAATGATGGTGTTATTTTGATAGTGATTGCATTAAATATGTAGATTGCTTTGGGTAATATAGACATTTTAACAACATTCTTCCAATCCATGAGCATGGAATGTTTTTACATTTCTTTGTGTCTTATTCAATTTATTTCATAAGTATTCTATAGTTTTCAGAGTGCAGATATTTCACCTCTTTGGTTAGTTTTGTTTCTAGGTATCTTATGGGTTTTGGTGCAATTATAAAGGGGATTAATTCCTTGATTTCATTTTCTGTTGCTTAATTATTGATGTCTAGAAATGCAACAGATTTCTATATATTTATTTTTTTATCCTGCAAATTTTCTGAATTCAAATATTAGGTATAGCAATTTTTCTTTGGTGTAGTCTTTTGGGTTTTCTACATAGAATATCATATCATCTGCAAATAGTGAGACTTTGACTTCTTCCTTGCCAATTTGGATGCTTTTTATTTCTTTTTGTTGTGTTATTGCTAAAGCTAAGACTTCCAGTATTATGCTAAACTGTAATGGCAAGAGTGAAAATTCCTGTCTTGCTCCTGATCATAGTAGAAAGCTTTCAGCTCTTCCCCATTATGGATGATATTAGCTGTGGGTCTTTTGTATATGGCCTTAATGATGCTGAGGTATGTTCCTTCTATTCTTACTTTATTGAAGGTTTTTAATCAAAAAATGGATGCTGTGATTTATCAAATGCTTTTCTTTTCTGAATGAGAGTACCATATGGTTTTTATCCTTTTTTAAAATTAATGTGATGCAACATGTTGATTTGCAAATATGGAACTAATTCTGCAGCCCAGGAATAAATCCCACTTGATCATGGTGAATAATTATTTTAATGTAGTGTTGGATTTAATTTGCTAGTATCTTGTTTAGAATTTTCACATTCATGTTCATCAGGCATATAGGGCTGAAAATCTACTTTTCAGAAGGGTCCTTTCTGGCTTTGAAATCAAGGTAATGCTAATCTCAGAATGAGTTTGGAAGTTTCCTTACATTTCTATTTTTTGGAACAGTTTGAAAAGTATAGCAATTAACTCATCATTAAAAGTCTGGTGGAATTCTCCTGGGAAGCCATCTGACCCTGAACTTTTGTTTGTTGGGAGATTTTTGATTATTGATTCAATTTCTCTTCTGTGTATGGGTTTGTCCAAATTATTTACTTATTACAATTTCAGATGATAGTTTGTATGTTTTAAGGAAGTTTTCCATTACTTCCAGATTCCCCAGTTTGTTGGCATATATTTTTGTGTAATATTCTCTTATAATTGTTTGTATTTCCATGGTACTGGTTGAGATCTCTCATCTTCCATTCATTATTTTATTTATTTTGGTATTTTATCTTTTCTTTTCGATATTTGACTATGGGTTAAGAGTTAGTACATAAAATCTATAAAGAACTTATCAAACTCAACACCCAAAAACAAATAATCCAGTTATGGAATGGGCAGAAGACATGAATAGACGTTTTTTTCAAAGAAGACATCCAGATGTCTAACAGACACATGAAAAAATGCTCAAAATCACTCATCATGAGGGAAATGCAAATCAGAACCATAATCAGATACCACTTCACACCTGTCAGCATAGCCAAAATTAACAAGAATCTACAAGTGTTGGCAAGAATGTGGAGAAAAGGGAACCCTCTCTCACTGTTGGTGGAAGACAAACTGGTGTAGGAACTCTGGAAAACAATATGGATGTTCTTCAAGAAGTTAAAAATAGAATGCTCCTAAGATCCAGCATTTATACTACCACGTATTGACCCAATGGAGACAAAAATACAGGTTCAAAGGGGTATATGCACACTGATCTTTAAAGTAGCACTATCAACAATAGTATATATACATATATATATATATATATATATATATATATATATACATATATATATATACACAGAGAAAGAGAGAGAGAGAATGGAATGTTAACCTCAAAAAGAATGAAATCTTCCAGATTGCAATGACTTTAATGGAGCTAAAGTGTGTTATGCTAAGTGAAATAAACCAGATAGAGAAAGACAAATACCATATGATTTTACTTGCACTTGAAATTTAGAAAATAAAGAAGATGATCATATGGAAAAGTAAAAAAAAAAAAAAGACAGAGGGAGTGTGAAATAAACCATAGGAGACTCTTTATGATAAAGAACAAACTGAGGATTTATGGAGGGGGGTGGGTAGGGATGGGCTAATGAGTGAGGGCACCTGTGTTGAGCGCCGGGTGCTATATGTAAGTTTTGAATCACTAAATTCTACTCCTGAAAACAAAATTACACTCTTTATTAGCTACCTTGAATTGTAATAAAAATCTGAAAAAATGTGTTCATCAACTGTTTGTTATAGTTAAGGTTTCTGGTCAACAGTAGGCTATTTTTACTTGAGGATTTAAAAGTTATATGTGGATTTTGACTGCATGGGGAACAGCATCCCTACCTGCCCCCATTGTTCAAAATCAACTGTATTTATACATACATAAACTGTAGTTTTTAACATATAAAGAGTTGTATGTGGTTTGTTTTTATCTCATTAAAATATGTTTCAAATGTATTTGCATGTTATATGTAAGTTTATGTTTTCTTTTAATAACAAGATAGCAATACACGGATAGACAATGTAAAAGTCAAAAGTATGAACTCTAAAAGAAAGCACAAAATTTGGGGTTCAGTCAGTAAAGCATGCAACTCTTGATCTTAGGGTTGTGAGTTTTAACCCCATGTTAGTAGAGTTTATAAAAAATTACATTGTGAAGTTTAGAATTCGAATGTTTAAGTTAGAATACTTGCTGTGTGGATTATGACCAATTAACCTCACTGAGCTTGTCTTCTCTTCTATACACTAGAAAACAAAATGCAACCTTTCACATTGATGAACATGTGCACTGAATGAATTAGTACATGTAAATTATTTGCATCTCAGGTTTACAGTTAATATTCATTAAAATTCAGGAATTATTATGTCATGATAGGAAGGTCCCATAAATCAGTTAATCATTCTTTATATATTTCTTGCAGTTTTTCATTCTTACAAACAATTCTACACTGACCATATTTTAGAACATAACTTCAACATTTGCCAATTATTACTGGAATTTGAATTGCTATCTGAAAGCATATGTACATTTAAAATTGTATGTATATTATCAAATTGCCTTACAAAAAGACAACAATTTAATTGATTTGTAAAAGTTGTTTATGGGCGTGGGTAACCATTTGTCTTCATTTGTTATTAAACTTTATGTTACTATTGTTTGCTCCACTTTTTAACTTTTTAAATTTTATATCTATTGTTATTTAACAATCAGAAATATAAATTTTTGATTAGGTAGAATTGTTTAGTTTTTTACAAATGATTTTTGGGGTTTGTATGTTGTTTAACAACAAGAGTCAGATTTTTTTTTCTGAAAAGTCCAGATAGTAAATATTATATACTTTTCAGGTTACATATTGTTACTGTAAGATAGCTTTCTTTGTTTGCCCTTTTTAAACAACTCATTAAAATGTAAAAACTATTCTTGGGAGGTTACATTTAGTCTAGAGTCAAGATTTGACCTCTGGACCATAATTTGGGGGTGATGGACATGGAGGAGGGTACGTTTGGGGAAGAGCACTGGGTGTTATATGGAAACCAACTTGACAATTAGCTATATAAAAAGAATGTTATAAAACTATTTTACCATATTTTCTTTTTTAATAATATTTATTTATTTTGAGAGAAAGTGCATGTACAAGTGGAGAAGAGGCAGAGAGAGACGGAGTGAGAGAATCCCAAGCAGGCTTCCCTGTTGTCAGCACAGAGCCCAATGCAGGGTTTGATCCCATGAACAGTGAGATCATGACTGAGCCAAAATCAAGAGTTAGATGCTTAACCAACTGAGCCACCCAGATGCTCCTATTTTATCATATTTTATACTAGTATTTTTAGTAGTAGAAATATCAATTTGAAACTAAAATTTCTCCCATTGTAATATGATTGGAGGCTGCATGAGTGGTAGTAGGTAGGTACTTGTACATCTTTCTTTTGAACAAGTATCAGTGGGGGCCTATTGACCAACTAGTCCACCCACTCCTGCCCAGTGGTAAGAAAGTTTACCTTCCTGGGTATCAGAAGACACCAAATGTAAAACCTGGAATTTTACTTCTGGCCCAACAGTAATAAGCTGAAATTGCCCAACCTGATAGTAATAAATTGGCATCCCCCATCTTAGCTGGAACGGTACCACCAGAAGACAGCTAACACAGAAAGTTTGAAGAAGATCCAGAGCCTAATAAGAAAATACCTTAAATGTCCTGGTTTAAATAGGAAAAAACATCCAACATACCAAAAAACAGAAGGATCTCAAACTGAATGAGAAAAGATGATCAATAGATGACAGGAAAATAATAGAAAATTGCAACAACAACAAAAGGAAATATTTAGGAAAACAAAATAGAAATTTAGAATGAAAAAAAATTAAAATCTCAATATAGGGTTTAGTAGCAGAATGGAAAGAATACAAAAAAATCAGTGAACTAAAAAATAGAAAATATAAATTACATAATCCAAATGATAAAAAGAAAATAGACTGAAAAAAATCAACAGGTACTCAGGGATCTATAGTATTATAACAAAATATTTAACATTTGTGTCATTGGTGTCCTAAAAAAAGTTCGAGAAAGAAGTTATGTCTGAAAAAGTATCCTAAGAAATAATGGCTAAAAATTTCTCATGTTTGGCAAGAGTCATAAACCTATGGACTGTAGAGGCTGGGTGAATACAAAAAAATTGGTAAACCAATGAAATCCAAACTAAGACATATCATAGTCAAATTTCTGAAGACTAAAGACAAAAAAGATTTGAAAATAATCAGAGAAAAAAATGCTTTACCTGTATGGGAGAAACAAGTCATATGGCAGCAGATTTCTGATTAGAAAACATGGACATCAGAATGTTGGGGTACATAATTTTTCAAGTGCTACAACAGCAAAGCAACTGTCTAATTAGTATCTTAAATGAAAATATCTTTAAGGAATAATAGAGAAATCAAAACATTTTCAGATAAAGAAAAATTAAAAGAACATTTTTACTACATTTATCTTAAAATAATGGCTAAGTAAAACTTTATAAACAGAAAGAAAAGAAAGAAACCTTGACATATCTGTAAGGAAGAATATGACATTCAAAAATATGGGTAGATACAATATACTTTCCTTCACCCCTGCTCCATATTATTTTTGACAGCTAGAAAAAAAGTAAGACCGTGTCTGAGTGATTCTAAAAGAATGTGGAGGAAATATTTAAGAAAATTTTGATATAATCATGAAAGAGTAAAAGAAGTTAAGGTTTCTGCACTGCACACAAAACAGGTAAAATGAATAAATCATTAGACTCTGATGAGTTATGTATACATAATGCAATGCCTACAGTAAACACTGAAAAAGCTATATAAAAGATTAAACTCAAGAACAATACATATTAATAAAAAACAAAACTCTGGAAACTAAGTAATCCACAGGTAGGTAGAATGAAAAAAGAGCAATAGAAAATAAAACAAACTTTTTTGGAAAATACACATCTGACGAAGGATTGTTATCCACATTAAAAATCACTTTAAATTCAACAATAAGGAAATAACTCTTAAAAAATGGGCCAAAGACCTTAATGGATACCACATAAAAGAAGATATATACTGACAGCAAATAAGAATATTAAAAGATGATCCACATCACATGTCAACTGGGAAATGCAAATTAAAACAACAATGTGATACCATTATACACCCATTAAAATGGCCAAAATTCAGAACTCTGACATCAAATGCTGGTGAGGAAGTAGGGCAGTAGAAACTCTCATTGTTTGATGGTGGGAATGCAAAATAGTACAGCTACTCTGAGAGAGTTATTGAGTTTTCTATACCATTAAACATACCTTTACCATATGATCCAGCAATAGCACTCTTTGGTTTTTACACAAAGGAGCTGAAAATCTCTGTCCATACAGAAACCTACACATGAATGTTTATAGCAACTTTATTCATAACTGCTGAAACTTGGAAGCAACCAGGATGTTATTCATTAGGTGAATGGATAAACTGTAATACATCCAAAAATCGAATTTTTTTCGGTGCTAAAAAGAAAGAGCTATCAAGCCAAAAGATACAGAGGAGCCTTAAATGCATACCATTAGTGAAAGAAGGCAATCTAAAAAGGCTACACAATGAAAGACAGAGTACTACATTTATCTTTCCACATTCCCACATTTTTACATTTATCATTTTTTAAGATATTAATCTAATTTAGATTCTATAAGTGATATAATACACATTTTTCAAAATAATTTGTTAAATATTTTAATCATTATAAACTTATAAAAATTAGATACATGAATTATAAAACAGTTTTTCATTACATATTTGAGATACTAATATTAAAAATTTTAATATCACCTTTTTATTAAAAAAGTGAAACTGATAGGAAATGGTAGTTACTCCAAAGCCATGGATATGAAAAAGAAAATGCACTAATAAATTATTTTTATTTTTTAAAGCATACTAAGAACTTATTTTTCATAAAGCATATACAAAATGTAAAGTTTAACTTTTAAAGATAGTTTTGTTGCAAATGTCTATGTAATTCTTATTATATAAAAATACTTTTTATTTTTATGGTCTACTCAATACGTAACTGAAATGATTTTATAAAATAGCAATCCAACTTATAGTCATGACCAAATATACTCATGAAAACTATCAAGTAAATATGTATTTAAAATAGTTTTGAGCACTTGAAACAAAGCTATAGTTTATAATAGAATTACTCACACACAAAGATGGAAAACCTAGATTTTTAATCAGGCAAAATTGTTGCCTTAAAGACTATTCTGAGAGAAACTTGACATTTAACCACCTTTATATATTGAAAGTGCAATGCATTTTCTCACTATTATTTAGTAATAAACATCATGTTTCAGATCATAAGTAGGAAAAGAAAACTGTACCAAATTATTTTTTAACAGATATGGCAAAAGAACATTGAAAACAGACTATATTTATCCCTTCTGGGCAAATTTAAGAATAAAATGGAAAAGCTAGGTTTATTGTTAACTTGTTAGGATGAAAAAATGCATGATTAGAACAAAGCTTGGTCATATAATGTTGAGAAAGACGGCATACTGGAAAATGGGGGAAAAGGGAAATGTTTTGAAGATAATTCCCAAATTCCAGAGACCTCTGCAGCTATAAAGAGGTGAACATAACTTTTTTTAGGAAGTAAGAATAAAAAAAAGCAATTCTGGCTTTAAATAACATAATTATCATTTTCTATATTCTATTTTTATATATGTCTGTGGTTTTAAGGATCTTTGGGATGATTTGGATATGGAATAGAGGTGCAGGGTAGGGAGAATCAGATTTTGCATGCTAGACTTGATCTACCTTAAAACTATGGGATGCTCCAGAATAATTGAGCTATCAATGAATACAGTTTTTAGTGTATTTGGGGAGGGAGAATGCCCAATTTATTAGAGCTGTATCTTAAATATATTTGTTTTATAGTAATGTTCATTAAAGTATACTGGGTGGATGAGTATTAGTTAATATCAAAATCAAACTTCAAAAGAAGCTTTGCATCTTCCTTTTTAGTTCATGAACTAGTTTTATTCCCTTCCCCTTGCTCTTGACATTGACTTCTTTGAGATTTAACTATCTTCACAAAGCACCACTCAGGGGACCGTTGATTAAATTAGTTCCTTTTCAAACAGTCACTCTCTAAGATTCACTACACACAATTATTTTCAAAGTATCCTTCAGAAAGTCCCCCAAGGAAGATAATTATATATCTTTTCCTATCTAAATACAGAATGGCCTTTGGTGTACTTAACCTCAAAGTAAATTTAGAAAGAGAATCACAATTACCAGTCAATTTTCTAAATGCACTTTTTATTTCAGAGGGCAAATAAAATTCTGGAGTTTTGTATTTACACTAGACAAGAGACCATCTTTTTTATACATTTATGGAGTGACCAATTTTCTTGTTTTCCTCAGGACTACCCCAGTTTTACAACAGAAAGTTCTACATCCCAGAGATCTCTTGAATTTTGCTCAAATTGGAATAGTTGGTCATCCTGTGGTATGGCCAAAATAGAGAGATAAGTACTGAATGACAGTACACATGCATGAATTCGTAATTATTTGATCAACATACTTAATGATTGCCAATCCTGAAAAAAAATTTTACCAGCATGCTGCAGCACTTTATTCTTTACCCTTTTATCAATTATTTGGATAGTTACTATATAAATACTGATCAGAGATCCATCCAGTATATATGATGGTGGGAAAATGACACAAAGAAAAAAGTGACATATAAAATCAAGATAAGATCAAGATTTATTAAAAGATTTCCACAATGCACCAAACAAGCCTAGCTAAGAGAGGCTTTTTAACAAATAGGATCAGGAAGCCATAAGGGAAGAGGAATTTATGCAAGCCATTATTGAAGAAACCATGAACTTCATCCAGCTTCAAGGTCTCAGCTTGGATTTAACTTGCTCCTCACCATGACACTTGAATCATCCCCATTCTTTACTTTGGAAAGAGCCAATGCAGTTTAACAACCTTCAGTCTTCTATTTGCTTGTTATTCAACCAATACGAGTTACCCTAATTCCAATCTCTTTTTTGCATAGAGGACCTGAAAAAGAGCTACACTGGTAATTTTTTAACTTATATAACTCTGTTTCTTCTTTGTCTTCCATGGATCATGAGTCAGATTTCTACCTGAATCTGTGTCTCAAGAGTTGTAACCCAAATTGTCCATATGAATGTCTGTTTGCTTTAACTTTCTATAAATCTTTCCTGATCGACAATTCCAAAATATTTTTCTTCACTCCCAGTACTAAAACATCAATATAAAATTTAAATGGGAAAAATTAAATACCCACAATTATATTTGTAATGTGTCACAGTTTAAGAATTAGCAGGGTCCACTACCTACATTCAGAAATGTTCTGATCTGTGCATTGTATCCAGTAGAGTGTCCTTGAACTCAGTTAATTTGCATGGACTACTGGGAGACATTATAAAGGAAGGGAGTCTGGGCAATACGTTTAAGTCAGTTACAAAACTTTACTTATCAGAAAGAAGAGAATAGTGCTTGTCAATTGAATTTGTTTTTTACTTAGCGTCAGTAGCCTTAATCCTATAGAGAAGAGGTACTGTGGGTAGACAGGCTCTACATAAAATTTGTAGAAATTATCTTCTAAAGCACATTAGGAAGAGAGACTGCAAACTGGTAGCTGCAAGGGTAAATCTAGCACACGGATTTTGTTTGGCCCACATATTTTTAAAAAAATGATTAAATAAACTAAAGAGAACCTTGCAGTTGGTGATGGAACACTTGTGTATTTTGATTATTATGGTGGTTTTATATGAAAACACACATGTGAAAAAAATTACCTTCAACTATAAACACACAAGGAAGTTGTGAAATACAAATAAGCTTTGTTGACTTTAATAGTGACAAATTCCAGGTTTTAAAATTATATTACAGTTATACAAGATGTTACCATTGAGAGAACTGGACGAAGATTACAAGGGACTTCTCTGTATATATTTTGCAAATTCCAGGATCTATAATTATTTCAAGAAAAAGTTAAAAGACATGTTGCAGAAAAATATAATTGAAATAGTAATTGGTGTACTACCTCTACCCACCCAGTTGTTATTTTTTTTCATTTCATTTCATTCATCTTAAAAGATCTCCGAGCCTCCACCAAACCAACACAGTGAGAATTGAATAAACCATTATGAAGAAAAGAAACACAATACACAAAAATAATTGTTATTCATTTCAAAATCCACTGGTCTAAGTGAGAGAAACCATATGTATTTTTATAGAATACATTCTCCTACTTGAAAACTAGATAATAGACAAATATGGTGAGAGGATCACATGGACAAGGAAATCTGAAAACTAGGAAGAATAAGCCTCAACTAAATTATTTTAGTGGCCTTCCAAAGGATGCAACAAAGAAATGCCCTGTTATTCTTTCTTTCTTTTCTTCCTTCCTTTCTTTCTTTTCCTTTGCTTCCTTTTCTTTTTCTTTCTTTCTTTCTTTCTTTTTCTTTCTTTCTTTCTCCCTTCCTTCCTTCCATCCTTCCTTCCTTCATTTCTTTCTTTCTTTCTTTCCTTCTTTCTTTCTTTCTTTCTTTCTTTCTTTCTTTCTTTCTTTCTTTCTTTCTTTCTTTCTTTCTTTCTTTTTCTTTCTTTTATTCATTATGCCCAAGATCGCAATATCATCCCCCAAAACCAGAGACCACCAGGGAGACCGAGTCACGCATGCAAAAGCACGGGGGGGGGGGTTATTACAAGCTTAGGCTTGCCAGGCCTAAACTTGGGCTCACAGACTTTACCAGTGCAGTGGATTCGTGCTGAGAGCTCTGAACAAGGGCTGAGCAGGGTTTTTATGGGGTTTGGGAAGGAGGAGTTACAAGAAATTGTGACATAGGGACCGTGATCCAATCGTTATTATACAATATTATTGACAGAAGGTTTAACCATTCACATTGTCTAGAGTATTCGTTACTTTTGGCGGGATCCAATTACAACATTCAGAGTACCTTTAAAATCAACCAATTACAGGGCAAGCCTAGGGTCTTGTTCGGCGACTATCGGGTTAACTTTAACATTAGGTAACAGGGTCCTATCTAAAGTTTCCATCTGCAGGCCTCACCCTTAGGAATGTGAAGAGTGGTAGCTGGCCTTCCCTGATTGGGTGTTGTGAAGGTGGTCTCTCTTGCTCTAGGCAATGTGTAACTGCCTGCTAGTTTTTGGGGACTGAAACCTAGGCCTTCTAGATCAGAGGGGAAACTTAAAACCTGTCGTGGAGTCTGTTTGGTTTAGACTTGTGTCCTTACGCTTTCTCCTGTTATCTTTTTTGTAGCTATCTGTTAAGGACCCATATCAGTGATACCTAAACATGCTACTTTTTTTCCCCCTCTAACACTGCTTAATATTCTGTTGTTAAGATGAAGGAACTTATATGAATAATAGCTGTTTCCAAGCCTGAAACAGAATAACATGGTAGAATAGGGATTTGCAAGACTCCTCAAAAGATGATGGTCATGTGAACATAAAGGAAGGCATCAGAATTTGCAAAGTACATCCTTACCAAATGGATCTAGAATAAAACTTACCTGAGATCCCACACTGGCCCATTGTAATGCTGCAATATACCACACCTACTATAGCCAAGATTTCAAAATTTATTCATATATTCAACAAATAATTTGTTGAAAGACTATCATCTGCCAGGCATTGTTCTAAGCACTGCAATAGAGGAGTAAACAAACTATAAAATAGTCTCTGTTATCATGGAGTTTACATTCTAGTATATGTATGTGTGTGTGGGTGTGTGTGTGGGTGTGTGTGAAGGAGAGGGGAGAGTTGATAGACCATGAATAATCAAATAAGTAAAATATATATTATACTAGATCATAAAAAACAACAAAGGAGACAGAACTTGGGGCATGGTAAAGGGGCAGAAACTTTAATTTCATAGGCTTTCTTAGTAAAGTGTTCAGGACAGGCTTTATTTACTGAGAAAGCAATATTTGCAAAACAGGGGTGTGAAAACTAACACATGTTAATGTCTTTAGGAAGCATATTCAGGATACAAGAATTTCAAAAGCCATGAAATTGGATTTGTTTACCATTTTGCAAATACAGAAAGGAAATCACTTTTGACGTATTCCCAATAGTTTTTTGTTGTTGTTTTGCTTACCTAAGAAGACATATCTAGAAAAATATTGCTAAAACCAATATCACAGAAATTACTGCCTATGCCCTATTCTAGGATTTTTATGGTTTCAGGTCTCACACTTAGGTCTTTAATCCATTTTGAGTTTAGTTTTTTGTATGATGTTAGAAAGTGGTCCAGTTTCATTCATTTTTATGTAGCTGTCCAGATTTTTCAGTACCATTAAAGAGGCAGTCTTTTCTCCCTTATATATTTATGCTTATTTTGTAATAGGTTAATTGACCATATAATCATGGGTATATATCTGTTCTATTGTCTATGTTCATTTTTGTGCCAGTACCTTACTCTTTTGATTACCACAGCTTTGTTGTATGTCTTGTAATATGGAATTTTGATAGCTCCAGATTTTCCTCTATCTAAGAATGTTTTGCTTATCTGGGGTCTTTTTGATTTCATACAAATTTTAAGATTATTTTTTCTAGTTCTCTGAAAAAAAAGTTGTTGGCATTTTGATAGGAATTGCATTAATAATATAATATATATTATAAACATTTTTATAATATTAACCAATCCATGAAAATGGAATATCTTTCCATTTATTTGTGTAGTCTTCAACTTCTTTTATCATAGTTTTATAGTTCTAAGAGTACAGGTCTTTTGCCTTTTTGATTAAATGTATTCCTCCATATTTTATTCTTTTTGGTGGAATTTTTAAATGGAATATTTTTCTTAATTTCTCTTTCTGCTATTTTGTTATTAGTGTATCAAAGAAATGCTACTGATTTCTTGGTATTAATTTTGTATCCTGCAATTTTACTGAATTCTTTTATGAATTCTTACAGTTTTTTTGGTGGGGACTTTAGTGTTTTCTATGTATAGTATCATGTCATCTGCAAATAGTTATACATTAATGTCTTGCTTAACAATATGGATGCTTCTTGTTTGTTTGTTCGTGTGATTGCTATAGTTAGGACTTCCACTACTATGTTGAATAAAAGTAGTGAGAGTGGACATTCTTGTCTTTTTCCTGATCTTAGAAGAAAAGCTCTCAGTTTTTCTCTATTGAATATGATATTAGCTGTGAATTTTTCATAAGTGGCCTTTATTTTATTCTGGTATGTTCCTTCTAACCACACAATGTAGAGAATTTCTATCATGAATATATGTTTAATTTTATCAAATACTTTTCTGCATCTATTGAGATGATCATATCCTTTTATTTTTATAACTTCAGAATAAATCCTACTATGGTGAAACATCTTTCTAGTGTGTTGTTGAATGTAATTTGTTAATATTTTGTTAAGAATATCTACATCTATGTTGATAAGTGTTATTGTCTTATAGTTTTCTTGTTTATGATGTCTTTGTGTAGTATCAAGGTAATTCTGGCCTCATAGAATGAAACTGAAAGTATCTATTGAAATGATCATGTGGTTTTGCCTTTCATTTGATTAATAAGGTGTATTAAATTGATTGATTATCATTTGTTTAATCAAGCTTTCACTTCAGGAATTATCCCACTTGGTTACGTGTATAATACTTTTTAACGTTGCTGAATTTAATTTTCTAGTATATTGTTGAGAAATTTTGTGCCTATTTTCATCAGGTATATTGGTTTTTAGTTTTCTTTTTTGTGTGGTATCTTTGCTGGTCTTGGTGTGAGATAAACTGGTCTCATAGAAGTTGGGAAGTATTCACTCCTCGAGTTTTTTGGAAGTTTGTGAGGTATTCATATTAATTCTTCTTTGACCATTTGATAAATTCACAAGTAAAGCCATTGCCTTTGAGGGGCATAGCTGCTGTATTAAATTAATACACAGATTATGACCTGCTGAATGAGAAGACACAAGCTACTACCCATATGGATTACCAGGTAGTCTCCTCAGCATCTGACTTCTCACTTTGAGGAAGTGAAAACCACAGGGTCCTTTTTATTGAAAGTAGAGGCTCAATGCACCCTCACAAAGGAAGTAAAATCACAAAAATTATTATTTACAAGTCCAAGAAGAGGGGCAGCACAATGAGCTAGGGGAAGAGCAGTCATCTGTTTTAGGTCAAGAGTGAGTAGGAATGGGAAAAGATATTTGCAAATGACATGTCAGATAAAGGGTTAGTATTCAAAGTCCGTAAAGAACTTACTAAACTCAACACCTGAAAAACAAATACTCCAATGAAGAAATGGACAGAAGACATGAATAGACACTTTCCACAGAAGACACCCAGATGGCCAACAGACACATGAAAAGATGCTCAACATCACTCATCACCAGGAAAATACACATTAAAACCACAATGAGATACCACCTCACACCTGTCAGAATGGCTAAAATTAACAACTCAGGAAACAACAGATGCTGGCAAGGCTGTGGAGCAATGGGGAACCCTTTTGCACTGTTGATAGGAATGCAAACTGTTGCAGCCTTTCTGGAAAACAGTATGGAAATTCCTCAATAATTAAAAATAGAACTACCGTATGACCCAGTAATACCACTACTAGGAATTTACCCAAAGGATACAGGAGTGGAATGCATAGAGGCACATGTACCCCAATGTTCATAGCAGCGTTTTCAACAATAGCCAGATCATGGAAAGAGCTTAAATGTTCATCAACTGATGAATGGATAAAGAAGATGTGGTTTATGTATACAATGGATTAGTACTTGGCAATGAGAAAGAATGAAATCATGCCATTTGCAGGAATGTGGATGGAACTGGAAGGTACTACGCTGAGTGAATGAAATAAGTCAGTCAGAGAAGGACAGATATATGTTTTCACTCATATATGAAACTTGAGAAACTTAACAGAAGACCATGGGGGAAGGGAAGGGAAAAAATAGTTACAGAGAGGGAGGGAGGCAAACTGCAAGAGTGTCTTAAATACAGAGAACAAACTGAGGGTGGATGAGGGTGTGGAGGGGAGGGAAAATGGGTGATGGGCATTGAGGAGGGCACTTGGGATGAGCACTGGGTGTTGTATGTAAGCCAATTTGACATAAAACTATATTATTTAAACAGGAGTGGGTAAGAGACAGAGAGCACGTTAGCAAGCATGTATTATAAGGGAAATGAGATAAAGGCCACTAACTTTTTGTAGGCTCCACTCTCAGTCATTATTTAAAAGGTGCCCCTGGAAAAGCAAAGTGAAAACTTGCACCAGGAATCCTGAGCTCACTCAGATCCTTACCTAAATGTCCAAATTTACCATGAGCAAGGCTGTCATACTGTAAAATTCCTAGGAAGCAACACAAAATAACTGTTTTCTCATCATGGCAATTTTCTCCTAATATTTTCTTTATGGGATTTTTAAAAAATACTAATTCAATATATTTTAAAGGATTATTCATATTTTCTATGTTCGTATCTCTCTCATACTTTTCCTACTTCGTTTAAATGGTATAAACTTTTGGAATGCAGTTTTTCATAGCATTTCCTTATTATCCCCTTTATTTCTTCAAGGTCAATATAGTAGTGATGTCCTTTCTTTCATTCCTGATTTTAGTAACTTAGTAATTTGAGTCTTCCTCTCTGTCTCTCCCTTTCTTTTATTCTCTTTCTCTCTCTTCTCTTCCCCCTTCTTTCTCCTCTTTCTCCTCCTCCTAATTTTTCTTCTCTTCTTCTTCTGGTCTGTGTGTGTAAAGTGTGCCAATTTTGTAGATCTGTTCAATGCATCATCATTAGCTTTTGTTGATTTTCTTTATTTTCTATTTGAGTTCTTTACATTCCAATATTTATTATTTTTTTCCTTCTGCTTACTTTTCATTAAGTTTGATTTTCTTTTCTATTTTCTTAAGATGGAAGGTAAGGTTATTTATTTGATATCTTTTATCACTTTTTTAAGTTTATTTATTTATTTTGAGAAAAAAAGGGAGCACGAGAGAGGCAGAGAGAGGGAGAGAGATAGAATCTCAAGCATGTCATGCACTACCAGTGTGGAGTCCATTATGGGGCTCAAACTCATGATTTTTGAGATCATAATATGAGCTGAAATCAAAAGTCAGACACTTAACTGACTGAGCCACTCAAGCACTCCATTTTCTTCTTTATGTGTTTGCAACTATAAATTTCTCTCTATGCACTGTTTTAGCTCAATTACACAAGTTTGAGGTTGCTACGTTTTTATTTTCATTTACCTAAAAGTATTTCCCAATTTTTCCTGTAATCTACTTTTCTTTTAATAATTGGTAATTTCGGAGTATGTTTTAAAATTCCTACCTTTTTATAATTTTCTATTGTTTATTTATAAATTTGTTCCATCGCAGTTGGAAAACATTTCTTTAATTTCAAAATCTTTTAATTATTTTTTTTCTTTTTAATTCTTTTGAGGTTTATTTTTGAGCTTAGTATATGTCTATCCTGGAGAAAATTTTTTTGGATATGAGAAGAATGCATATACTCCTGTTATTGGGCAGATCATTCTCTAAGCATCTGTTAGGATTAATTGTTTTATAGTATTCATGTCTTGTATTTCCCTTTGACTATAAGCCTATTTTTTCCATTATTATAAGTAGCATATTGAAGTCTCTAACTATTATTGTTGAAGTATCTATTTATCTCTTCAATTCTGTCAATTTTCACTTCATGTGTTTGGAGTTCTGCTGTTAGGTACATTATGATGTATATTGTCCTGATGGACTGACCCTCTTATCATTTATAATGTCTTCATTTTTTGTAATAAAAAAGGTTTTTAAGTATATTTTGTCTAGTATCATTTAACCACTCCAGTTTTCTTATGGTCAATCCAAACATGGTATAGGTATTTCCAGTATATTTCCTTCAACATATTTATGTTTTAATTCACATTTTTCTTTCAATATATAGTTGGATTATTTTTGCTCATCCATTCTATCAAGATCTACTTTTTAACTGGCATAAATATTCTATTTACATTTAATGTACTTACTGATAAGATAGATTTACTTCTGCTATTTCCTATTTGTTTCCTATATGTCTTACATCTTTTTGTTTCTCCATTCCTGCATTCTTGCCCACTTGTTTTTATTTATTTATTTTTATTCTTTTTGGCATATAAGCAACAGAGATTTATTTCTCATCATTCAGAAGGTTGGGAAGTCCAAGATCAATGTGTCATCAGATTCTGTGTCTGGTGAGGGCCCACTTCCTGGTTCATAGTGTCTCAGGTGACAGATGGGTCAAGGGAGCTCTTTTATAAAGGCACCATTATATCCATGAGAGTTCCATCCTCATATAGCTATTCACCTCACAAAGATTCTACCTCCTTATACCATCACATTGTGGCTTAGATTGTAACAAATGAATTGGGGCATTTTAACAAGTGAATGGTACAAACATTCAACCTATAGCAGACACCACAAAGAAGACAAAGCTTTTTAATGTCTTCACAAATATTCCCTCCCCACTAACATTATCACCTCTTCTTGCATTATTTTTTTATTTTTTTAACTATTTATTTTCTTTTATACTTTATCGTCAAGTTGGTTTCCATGTAACACCAGTGCTCATCCCAACAAGTGACCTCCTCCATGTCCATCACCACCCTACCCCTCTTCCATTCCGCATCACCCCTCAAATTGTTCTTAGTATTCAAGAGTCTCTCACGATTGGCCTCATACCCTCTCCCTAACCATTTTTTCACCTCCTCCTCCCCTATGGTCCTCTGTTAAGTTTCACCTGTTCCACTTATGACTGAAAACATAAGGTATCTATCTTTCTCTGCCTGACTTATTTCAATTAGCATGACACTCTCGAGTTCCATCCACTTTGCTACAAATGGCCAGATTTCATTCTTTCTCATTGCCATGTAGTATTCCATTGTATAAATAAACCATATCTCCTTGATCCATTCACCAGTTGACAGACATTTAGGCTGTTTCCATGATTTGGCTATTGTTGAAAGTGACGATAACAACACTGGGGTATATGTGCCCCTAGGCATTGGCACTTCTGTGTCTCTTGGGTAAGTCACTGGCAGTGCTATTGCTGGGTCATAGAGGAATTCTATTTATAGTGTTTTGAGAAACCTCCACACTTTTTTCCAGAGTGGCTGCAACAGTTTGCATTCCCACAACAGTGTAGGAGGGTACCCATTTCTCCACATCCTCGCAAGCATCTATAGTCTCCTGATTTGTTCATTTTAGCCACTCTCACAGGTTTGAGGTGGTATCTGCATGTGGTTTTGAATTGTATTTCCCTAATGATGAGTGATTTGAGCATATTTTCATGTCTGTTGGCCAATTGGATGTCCTCTTGGGAGAAGTATCTGTTCATATCTTCTACCCATTATATCATTGGATTATTTGATTTTAGGTGTGCAGATTGGCGAGTTCTTCATAGATTTTTGATACAAGCCCTTTATCTAATATGTCATTTTCAACTATCTTTTCCCATTCCATTGGTTGCCTATTTGTTTTATGATTTTTTCCTTTGCAGTGAAGAAGATTTTTATCTTGTGAGGTCCCAATAGTTCATTTTTGTTCCTGAATCACTTGCTTTTGGGGGTGTGTTGAGTAGGAAATTGCTGCGGTTGAGGTCCAGGAGGTGATTTTCTTCTTTCTTCACTAGGGTTTTGATGGTTTCCTGCCTCACTTTCAGGTCCTTCAGCCATGTTGAGTTTATTTTTGTGTATAGTGTAAAAAAGTGGCCTAGTTTTATTCTTTTGCATGTTGCTGTCCAGTTCTTCCAGCACCATCTGTTAAATAGGCTGTCTTTTTTCCATCGGATACTCTTTCCTGCTTTGTTAAATTAGTTGGCCATATATTTGTGGTTCCAATATTGGGTTCTCTATTCTATTCTATTGGTCAATGAGTCTGGTTTTGTGCCAATACCATACTGTCTTGATGATGATAGCTTTGTAGTAGAGGTAAAAGTCTGGGATTGTGATGCCTCCAGTTTTGGTTATCTTCTTCAATATTACTTTGGCTATTCGGGGTTTTTTGTGGTTCCATGCAAATTTTAGGATAATTTGTTCTAGATTTGAGAAGAATGCTGGTGAAATTTTGATTGTGATTGCATTGAACTGTAGATTTCTTTGGGTAGTAGTGACATTTTAACAATATTTATTGGGGGAGGAACCAAGATGGCAGAGAAGTAGGGATCTCTGTAAACTTCGTCCGCCACATCTGTTGAGCTGAGAAGGACATCACTCTCATCTGCAAGAGTGGAAGGAGAAAATACAGACTCCGGAAAGAAGACAACCTCAAAGATGCCTGAGTGAGTGAGTGTGAAATGGGGAAATTGAAAAATGGGCCAGACTTAGAAGGGCAGGGGAAGTGGGAACCCCAGCTGAACACAGAGAAAGCATGTGGAGCCCCAGAGAGACAAAGGGAAGAGAAAGAGAATCTGAACACGCTCATAGTACTGTCTTTAGAGAAGAGATAAAGAACGTTTAAACCCGCACAGAGAGAAAAACTCTCACTTCATATATAACTGCTGGGCAGCACAACTACTGAACCCGGGTGGCACAAGGAATAAACAGCCCCCATCCCTGTGTGATCACAGTAGAGAGTCAGTGGCCAGCCACAACAGCGGCCATGGAAGGGTGCACCTCATTTCCATAGCGCATCTTGCTTCAGACATTGGCCACTCGAATCCCAAATCCTAGGTGCTTACAGGGAAAAAATAGCCTCCACCACTAGGCAATTGTGGCAGGGAGTTGGCAGCGGCGGCAGTAGGGGCTTGCACTTCGGCTGCGGCTGCCAGAGCGCTCACCTCATTTCTGGCAGTGCCCCATACCACAGGCAGTGGGAGCATGAATCCCAGCCAGTGCCAAGAGAAAGTGTTCCAAGCACCTACGGGATCCTTGCTGGGAGTATGCAGTGGCTGTGGGGGCTCACAGTTGGGCTGCAGCTACAGGAGCATGCACCTTTATTCCAGCAGCACACCGTGCCTCACGTAGTGACAGAGCGAATTCCAGCCCGTGCCAAAAGAAAATGCTCCCTCCCCTTATGTGATCCCTGTTGGGAGCTGGCGGCTGTGGCTGTGGGGGTATATACTTCTTCGCCTTCTGCAGAACCCCTCGCCTCCAGGCAGCAGCAGCACAAATCTCTGCCAGGGCCAGAGAAACTGCTCCCTCACCCTATGAGACCCCGCTAAGAAGCCAGCCACCAAAGTGAGTATATCTCATCCGTGGTAACATAAAAGTGCATGGACTAGGATTTTGAAACGAGGAGGGCCTGGAAAATACAGCTTGGCTCAGCTGTGGCACAAGGAGATCAGACTCATAAGAGTGGCCTGCAGCATTTAGTTCCAGTGGAGCCTGGGGCACCACCATTCTTCTCTCTGCAAACAACAAGGCCAGACCACAGAGAGAAGCCCCTGATACTACCTATATCAAACCACGCCTATCTGTGAGGAGGAGCTGCTGGTTTTTCTGTACTTATTTTTTTATTATTATTATTACCTTTTTTACTTTTTAAAAAAATTTTTAAATTTTTGATCGTTATTTTCCTTTTTCTCTCTTTTTTTCTTCTTGCCATCCAATATATTCTCCCTTATCTCATCCTTATTTCTCCCCTCAACTGCTTATACACTTTTAGACTGTCCATTGTCTTGTTGTCTCTGCCTTCCTTTCTTTATTTCTTCTCTTCTTTTCTTCTCGTTCCTCTCCCTTTTCTTTTCTTCCCTTCCCCTTTATAATCTTTTTGTTTGTTTGCTTTGTCTGTGATTTTGGGTGCTTCTGTTCCCTGTGTGTTTGTATGTCTATTTCCCTTATCAGGGCTACCCAAAGAAACAAGCCAAAGTACACATGAAGGAGAGACCCAAATATTGCTAAGTGGGAAAATAAAATAATCAAAGGCACAACAAGAGAAACTGAGAGACACCATTAAAAGAACATTTTCTAAAATGACAGGCCCTGGACAGTCAATAAGCCTCATTTAACAGAGCAATACTAAGAAGGGCACAGTGCACAATGAGCTTTTTAAAAATCACAAGAGACAGAAAACTACCAAAATGACAAAACGAAAGAACTCTCCCCTGAAGAAACTCCAGGAAGAAGTCACAGCCACAGAACTACTCAAAACAGATCTAAACAACATACCAGAATGAGAATTTATAAGAATTGTTATAAAATTAATCACCGGGCTTTAAAAAAAAGCATCAGAGAAACTATTGATACAATGAGTAGGGACTTTCAAAATAGCCATGACGGATTTAAAAAAATGATATAGATGAGGTGAATAATAAAATGGAGGTGGCCACCTCATGGATTGAAGAGATAGAGAGAAGAATAGGTGAATTAGAAGACAAGTTATAGCAAAAGAGGAAACTGAAAAAAAGAAAAAAGGAGAGAAATTGATCCAGGAGCAGGAAAGGAGAATACGACCTTAGTGATAAACTCAAATGGAACAACATTCCTATCATAGGAATTCCTGAAGAGGAAGAAAGAGAGAAAAGTCCTGAAGGGGTACTAGACCAAATTATGACTGTTTTCCAAATCTGGGGAAACAAATAGACATTCAAATTCAAGAGGCACAAAGAACCCCCTTAAGACGTAATTTGAATCAACCTTCAACAGGAAATATCATAGTGAAACTGGCAAATATAAAGATAAAGAGAGAATTCTGAAAGCAGCTAGTGATAAAAGGGCCCTAACATGCAAAGGAAAACCTATCAGAGTGGTTATAGACATATGTACTGAAACTTGGCAGGCCAGGAAGAAAGGGCAGGAAATCTTCAATGTGATGAGCTGGAAAAATATGCTTCCAAGAATCAGTTATCCAGCAAGCCTGTCATTCAAATAGAAGGAGAGATAAAGGTATTCCCAAATAAACAAAAATTGAGAGAATTCATGACCACCAAACCAGCCCTACAAGAAATCATAAGAGGGACCCTATGAGGGAAATGTTACAAAGAATAAAAGATATCAGAGACAACACTACAAACATGAATTCTGTGGATAACACAATGAATCTAAACCCACAATTTTCAGTAGCAACACTGAAAGTAAATGGACTAAATGCTCTAAAAAATGTCACAGGGGAGCAGAGTGGATAAAAAACAAAATCCAACTATCTGCTGTCTACAAGAGGCCCATTTTAGACTTGAAGGTAACTTCAGGTTAAAAGTAAAGGGATGGAGAAATATCTCTCATGTGATTGGAAGCCAAAAGAAAGCCAGAGAGGCCATACTTATATGAGACAAACTGGAGTTTAAGGTAAAGGCAGAAACAAAAGATGAAGAAGGACATTATATAATAATCACAAGACCTCTCCATCAAAAAGAGCTAACAATTATAAATATCTATGCACCAAATTCAGGAAAGCCCAAATACATAAAACAATTTTACAGAAAGAGAAGCAATCTTATTAATAAGAATGTCCTAATGACAGGGGACTTAAATACTCCATGGACAGAAATGAATAGATCAACCAGACAGAAAATCACTAAAGAAACAATGGACCTGAATGACACATTGGAAGATATGTAACTGATAGATATATTTAGAACTCTGCATCATGAAGTTAGGAAATTCACCTTCTTTTAGAGGGCACATGGCACATTCTCCAAGATAGATCACATGCTGGGGCATAATGCAGCCCTCCATAAATATAAGCAAATTGAGATCATACCATGCACACTTTCAGAACACAATGCTATGAAACTTGAAATCAACCACAGGAAAAAGTCTGGAAAACCTCCAAAAATGTGGAGTTTAAAAACCAACCTACTAAAGAATGATTGGGCTAATCAGGCAATTAGAGAAGAAGTTAAGAATATATATATATATATATATATATATATATATATATATATATATATGGGAATAGATGAAAACAAAAATATAATAATCCAAAATCTCTGGAATGCAGCAAAAGCAGTCCTAAGAGGAAAGCATAAAGCAATCCGGGCCTCTATCAACAAACTAAAAAAAAGCACAAATTCAAAATCTAACAGAGCACCTAATGGAATTAGAAGAAGAGCAGCAAGAGCACCACAAACCCAGCAGAAGAAAAGAAATAATAAAGATCAGGGTAGAAATAGACAATATACAACAACAACAACAGCAACAACAAACCAGTTGAGCAGATCAATGAAACCAAGAGTTGGTTCTTTGAAAAAACAAACAAAATTGATAAACCTCTAGACAGGCTCCTTAGAAAGAAAAGAGAGAGCACCCAGATAGACAAAATCATGAATGAAAAAGGATCTTTTACAACCAATCCGTTAGAAATACAAGCAATCATCAGAGATTACTATGAAAAATTATATGCCAATAAACTGGACAACCTAGAAGAAAAGGAAAAATTCCTAAATGCGCATGCACTACCAAAATTCAAACGGGAAGAGATAGAAAGCATGAATAGACCAATAACCAGTGAAGAAATTGAATTTGCTAGCCAAATCTCCCAATGAATAAGAGCCAAGGACTAGATGGCTTCCTAGAGGAATTCTACCAGACATTTAAAGCAGAAGTAATACCCATTTTTCTCAAACTCTTAGAAAAAATAGAATTAGATAGAAAACTTTCAAACGCATTTGAGAAAGCCAGCATCACCTTGATACCCAAACCAGACAGAGGCCCAGAAAAAAAGAGAACTACAGACGAATACACTTCATGAATACAGATGCAAAAAATACTCAACAAGATACAGGCAAATCGAATTCAACAGCATATAAAAAAATTATCCATCATGATCAAGTAGGATTCATTCCTGGCTTACAGGGCTGGTTCAATATTCACAAATCCATCAATGTGATACATCATGTAACAAAAGAAAAGATAAAAACCATGTAATCCTGTCAATAGATGCAGAAAAAGCATTTGACAAAAGACAGCCCCCTTTCTTAATAAAAACCTTTAAGAAAGAATATAAGGAACTTGCTTAAACCTCATAAAAGCCATTTATGAAAAGCCCACAGCTTATATCATCCTCAATGGGGAAAAACTGAGAGCTTTCCCCCTGAGATCAGGAACACGTCAGGGGTGTCCACTCTCACCATTGTTGTTTAACATAATGCTGGAAGTCCTAGCATCAGCAATCAGACAACAAAAGGAAATAAAAGGCATCAGAATTGGCAAGGAAGTAGTCAAACTTTCACTTTTTGCAGATGACATAATACTCTACCTGGAAATCCCGGCAGACCACCAGAAGCCTTCTAGAACTGTTCAATGAATTCAGTAAAGTTGCAGGGTACAAAATGTACAGAAATCAGTTTCATTCCTATACACCTAGAATGAAGCAGTGGATAGGGAAATCAAGAAACTGATCCTGTTCACAACTGCACGAAAAACCATAAAAACCTAGGATTAACCCTAGCCAAGGATGTAAAAGACTTATATGATGAAAACTATAGAAAACTTATGAAAGAGATTGAATAAGACAGCAAGAAATGTAAAAACATTCCATGCTCATGGATAAGAAGAATAAACACTGTGAAAATGTCAATACCCAAAGCAATCTACACATTCAATGCAATCCCCATCAAAATTGCACCAGCGTTCTTCTCAAAGCTAGAACAAGCTATCCTAAAATTTGTATGGAACTACAAAAGATTTGATTAGCCAAAGTAATATTGAAGAAGAAAACCAAAACTGGGGGCATCACAATCCCAGACTTTAGCCTCTACTACAAAGCTGTCATCATCAAGACAGTATGGTATTGGCACAAAAACAGACACATAGACCAATGGAATAGAATAGAGAGCCCAGAACTGGGCCCACAAATGTACGGCCAATTATTTTTTGACAAAGAAGAACAGACTACCCACTGGAAAAAAACGACTGTCTCTTTAGCAGGTGGTGCTGGGAGAACTGGACAGCAACATGCAGAAGAATGAAACTAGACCACTTTCTTACACCATACACAAAAATAAACTCAAAATGGCTGAAGGACCAGAATGTGAGACAGGAAACCATCAAAATCCTCGAGAAGAAGGTAGCAAACTGCTTCCTTGATGTCAATCACAGCAATTTCCTACTAGACACATCCCCAAAGGCAAGGGTATCAAAGAAAATATGAACTATTGGGACCTCACAAGATAAAAAGCTTCTGCACTGTAAAGGAAACACTCAAGAATACTAATAAGCAACCTATGGAATAGGAAAAGATAGTTGCAAATGACGTATCAGATAATGGGCTAGTATCCAAAATCTACAAAGATCTCTCCAAACTCCACACCCGAAAAACAAATAAGCCAGGAAAGAAATGGGCAGAAGACATAAACAAACACTTCTTCAAAGAGGACATCGAGATGGCCTACAGGCACATGAAACTATGCTCAACATCACTCATCATCAGGGAAACACAAATCAAAACCACACTGAGAAAGCACCTTACACCAGTCAGAGTGGCTAAAATGAGGAAATCAAGAGTCTATAGATGCTGGCGAGGGTGTGGAGAGACGGGCACCCTCCTATACTGTTGGTGGGAATGTAAACTGGTGCAACCGCTCTGGAAAACAGTGTGGAGGTTCCTCAGAAATCTATCAATAGAACTCCCCTATGACCCAGCAATAGCACTGCTAGGGATTTACCCAAGGGATACAGAAGTGCTGATGCATAGGGATACATTTACCTCAATATTCATAACAGCACTGTCAAAAATAGCCAAATTATGGAAAGAGCCTAATGTCTAATGTCCATCACCGGATGAGTGGATCAAGAAGATGTGGTATACACACACACACACACACACACACACACACACACACACACGATGGAGTATTGAATATCAATGAGAAAGAATGAAATATGGCCTTTTGTAACAAAGTGGATGCACATAGAGAGTGTCATGCTAAGCGATATAAGTCAGGCGGAGAAGGAGAGATATCATATGTTTGCACTCATAGGTCTAACAGGAGTACAGGAGAAACCTGATGGAGAACCAGGGGGAGAGGATGGGGGAAAGAAAGTTGGGGGTAGAGAGGGACAGAAAACCTGAGAGACTATTGAATATTGAAATGAACAGAATGTTGAAAGGGGAGGGGGAAGGGAAAGGATGGTAGTGGGAATGGAGGAGGGCATTTGTGGGGAAGAGCTTGGGTGTCATATGGAAACCAATTTGACAATAAACTATTTAAAATAAATAAAGAAAGAAATAATTTATTTATTTATTATTCTGATCCTTGAGCATGGAATGATTTTCCCATTTCTTTGTGTCTTCTTCAATTTCCTTCAGAAGTTTTCTATAGTTTTCACCATAGAAATTTTCTACATGTTTGGCTAGGTATATTTCTAGGATTTATCTAGCTTTTGTACAATTACAGTTGGAATCAGTTTCCTGATTTCTCTTTCTTTGCTTCATTATTGGTGTATATAGTTGTAACTGATTTTCTATGTTGATTTTTTACCCTGTGACTTTGCTGAATTCATGGATCAGTTCTAGTAGGCTTACTGTGGAGTCAGTCCGGTTTTCCATGTAAAGTATCATGTCATCTGCAATAAGTGAAAGTTTGACTTCATCTTTCCTGATTCTGATGCCTTATATTTCCTTTAGTTGTCTGATTGCTGATGCTAGGACATCCAACACTATGTTAAACAACAGTGGTGAGAGTAGGCATCATTAACATGTTTCTAATCTCATGGAAAAAACTCAGGGTTTTCCCATTCAGTATGGTATTAGCTGTGGGCTTTTCATAAATGGGTTTATGGTGTGGGAGTAAGTTCCTTCTATCCTGACTTTCTAGAGGGTTTTTATTAAGAAAGAATGCTATATTTTTCAAATGCTTTTTCTGTATCTATCGACAGGATCATATGGTTTTTATCTTTTCTTTTGATAATGTGATGTATCACATTGATGGATTTGTGAATATTGAACCAGCCCTATAACCCAGGAATGAATCCCACTGGACCATGATGGATAATTTTTTATATGCTCTTGAATTTGATTTGCTAGTATCTTGTTGAGTATTTTTGCATCTGTATTCATGAAAAATATTTTCCTGTAGTTCTCTTTCTTTTTGTTGTTGGGTCTCTGATTTGAGAATCAAAGTGATGTTGGCTTCATAGCATGCGTCTGGAAATTTTCTTCCATTGCTATTTTTTGGGATAGCTTGAGCATAATGGATATTAACTATGTTTAAATGTCTGGTAGAAATCCCCATGGAAGACTTTTGGCCCAGGGCTATTATTGCTTGGGAGATTTTTGATAACTGATTTGATTTCTTCACTGGTTATGGGTCTGTTCAGGTTTTCTATCTCTTCCCATTTGAGTTTGTGATGCATGTGTTTAGGAATTTGTCCATGTCTTTTAGGTTGTCCAGTTTGTTGGCATATAATTTTTCATATTATTCCCTGATATTGCTTGCATTTCTGAGGGATTGGTCTTAATAAATCCATATTCAATCATTATTTTGTCTGTTTGGGTGCTGTATTTTCATTTTGAGAAGCCAGGCTAGAGATTTATCAATTTCGTTTCTTTCTTCAAAAAACCAACTCTTGGTTTCATTGATCTATTCAACTGTTTTTTTTTAATTTTACATTGTTTATTTCTACGCTTATCTTTATTTTTTTTCTCTTTTTCTGCTGGTTATGGAGTGCTCTTGTTGCTCTGCTTCTAGTTTTTCTTAGGGAGGCTGTTAGATTTTATATTTGTACTTTTTCTAGTTTCTTGGAATAGGCCTGGATTACTTTCCTCTTAGGACTGCATCCCAAACAGTTTAAGATGTTGTATTTTGATTTTCATTTGTTTATATATATTTTTAAATTTCTTTTCTAATTGCCTGATCATTCTTTAGCAGGGTAGTCTTTAACCTCCATGTTTTTGGAAGTTTTCCAGACTTTTTCCTGTGATTGATTTCAAGTTTCATAGCATTGTGATCTGAAAGTGTGCATGGTATGATCTCAATTCCTTTATATTTTGAAGGCTGCTTGATGACCCAGTATGTGATCTGTCTTGGAGAATGTACCCTGCACACTCGAGAAGTAAGTTAATTCCATAGCCTAGGATGTAGAGTGGTAAATATATCTGTCAAATGCATCTGGTCCAATGTGTCGTTCAGGTCCGTTGTTTTTTTTAGTGATTTTCTGTCTAGTTGATCTATCCATTGCTATTAGTGGAGTATTAAAATCCTCTGCCATTAGCACATTCTTATCAATAATATTGTTTTTGTTTGTGATTGTTTTATGTATTTGGGTGCTCCTGAATTTGGCGCATAGATCTTTATAATTGTTAGCTCTTCCTCATGGATAGACCCTGTAATTATTATAGAATGCCCTTTTTCTTCTCTTGTTACTGCCTCTACTTTAACATTCATTTTTTCCAGTATAAGTATGGCTACTCCGGCCTTCTTTTGGTTTCTAGTCCCTCCCCTTACTTTCAATCTAAAGGTGTCCTCAGGTCTAATATGAGTCTCTTGTAGACAGAAAATAGATAGACTTTGTTTTTTTTTATCCATTCTGCTACCCTATGTCTTTTGATTGGAGCATTTAATTCATTTACATTCATTGTTTTGGAAAAATATAGGTTTAGAGTCACTGTGTTCTCTGTAGGATTCATGCTTGTAGTGGTATCTCTGGTACTGTGTTCCTTGCAACGTTTTCCTCATAGAGCCCCACTTAGGATTTCCTGTAGGGCTGGTTTAGTGGTGATGTATTTCTTCAATTTTTTTTTTTTGTTTGTTTGGGAAAACCTTTATCTTTCTTTCTGTTCTGAATGACAAACTTGGTGCTCAAATGATTTGTGGCTGCATATTTTTCTGTTCTTCACATTGATGATTTCCTGCCATTCTATGTATCAGTAGATATGTCTGCTACTACTGTGATAGGTCTCCTTTTGTATGTTAGGGCCCATTTATCCTTAGCTGCATTCAGAATTATCTTTTTTCCTTATGTTTTGCCAGTTTCACTATGATAGGTCTTCTGGAAGATTGATTCAAGTTACCTCTGAGGGGAGTTCCCTGTGCCTCTTGGATTTCAATGTCTGTTTCCTTCCCAGATTGGGGATGTTCTTGGCTATAATTTGTTGAAGCACCACTTCAGCACCTTTCTTTTGTTTTCTTCTTAATGAATTCCTATGCTAAGGATACTATTTCATTTGAATGTATTATTTTCTCTAATTATCCTTCATGCTCCTGGATCAATTTATCTCTCTTTTTCTTGGGTTCCTGTTTTTCTATAATTGTGTCTTCTTTACCTATTCTCCTCTCTGTCTCTTATATTCATGTAGTGGCTGCCTCCATTTTATTATGCCCATCATTTATAAGATTTTTTAATTAGTCACAACCATTTCTATGGCCCAGCGTCTTTGTAGCAATAGCTTCTCTGATGTCTTCCATGCTTTACTCAAGGCCAGAAATTAATTTTATGACAATTGTTCTAAATCCTTGCTCAGTTATGTTGCTTACATCTGTTTTGACCAATTCTTTATCTGTAATTTCTTCCTGTAATTTCTTTAGAGGAGAGTTCTTCCATTTCATCATTTTGGCTAGCTTTCTGTGTCTTATAAGTTTTACAACTTTGTTATGCACTCTGCAACTGCGAGTTCTGCTATATTAAGGGAGGTTCATTGACTGTCAAGGGCCTGTCCATTCAGGAAGTGTTCTTTTAATGGTGCCCCTTGGTCTCTCTTAGTTATTTTATTTCCCTACTTGTAGTGATATCTGTGACTCTCCACCACATGTACTTTGGCTTGTTTCTTGAGGTAACTCTGAAAAGGAAAACAGACACACAAACACACAGGGAACAGAAGCACGCAAACGCACAGACAAGTCAAGCAAAAGAGCAAACCAAAAGGGGAAAAATTGGGGTGGGGGGCAGGCAAAAACAACAAAAGGCAAAGGACAGCCTAAAAGCATAAAACCAGAAATCCTAGCTACAAATAAAGAGTAGGGTGGAGGCAGTGCTGGTGAAAGAACATATACAAAGAGAGAAGTGACAGGGGTTGGAAGGATGAGAAGTTGAACACTAACCAGGCAGAGAGACTAAAAGGCTTAATTCAGAGAGAGAAAGAGTAGCTTATGGTAAGAGGGGAAAAGAGAAAAACCAAGATAATTCTAACCAAAGAAACTATATATTCTGATTATTCTATCTTCTTTTTTTAATGTTATATTTTTGAGAGAGAGATTGTGAGTAGGAGAAGGGCAGAGAAAGAGAAGGGAGACACAGAATCAGAAGGAGGTTCCAGGCTCTGAGCTGTCAGCACAGAGCCCAATGTGGGGCCCAAACTCACGAGCTGTGAGATCATGACCTGAGCTGAAGTCGGACACTTAACCAACTGAGCCACCCAGGCCCCCCCTATTCTGATTATTCTCGAGAGAGAGAGACAGAAACAGAGGTGTATAATATGCATCAAGAGAATGGATTAAATGTGATTATTTAAGCAAACCAATGACCAGAGTGCATAGTCCTTCTTTTAGAGGAAGAGCAAGTACACCAAGGTCCTTACTCGACTATTTTGGAGGTTGATCAATTAAAAGATTTTTTAACCAAGATCTTTGAATAAAAGATAGCTGTTGTCTTTTAGCTCTGAGATTTCATTCTTCTGAGACTACAAATATGCTTATGTAAAAGCAAATTTTGTAATCTATAGAAAATCACCTTCCATATACATAAGATTGATAATTTGTTAGTATAACTTCATAAAAGAATGATTATAAATGCTTCCACTACAACCACCTTCCTTCTATACCATTCCAAACATTGTATAGCCTATTTAGAGCCCTATAATGCCTCATGGACATTTTGTTGGAACAGTAGTGTTTGCATTTGTGCATATATGTGTGAATATGTAATATACTGACTTTAGTCCAGGCAGCTAATAATCCAGTAAGGAGTTTATGTATTCTACTCCGTTGAACTATATAACCCACTTTAGAGCTTGGCTAACAACTCAGATAATTTCTGGAGATGTAGAGAATTCATATAGAACTGCATTCAGCCTAGAAAATTCCTTTGCCTTGGGATCTTTATAAAAGTAAATATTTAGTAGTTATATACCTGCTTGTTTTTCCCACTAATGAATCAAAAACTAAAGAAAACAGAGTACTTATATCTCCTCACACTTTATACCATGCAGATATATAGAATTACGACCATATGTATCAACATCATAACCAATTATGCTTTTCTCCCTTTAACTTTTTACATTATTGAAATAGATATTTGGTTCACATGCTTTGTGTTTTATCTTTTGAGTTCACCCATGTAATTAGCACATCCTACACAAAATTATTGGTATAATGGACACTGTTGTAATACATGGGACAGGAAGGTGATGATTTTGCTTTGACAAACCAGTAGTTTGTTTCTGCAAAATATGCAAGGATTATCTCACCTAAGCAATGTAACTTATAATTTTAAAATGTCTTAAAACGTATCTCACAATTATGGGTTTATTAAACTAAAACTACTGCTTGTGTCCTTTGGCACACAAAGGGGCTTTTCATACATCATAGAAAATAAATGGAAAGACATCCCATGCTCATGAACTGAAAGACTTAATATTGTTAAGATGTAAATACTATCCAAAACAATCTACATACTCAATGTAATCATTATTAAAACCCCAAAAACACTTTTCAGAAATATAAAATCCATAATAAAATTGATATGAGATTTCTTAAGGACCCCAAATACCCCAAAACCACATTCAAAAGAAGAACAAAATCAGAAGTTTGCCATTCCTGACTTCAAAATTTACTACAAAGTTACAATAATCAAAACAATGTGGTCCGACATAAACACTGGCACATAGGCCAATAGAATATAACAAGGAGCCAAGAAATAAACTTTTGCATATATGGTCAATTAGTTTTTTACAATAACACCAATACCATTCTACAAGGATGTGACAGTCTTATCAACAAAAGATGAGAACGCTGGATGTCCACATGCAAAAGAATGACATTGGACCCTTTCTTTACACCATATATAAATTTGAGTAAAAATAAGATGTAGAGCTTAAGAATTAAAACTATAAATAGCTCAGAAGAAAACATAAAAGGAAATCTTCAGGATATTAGATTTGGCAATAATTTCTTAGATCTGACATCCAAAGCACAGGAAATAAAAGAACAATTAGATAGATTAGACCTCATCACAATGAAAAAAATTTTTCAAAAAACAATGTTTTGATCAAAGAACAAAGAACACTATCAATAGAGTGAAAAGACTATCCACAGAATGGAAGAAAATGTTTGCCAATAATATCCAGTAAAGGATTAATATAATGACTATGTAAAGAATTCCAACACTTTAGCAACAACAACAACAAAAAGTTTAAAAAGCAGCAAAGAACTTTAATAGAAAGTCCTCCAAAGAAGATAGAAAGATGCAAAATGAGCACATGAAAAGATACACAACATCAGTTATCAGTAGGGATTTACAAATCAAAATCATAAAATGACACAACTTCGCAACCATTAGGATGGGTATTATCAAGAAAAAAGAAGGAAGGAAGGTGGGAAGGAAGGTGGGAAGGAAGGAAGGAAGGAAGGAAGGAAGGAAGGAAGGAAGGAAGGAAGAAAAAATAATAGACTTTGACAAGGAGGTGGAGAAATTGGAATCCTTATATTTTGCTTATGGGAATGTAAAATGGTGCATCCACTGTGTAAAACAGAGTGGTAGTTTCTCAAAAACTTGAACATAAAATGCTATGGCATTCCATTTCTGAGTATATACCCAAAAGAATTGACCACAGAGATTTAACACATATTTGTACACTAAATTAATAGTAACATTATTTTTCATAGCCAAAAAGTGGAAATGATGTACATGTTTATTGATAAGTGAACGGATAAAATATAATATGCATAAAATGGAATAGTATTTAACCTTAAATAAAATAATGAAATTCTGATATAATGCTACAACATAGATGAACCCATCTTGAAAAGTGGCCCTTAAGTGAAATAAGCCACACCCTAAAGGGAAATGCTGTGCAATTCTATCATATAAGGTACCTGTAATAGTGAAATACATAAAGAGAGTTAGTAGATGCTATCTACCACTGGTTCGGTAGAGGAAAGTGTAAGTAGTTAATGTTTAATGGGTATAGAGTTTCAGCATGGAGAGAGATGATATTTGAGAACAATGGTATTGACAGTTGCATAATAATATTAAAGTACTTAAAGCCACTGAAATGTACACTTAAAATGATAAAATGCCATATATACTTTACCATAAAAACTAGTAAAATGTGTTTGTCATTATTATATTAATAACAAGAAAGAGTATAAAGTCTGTAATAAAAGTGTATTTTAAAACTTTTTACCAATTCTGATGCCTTTTATTTCCTTTTGTTGTCTGTTTGCTGATGCTGGGACTTCCAGCACTATGTTAAACAGCAGTGGTGAGAGTGGACACCCCTGTCGTGGTCCTGATCTCAGGGGGAGAGCTCTCAGTTTTTCCCCATTGAGGATAATATTGACTGTGGGCTTTTCATAAACTGCTTTTTAATGTTTAGGTAAGTTCCTTCTATTCCAACTTTGTCAAGGGTTTTTATTAAGCCAGGGTGCTGTATTTTGTCAAATGCTTTTTCTGCATCTATCGACAGGATCATATGGTTTTTCCACTCCTTTTGTTAATGTGATGATCACATTGATGGATTTGCAAATATTGAACCAGCCCTGTAACCCAGGGATGAATCCTACTTGATCATGACGGATAATTCTTTTTATGTGCTGTTGAATTCGGTTTGCTAGTATCTTGTTGAGTATTTTTGCATCTGTATTCATTAAGGATATTGGTCTGGAGTTCTCTTTTTTGGCTGGGTCTCTGTCTGGTTTGGGTATCAAGGTGAGGCTGGCTTTGTAGAATGCGTTTGGAAGTTTGCCTTCTATTTCTATTTTTGGAATAGTTTGAAAAAAATGGGTATGAGTTCTGCTTTAAATGTCTGGTAGAATTCCCCTGGGAAGCCAACTGGCCCTGGGCTCTCATTCGTTGGGAGATTTTTGATAACAGATTCGATTTCTTCACTGGTTATTGGTCTATTCATGCTTTCTATCTCTTCCCGTTTGAATTTTGGCAGTGCATGTGCATTTAGGAATTTGTCCATTTCTTCTGTGTTGTCCAGTTTGTTGGCATATAATTTTTCATAGTAATCTCTGATGATTGCTTGTATTTCTAAGGGATTGGATGTAATAGATCCTTTTTCATTCATGATTTTGTCTATATGGGTGCTCTCTCTTTTCTTTCTGAGGAGCCTGGCTAGAGGTTTATCGATTTTGTTTATTTTTTCAAAGAACCAACTCTTGGTATCATTGATCTGCTCAACTGTTCTTTTGGATTCTATATTTATTTCTGCCCTGATCTTTATTATTTCTTTTCTTCTGCTGGGTTTGGGGTGCTCTTGCTGCTTCGCACATGTACCCCAATGTTCACAGCTGCAATGTCAACAATAGGCAAAACATGGAAAAAGCCTAAATGTCCATCACCTGGTGAATGAATCAAGAAGGTGTGGTATATATGCACAATGGAGTACTACATGGCCATGAGAAAGAATGACATATGGCCATTTGTGGGAAAGTGGATGGACCTTGAGGGTGTCATTCTAAGCGAAATAAGTCAGGCAGAGAAGGACAGAAACCATATGTTTGTACTCATAGGTCTAACAGGAAAACAGGAGAAACCTAATGGAGGACCTGAGAGAGGGGAAGAAGGAAAGAAAGTTGGGGAGAGAGAAGGATGCAAAACTTGAGAGACTATTGAATGCTGAAAATGAACTGAGAGTTGAAGGGGAAGGGGAAGGGGGGAAAAGAGGTGGTGGTGATTGTGGAGGGCACTTATGGGGAAGAGCACTGGGTGTTGTATGGAAACTAATTTGACAATAAACTATTTTAAAAAAACTTTTTAGTTGGCATTGTTGCTATTAGCACTACTATTACAACTATTACTCCTAATCATCTGTACTATTAGAACAATTTTTGGATATAAATTTGTTTAGTATACAGTTAAACGTCTCTGGAATATCTCCTCCCATTCACAGAGTTTGACACCCACAACTGTTTGCTTTCCTGATCTCTCCGTAAATTGGATTGAGCATAAACAGATGATCCAATTGGGAACAATTACAGTCTCACTCCTAAAAATGATGAAAATTATCAGAGAGTATCAGAATTACCAGATTACTGGAAACAAAACATGAGAACTGTGAGACATATGTATTCCTTTCTTTATTTCAAGTTTTTATTTAAAGTCTACTTAGCGGAAAATATATGGTGATATTGGTTTCAGGTGTAAAATTTAGTAATTCACCACGTACATATAACACCTAGTGCTCCTCACAAGTGCCTTCCTTAATACTCATCACCCATTTAGCCCTACACCTGCCCACCTCCCTCAATCTACCCTAAGTATGTTTTTTATAGTTAAGAGTGAGACATATATAGTCTTACTAGTAGATGGAATAGGAGAGAAAACCGACCTATAGTGAGGAAAAAATTAATTTTATTACATCTTGGCTTTAGGTATATTAGATAGTATTATATCTTAATCTCCATAGATAAAATATGTACCTATATCTTTTCATTTAGAACCCTCTCCCTGTCTGGAAACTAAGAACACAACTGTTGGGAGCTGCCGAGTTTTGGCCGCCTCAGGCAAGGACATATCGCTCTCCAGGGAGCAACCAAAAAAACAAGATTTACATCTGGAGGCTAGGAGAGTGCATTTCCTGGTCCGGGATTCAGAGACAGTCATACTGAGCCAGACGAGAAAAGCCAAAATGAACAAAAGAACAAACCGCATTCGGGTTTATGCAGCACTAATCTTCCCCTGCCCATTATTGTGGACAAAAGTCTGGGCGCTTCCTTTGATGCTGTGTTCAGAGTTTCAGTTTCGGTTTCCCCTTTTTCTAATAATCATTTGACTCTGTTACCTGGCAACCAACCTGGGCCAGTTTCCTGCCTCGAAACCTTTATAAGATACGGTGTTTTCTTAATAAACGTGGGGCTTGATCAGAAATCGCTTGACTTGCCTCACTTCCTGCATCTCCCTCCTGCCCTATTTCTCTCTCCCTCCCTCAGGAACGGACCCACAAAGACTTACTGCCCCGCTGGCTGGGGTACGGGACCCGGACAAGTGATGCCCCAACGTGGGGTGAGTGACGGGAACAGGACAAGTGACGTCCCAACGTGGGGCTCAGTGAAGAGACACGACACAAAACCACCAAATTAATATGAAAATAGAAGACCTTTTAGAATAACAGTCTGATTGCATGTAAATATTATACCTTATGAGCATACCCCTGCTGTGGATATTTGAATTTAAATGATATGTAAAATTATTAAATTTCATGATCACCATTTTTGCCAATACCATACATACAGGGCTACAGAGAATCCAAAATATAAGTCAATCTGAAGTTCTCACATGGTCAAACGTTTCCCAGTATGAAGAGGTAAAACAGAAAATATTTTCCACAAGTATAGGGTTCATGTCTATTTTGTTCCACACCAGTACTTGGCATGAGAGACAGTTGAGTAAATATTTGTCCAGTAAATAAATGAATGACCAAAATCATAACTTTTATGAGTGCACAGGAGATTTTACTGCATAACTTCACTCTTCTATAGTCTGACTTCCTTGTAAATTCTAAGGTTATTAGAGAGCAGGAACTATATGTGTCTTGCACAATACTGTATTCTCAGAATCTGATATAGTTGGTGCTCAATATCTATTTGTTGAATAAGTGATGTATGACTTCTAAACAACAAAGTGTACAGTGTGGATGTCACAATACAGCATAATATCTATGGATTTAAACTTTTCAGGTCATCAGAATCCAAACTGAAAATGCAAGAACTTTAGAAGAACAAGCTGGGGGATCAAGGCTTCAGCACTTCATAGGTTCAGAGATAATTATTCTCTTTAGAAAATGTAATCAACAACATCTTGTGATCAATAGAATTTGGAGTGACATAGCAGAGACGTTACTCAAACACCAAGTTCCAAATGATCGAATTAGATGTTTCTTTTAATTCTCCCTGTATTAGATCAGATTTAGTCTAGAAACTACTTAAATAATTTAATTTTGCAAGTGAACTAGAAATAATTCCACATTTAAAAAGGACGGACCTGACATTTATGAAAGATTTACCCTGTGAACTCTGGTAAGTTTCTTAGTTCCTGAATTAAGTTATAATACCTAGCTAGAAAAAGTGAAGAAAATTTTTAAAAAGTACTGGTTATAAAATACTGTGAAAAAGAAAAGAAAGATAGTAATACAGCTATAATTGTTTTACCTCTGAATCAAACATTCTTATATTTGACAATATATGAGTTGTTGATGTGCTATAAAAGTGTTTAAAAAATGTATAAGTAGGTAGAAGAGATGTCTGCTTTGTTGAAGCATGAATAAATCCAAGACAAAAGACATTTGATTAATTAGAAAACTGAAGTCATAAAAAAAACCAAAGTAAATGTTCAAACATTAAGTACAAAACACAAAAATGGCAACATATTTTAGAAGTGTGTTTAAACATTTCAATTACCACTTTAGTGTGTGTTCTCAGGTTCTTGTTCTTTCAGAACTCTCCCATTGATAGTGGGTATGTGGTATGAAAATAGATTATTCTTGTAAAGACTAAGCCAAAAGCAAACAAACTAACAAAATTTTTTTTCAAAAGATTAAGCCAAATAAAATGGAGACTTTTATTCTCCTCTTCAAAGAAAGATAAAAGTTCTGGGAGGGGTTACGATGGCAGAGGACTATGGGGTCCCTAAGCTCAGCTAGCTCCCTCAAGCACAGCCATATAGTTATCAAATCATTCTGAACATCCAAGAAATCAATAAGAGGTCTAAGAAAACGAAAACTGTAAGTCTACAAGTAGAAAAGCAATAATCTTTTGGAAGGTAAGAGGTGTAAATAGTTGACTTGAGGGAGATATAACTATGGTTATGGTGGTGGGAGGAAACACTGTTTATGGAGGCTACAATAATGTATTATAAGCAGCAGAGTGCAAAGTCTGAAATTTGAGAAGTCTGCTACAATGGGGGATGTGCCTGGCTTAAAGGTGGTCTGGTGGTGAAGCAGGGTAGTGTCCCAGGAGTAACAGTGTTATCTGAGGATCCCCTGGGTCACAAGAATGGGTGGCACCAGGTGCTGCACTATTCTCAGATGTAGGAGCAGGGACTCCATATGAGGACAGTAAGTCAGCGTGGCAGAATTCTGCACTGTTTTGTCATAAACTCTAAACTATTGTATGGTCATGGAACCACTATACATGTAGGGGCATCCTGATGCAAATATGCAATGAGACCCTCCCCCAGATGAACATTGCAGACCCATGCCACCAGAGTCCCTAAAATTTGGAGTTTTGAAACTCAGTCATGTGCTTGAGATAAAAAAGCTCAGGGAGTGCCTGAGTGGCTTAGTTGGTTAAGTGTCCAACACTTGGTTTTGACTCAGGACATGATCTCATGGCTCAGGAGATTGAGCCCCACATCGGGCTCTGCACTGAGAGCACAGAACCTGCTTGAGATTCTCTCTCTGCCTCTCTCTCTGCCCTTCTCCTGCTCGGGCTCATGTTATTTCTCTCTCTCTCTCTCTCTCTCTCTCTCTCTCTCTCTCTCTCTCTCTCTCAATAAACAAACAAACAACACAAAAAGAAATACATTAAGAAACCCCTCAGAAACAGGGTGAATTCAGAGTTCTGATGGAAACTAGAGACACAAGAGGAGTGATTGATTGCCCTACTGTGAGGGTACCTTGAAGAGTGGGGGTGCATGGATCATCAGTTATTGAACTAAAGAGCAAGGTAACACCACATTTACTGCTCCCATCAATACTGAAAGCTTTTGAGGAGCAAAATGGCACCACCAAGTGAAGACTGGAGCCCCTTACATCAACGCTGACCCCTTGTGCCCAGAGGTGCATATCCACCAGATCAAGTACACCAGACAATCAGCAATGGACGCCTCTCCCAGAAGACCAGTACAAACAATTCCCTTGCATTAAGTCTACTGACCATAGTATACTGCAAAGCTTCAGCTCTAGGGAAAATAAGATCTAGTTTTGTTTTTACTTTTATTCTATATTTTTAAAATAATTATTCTTTAATTTATTTTCTTATTTTTTCCATTCCTTTTAAAAATTTTAATATATATGTATGCATGTATATAATGTTGTTTACTTTCATTTTATTTTTTTAATTTTTATTTTTGCATCTAGGTTATTTTAACAAGCAGACCAAACATACCCAGGATCAAGTTTTTGTTTTGTTTTGTTTTAATTTTTTATTCATTTTTTATTTTGTTTTTCTCCTTCTTTTCTTTCCTGAACAAAATGTCAATATTGAGAAATTCATCCAGAAAGAAAGAACAGGAATTAGAACTCTTAGGATTTTAAACAATACAGATATAAGTAAGATGTCTGAACTAGAATTTAACAACAATTATAAGGATACTAGCTGGACTTGAAAAAACAATAGAACACACTACAGAATCCCTTTATGCAGATATAAAAGAACTGAAATCTAGTCATATTGACATTAAACATGCTATAACCGAGATGCAAACTCAAACAGAGGCCATAAAAATGAAGACAGACAAAGCAGAGGAACAAATCAGTGATACTGAGAATAAAATTATAAAAAATAATGAAACCGAAAACAAGATGGAATGAAAGAAAATGGATTAAAAAGGTAGACTTAAGGAATTCAGCAACTTATTTAAACAGAATAACATTGGGGAGGAGCCAAGATGGCGGAGAGGAAGGGAGCTCTGTAACTTCATCCACCCCATCTACTGATCTGACAAGGACATTACTCTAATCTACAAGGAGAAAATACAGACTCCAGAAATAAGACAACCATAAAGATGTCTGAGTGAGTGTG
Source organism: Suricata suricatta (assembly GCF_006229205.1). Classification (NCBI taxonomy): domain Eukaryota; kingdom Metazoa; phylum Chordata; class Mammalia; order Carnivora; family Herpestidae; genus Suricata; species Suricata suricatta. Next base: position 89,957,344 of record NC_043717.1, read on the forward strand.
AACTGGGGATATTGGAAAATGGGCCAACCAGAGAAGGGCAGGGGAGGTGTGAGCCCCAGCCCAACACGGGGAAAGTGCCTGGAGCCCCTGAGAGACAAAGGGAAGAGAAAGAGATACAGAACACGCTCATAGTACTGCCTCTAGAGAAGGGATAAAGAACATTTAACCCCGCATGAAGAGGAAAAACTCTCACTCCATATATAACTGCTGGGCAGCCCAAATCCTGAACCTGGGTGGCACAAGGGGAAAAACAGCCTCCACCCCTGCAACATCCCAGCAGGGTGTCAGCGGAAGCGCAAATCCTGGTCGGCACCAAGAAACACTGACACCCCCCCCCCACTACTCAATCAAGATCCCAGCTGGGGACTGGGAATTGGCAGTGGCATCTGTGAGAGTGTGCACTTCGCCTCCAGCTGCTCACCTTGCCTCCAGCAGCAGCGGTACAAATCCCTGCTAGCACCAAGAGAAATTGTTCCTTCCCCCTATGCAATTGTGATCCCTGCTGGGGGCTGGGAGTTGGCAGCACTGTCTGTGAGGGGATGCACTTCACTTCCAGCTGCTCACCTGGCCTCCGGGCAGTGGCAGCACAAATCCTGCCTGCTCCAAGAGAAACTGTGCCTTCCAACTACGAGATCCTGGTTAAGAAGCCAGCCACCCAAGCAAGTACATCTCTTCTGTGGTAGCATAAAAGTGCATGGACTAGGATTTTGTGTTTTTTTTT